>NC_067247.2:371920846-372223876 GCF_019359855.2 Lolium perenne | reverse complement strand
GACCCAAGCCCTGTGCAGTTCCCGGGTTAACAGTTGGTTTTCACCGGGAGGCCAAGCTCATGGGGGGAAGTGCCTATACTAGCATATATAAGTGAAAGGTTAAGGTTGATGATCCGCGTACTGAGTTACGATGATTCGGGGTTATCCTCGACGGATGTAATCAAAAGTTGTGGCACAAGAGTACAACCTCTGCAGAGTGTTAAACCTATTCGAATAGCCGTGTCCACGGTTACGGACGATTGGAAAGGCCATACTGTTTCCTTATCAGAATTTTTGATCTTAAAAAGGAATGATGAGTTGAAAGGTGATTTTGAACTTGAATCACAAATGAATTGTGGGAATGACACTAATGTTCCCACTTGAGTTAGTCTAGCAAATGATGAGTCTTTGTTAAATGTTTGATTAACTAAAACTTGGCTTTATGCAAATAAACCTAGAGCTTAGCACCCCGCACTACCACTCAATAGGTAATTACTTTAGTATTAGTTTGCGAGTACTTTAAAAGTACTCATGGCTTTGCCCTGGCTATTCAAATGCCAGACTTTGAAGAGGAGCAACAGTATCAGGATGACGGACAACAGGACGTCTACGATAACTAGGATCGTCTTCTAATGTCAAGCGTTTCCTGTGGAATAGATAGTCCACTACTACTACGCTTCCGCTACTTATTTGTGATGTTGAACAATCTATTTGTGTAATATTGGATCATGTGATCCATTGTTGTAAGACAATTATGTGTTGTAATAAATGATGACTCTGTACTACTTACTATTATGTCTCGCAAAAATGATCTTCCCGGGATTGCGATGTATGATATAATAGGCATCTGGACTTAAAAATCTGGGTGTTGACAGGAGGATTGCTGCGGCACAAGCTCACATGCTTGGCTAACGCAAATAAACTGACTTTGGATGACATGATTTCCATTTCCAGTGATCATACTGCCGCCGATGACGACGCAGGCGGAGATCTAGCAGCCACATCAATTCCCCTACATCAGCAGAAGAAGAACCGTGACAACGGTAACAGCAGCGGCAGCAAGCGAAAAAATCCCCCTGATGACCAGAAGAGTGGCGGATCCGAGATGATCGCCATGGCTTTCCAACCCGGAGGTCAAGGAGGCGGAAGAGGACGCGGCCGCGGAGGCGGAGCCGGTAGGGGCCAGCAACATGATGAAGTCACTGCTACCGGAACCCGCAGCCCCCCGAACCTATGAAGAGTACAGAGACATGCCCTGCCTGGCCCACCTGGATCCGGCTACAGGGAAGTTCACTCATACCAACCGCAACTGCAAGTGGGTCAACGATCTCAAATCTGACCCGGAAGCAGGCTACAAGCGAGCCCGGAAGCACCACCCTCATGGCAAAGGAGGCAAGGGCAAGAACAAGGACAAGGAGGAAGACAGTTCCGAGGCAATGGACGAGGATGATGCTTCGCCGGATCCCAAGGAGGGAGCCGCAGCTAAATCTAACCCCTTTGGCAAAAAGAGTGTAGGTGCGTACCACACCTTCCTCGGAACCCCAACAGTCCGTCACAGCAAATCAGCTCTCTGGATCCTGAACGCCACAGTTCCGGCTGTGCCGCAGTATGTTAGGTGGTCGGAAACTCCATGTACGTTTGACAAAAAGGATCACCCTACCGTCGTTCCGAAGGAGTGCTATGCATTGGTTGTAAGTCCCCGCATCGACGGCTATGACTTCTCCAAGTGCCTCATGGATGGCGGGGCAAACTTGAACATCATGTACCTGGAGACTCTGGAGCGGATGAACCTTACCAAGGAACAGCTCAAACACAGCACCACGGAATTCCATGGTGTGGTTCCGGGTAAAAAGGCAAACTCCTTAGGCAGTATCAGACTTCCCGTGGCCTTCGGCGATGTTGAAAATTTCCGCGAAGAAATGATCACGTTTGAGATCGTGCCCTGATACGTCCCCGACGTATCCATAATTTCTGTTGTTCCATGCTTGTTTTATGACAATACTTACATGTTTTGCTTGCACTTTATGATGTTTTCATGCATTTTCCGGAACTAACCTATTAACAAGATGCCACAGTGCCAGTTCCTGTTTTCTGCTGTTTTTGGTTCCAGAAAGGCTGTTCGGGCAATATTCTCGGAATTGGACGAAATCAACGCCAAACCTCCTATTTTTCCCGGAAGGCTCCAGAACACCGAAGAAGAGTCGGAGAGGGGCCAGGGGGCCACCACACCACATGGCGGCGCGGGCCAGACCCAGGCCGCGCCGGCCTAGGGTGTGGCGCCCCCAGGTGCCCCCCTGCGCCGCCTCTTCGCCTATAAAATCCCTTTCGACCTAAAAACGCAGTACCAATTGACGAAACTCCAGAAAAGCTACTGTGGCGCTGCCGCCATCGCGAAACTCCAATTCGGGGGACAGAAGTCTCTGTCCCTAAGCACTCCCGGACGGGGAAGTGCCCCCGGAAGCCATCTCCATCAACGCCACCGCCTCCGCCATGCTCCGTGAGTAGTTCCCCCATGGACTACGGGTTCTAGCTGTAGCTATGTCGGTATTCTCTCCCCCATGTACTTCAATACAATGGTCTCATGAACTGCCTTACATGATTGAGATCCATCTGATGTAATCGGTGTTGTGTTTGTTGGGATCCGATGGATGATACATTATGATTAGTCTATCTATAAAGTTTGTGAAGTTATTGTTGCTGCAATCTTGTTATGCTTAATGCTTGTCACTAGGGCCCGAGTGGCATGATCTTAGATTTGAGCTCTATACTTATTGCTTAGATTGTATCTACAAGTTGTATGCACATGTCACTGTCCGGAACCAATGGCCCCGAAGTGACAGAAATCGGGACAACCGGAGGGGATGGTAGTGATGTGAGGATAACATGTTTTCACGGTGTGTTAATGCTTTGCTCCGGTACTCTATTAAAAGGAGTACCTTAATATCCAGTAGTTTCCCTTGAGGCCCGGCTGCCACCGGCTGGTAGGACAAAAGATGTTGTGCAAGTTTCTCATTGCGAGCACGTACGACTATAATTGGAAAACATGCCTACATAATTAATAAGCCTGATGTTCTTTCTTAATGCTTTGATTCCTATCAATTGCCCAACTGTAATTTGTTCACCCAACACTTGTCACTTATTGGAGAGTTACCACTAGTGTAGATCGATGGGAACCCCGGTCCATCTCTCATCATTATATACTCGTTCTATATGTCATTGGAAGTAGTATCAACTATCTTCTGGTGCCATTGCTCTCATATTGCTATTACTGCTGCTGTGTTACTGTTACCACTGCTCTCATATTACTGCTACTTTCACATCACCCCTGTTGCTAGTGCTTTTCCAGGTGCAGCTGAATTGACAACTCAGTTGTTAAGGCTTATAAGTATTCTTTACCTCCCCTTGTGTCGAATCAATAAATTGAGTTATACTACCCTCGAAGACTATCGCGATCCCCTATACTTGTGGGTCGTCAAGATCAAGTTTCGGCGCCGTTGCCGGGGAGGCATAGCTCTACTCATAAGTTCACCTGGGGAGTACACTCTACCTATCTCTCTGTTTTTATTTTATTTTATTTTGTTTTGCTTAGTTTACTTTTGTCTAGTTTATTTGTGCTTAGTTTATTTCTTTCTAGTATTATTTTGCGTAGTTTACTTTTGCTTAGTTTATTTTTGTCTTGTTTTATTTGTCTCATATACCCAAAAATCCATAAAAATTTGAAAAACCGAAAAATTAAAAACTGCTATTATGGGAGAACCTACAACCTACTTGGAGCTTATGGAATGTTATAATTGTTATAGAGAATCAAGAACTGGTAGAATAATGAGTGCTATGATAGAAAAATTAAATACAATTGCTAGAATCTTGCTTAGACGCCATGATATTAACTGTTGCTCTCAACAGGATACTAAACATCTTAAATTTCAATGTGGCTTTAGTGAGGAATATTTTATTAAGAGCTATAATCGGAATTGCTATATTCATTATGGGTTCGAAGAGGTAGAAAAATTTGTCTTATTTATGGGAGCCTCTGAGATAGAATCCTTCATGGCTGAGAATTATGAAACTTGTGCTATTTGTAAGGACCTTAAAGATTATGTCTCTACTATCCTTAATTCTTGCATAGAATGCTACAGTATGAATCCTTATATCCTTGATTATAAAGAGAGACACATTAATGCACAAGAATGCACTCACAATTTGCAGGAACCGGTGGAAGAAGAAACTGATGAACCTGAAAGCTCATTGGATGAAAAAGAGGAGGAAATTGATGAACCTGAAAGCTCATTGGATGAAAAAGAAGAGGAGAGTGACGAACAAAAGGAGGAAGAATGGATTAGCTACCCATGCCAACCTTCTAATGAGAGTAACTCTTTATCTCTTACACTATTTGATTGTCCTCCATGCTTACCGGAAGAGGTTGAATGTTATGTTCCTGTGGATTCTCTTGAAATATTACCTATGAGTAAAACTTGTGAGAATAATTATGCTACTGTTATATATGATAATCCATGCTACTTTGATAAATCTTATGAAAATGCTTTGTTTGTGCCTGATGTCGAAATGCATGGTACTAAAGAATTTTGCTTAGCAAATGTTTATGATAAAGCTCTAGATGATGGTCCTATGTTACTTGATACTATTAATTGTACTACTAATGAAAATGGGATTGGAGAGTCCTTGACTTATTCTATGAGTCCCATATCTCTTGAGATTGATCAACTACCTTGTTATATTATTAATAAAAGTAAGTTTGAAAGTTTTTATTCCACTATTCTTGAACTTGATAAAAATTATGTGTTTGGAAATCATGAGAAGCATGCTGCATGTGATAGTTATATTGTTGAGTTTGTTCATGAAGCTACTGAAAATTACTATGAGAGAGGAAAATATGGTAGTATAAATTTTCATGGTACTAATACACCTCTCTATATGCTGAAATTGTTAAAGTTACACTTGTTCTATCTTCTTATGCTTGTCACTTTGTTCTTCATGAATTTATTTGTGTACAAGATTCCTTTGCATAGGAAGCATGTTAGACTTAAATGTGTTTTGAATTTGCCTCTTGATGCTCTCTTTTGCTTCAAATACTATTTCTTGCGAGTGCATCATTAAAACTGCTGAGCCCATCTTAATGGCTATAAAGAAAGCAACTTCTTGAGAGATAACCCATGTGTTATTTTGCTACAGTACTTTGTTTTATATTTGTTTCTTGGAAGTTGTTTACTACTGTAGCAACCTCTCCTTATCTTAGTTTTGTGTTTTGTTGTGCCAAGTGAAGCCTCTAATCGAAGGTTGATGCTAGATTTGGATTTCTGCGCAGAAACAGATTTCTATCTGTCACGAATCTGGGTCTAATTCTCTGTAGGAACTCAGAAAATTATGCCAATTTACGTGCGTGTTCCTCAGATATGTACGCAACTTTCATTAGTTTTGAGTTTTCTGATTTGAGCAACGGAAGTATTTTATTAAAATTCGTCTTTACTGGCTGTTCTGTTTTGGCAGATTCTGTCTCTGTTTTTTGCATTGTCTCTTGTGGACTTTAAGCGAGGTTTTCTAGACGTAGAGGGCTGTAGCTAATGTTTTATTGAGTTCTTGCAATGTGCCACTACAGGACCAAGGTGGATTCAAATTTTTTGAGTACTAACCCCTCTAATGAAGTTTATGAGAAGTTTGTTGTGAAGGAAGTTTTCAAGGGTCAAGAGAGGAGGATGATATATGATCAAGAAGAGTGAAAAGTCTAAGATTGGGGATGCCCCCGTGGTTCATCCCTACATATTTCAAGAAGACTCAAGCGTCTAAGCTTGGGGATGCCCAAGGCATCCCCTTCTTCATCAACTTATCAGGTTCCTCCCCTGAAACTATATTTTTATTCAGTCACATCATATGTGCTTTACTTGGAGCGTCTGTGTGTTTATTTTTCGTTTTGTTTATGTTTGAATAAATTCGGATCCTAGCAATCCTTGTTTGGGAGAGAGACACGCTCCGCTTTTTCATATGAACACTTGTTCTTCGTTTTATTTTTAATGTTCAATGATAAAAGTTGGAAGCTACAATACTTATTATTATTTGGTTGGAAAAAGAAAATGCCTCATATGTCTTGGATAATTTGACACTTGGCAAATGTTTTGAGCTCTCAAGTAGATCATGATTTAAGTTTTTTCATGTAGTTTAAACCTATTAGTGGAGAACTACTGTAGAGCTTGTTGAAATTGGTTTGCAAGATTGGTCTCTCTTAAGGTCTAGATATTTTCTGGTAAAAGTGTTTGAGCAACAAGGAAGACAGTGTAGGGTATTATAATGCTTGCAATATGTTCTTATGTAAGTTTTGCTGTACCGGTTCATACTTGTGTTTGCTTCAAATAGCCTTGCTAGCCTAAACCTTGTACTGAGAGGGAATGCTTCTCGTGCATCCAAATCCTTGAGCCAAAAACTATGCCATTCGTGTCCACCATACCTACCTACTATGTGGTATTTCCTGCCATTCCAAAGTAAATTGCTTGAGTGCTACCTTTAAACAATTCAAAATGCTTCTCAATTTGTGTCAATGTTTTATAGCTCATGAGGAAGTATGTGGTGTTTATCTTTCAATCTTGTTGGGCAACTTTCACCAATGGACTAGTGGCTACATCCGCTTATCCAATAATTTTGCAAAAAGAGCTGGCAATGGGATTCCCAGTCCCGAATTAATTAACCAAAATAGACACTCCTCCATGGTATGTGATTGTTGGACGGCACCCGAAGGATTCGGTTAGCCATGGCTTGTGTAAGCAAAGGTTGGGAGGAGTGTCATCATAATACAACTAAAATAAAAAGGCACTCCTTCATGGTATGAGATTGTTGGCAGGCACCCGAGGATTCGGTTAGCCATGGTTTTTGAAAGAAAGGTTGGAAGGAGTGCCACCCAAAAGTAAAAATAAAATGGGAGCCGCTCTTTGAAGGTTTGTCTGGCAAGGGGGTTAGAGTGCCCACTACCATTCGTTGACAACAACAAACACCTCTCAAAATTTTACTTTTATGCTCTCTATATGTTTTCAAAACCAAGGCTCTAGCACAAATATAGCAATCAATGCTTCCCTCTGCGAAGGGCCATTCTTTTACCTTTATGTTGAGTCAGTTTACCTACTTCCTTCCATCTTAAAAGCAAACACTTGTGTTAACTGTGCATTGATTCTTACATACTTGCATATTTGCATTCATCATATTACTCTATGTTGACAATATCCATGAGATATGCATGTTGAAAGTTGAAAGCAACCGCTGAAACTTATATCTTCCTTTGTGTTGCTTCGATGCCTTTACTTTGAATCTATTGCTTTATGAGTTAACTCTTGTGCAATCTTTCGATGCTTGTCTTGAAAGTACTCTTTATGAAAAGTTTTGCTATATGTTATCTACTTGTTAGCAACTATAGATCATAGCCTTGAGTCACTTCATTAATTTCATATGCTTTGTAATAGTATGATCAAGGTTATGTAAGTAGCATGTCACTACAGAAATTATTCTTTTTATCGTTTACCTGCTCGGGACGAGCAGGAACTAAGCTTGGGGATGCTGATACGTCCCCGACGTATCCATAATTTCTGTTGTTCCATGCTTGTTTTATGACAATACTTACATGTTTTGCTTGCACTTTATGATGTTTTCATGCATTTTCCGGAACTAACCTATTAACAAGATGCCACAGTGCCGCCTCGTTTTCTGCTTTTGGTTCCAGAAAGGCTGTTCGGGCAATATTCTCGGAATTGGACGAAATCAACGCCAAACCTCCTATTTTTCCCGGAAGGCTCCAGAACACCGAAGAAGAGTCGGAGAGGGGCCAGGGGGCCACCACACCACATGGCGGCGCGGGCCAGACCCAGGCCGCGCCGGCCTAGGGTGTGGCGCCCCCAGGTGCCCCCCTGCGCCGCCTCTTCGCCTATAAAA
The DNA here is from genome assembly GCF_019359855.2 of Lolium perenne. Taxonomy (NCBI): domain Eukaryota; kingdom Viridiplantae; phylum Streptophyta; class Magnoliopsida; order Poales; family Poaceae; genus Lolium; species Lolium perenne. The sequence goes on along the minus strand of NC_067247.2, from coordinate 372,215,971 downwards.
TCCCTTTCGACCTAAAAACGCAGTACCAATTGACGAAACTCCGGAAAAGTTACTGTGGCGCCGCCGCCATCGCGAAACTCCAATTCGGGGGACAGAATTCTCTGTCCCGGCACCCTGCCGGGACGGGGAAGTGCCCCCGGAAGCCATCTCCATCAACGCCACCGCCTCCGCCATGCTCCGTGAGTAGTTCCCCCATGGACTACGGGTTCTAGCTGTAGCTATGTCGGTATTCTCTCCCCCATTTACTTCAATACAATGGTCTCATGAGCTGCCTTACATGATTGAGATCCATCTGATGTAATCGGTGTTGTGTTTGTTGGGATCCGATGGATGATACATTATGATTAGTCTATCTATAAAGTTTGTGAAGTTATTGTTGCTCCAATCTTGTTATGCTTAATGCTTGTCACTAGGGCCCGAGTGGCATGATCTTAGATTTGAGCTCTATACTTATTGCTTAGATTGTATCTACAAGTTGTATGCACATGTCACTGTCCGGAACCAATGGCCCCGAAGTGACAGAAATCGGGACAACCGGAGGGGATGGTAGTGATGTGAGGATAACATGTTTTCACGGTGTGTTAATGCTTTGCTCCGGTACTCTATTAAAAGGAGTACCTTAATATCCAGTAGTTTCCCTTGAGGCCCGGCTGCCACCGGCTGGTAGGACAAAAGATGTTGTGCAAGTTTCTCATTGCGAGCACGTACGACTATAATTGGAAAACATGCCTACATAATTAATAAGCCTGATGTTCTTTCTTAATGCTTTGATTCCTATCAATTGCCCAACTGTAATTTGTTCACCCAACACTTGTCACTTATTGGAGAGTTACCACTAGTGTAGATCGCTGGGAACCCCGGTCCATCTCTCATCATTATATACTCGTTCTATATGTCATTGGAAGTAGTATCAACTATCTTCTGGTGCCATTGCTCTCATATTGCTATTACTGCTGCTGTGTTACTGTTACTACTGCTCTCATATTACTGCTACTTTCACATCACCCCTGTTGCTAGTGCTTTTCCAGGTGCAGCTGAATTGACAACTCAGTTGTTAAGGCTTATAAGTATTCTTTACCTCCCCTTGTGTCGAATCAATAAATTGGGTTATACTACCCTCGAAGACTATCGCGATCCCCTATACTTGTGGGTCATCATGCCCTTCAAGAGCTCCTACCACGTCATCTTCGGCAGGCCCACCTACCACAAGTTCCACGCAAGAGCGTGCTACATCTATAACAAGCTCAAGATTCCGGGTCCCAATGGTATGATTACCGTATCCGGAGACTACAAGAAAGCTCACGAGTGCGAGTTGGGCGAAGCCGCCTTCGCAGAATCTGTGATATCCGGAGAGGAGCTGGAAGGCTACAGAGCCGCGGTGGATCCGACAGAGATGCAAACCACCAAGAGGCAGATCTCCGAACAGAAAAACTCGTTCAGGGCCGCGATAGAGACCAAAAATATCGACCTCAAGAAGGGAGATGCATCTAAACAGGTCTCGGTCGGAGCCAATATGGACCCCAAATAGGAAGACGCGCTCGTCAAGTTCCTTCGCGCTAACATGGACATCTTCGCATGGTAGCCTTCTGACATGTCCGGAGTACCTAGGGAACTCGCCGAGCACTACCTCAACATAAATCCGAGGGCTAAACCGGTGAAGCAAGCTATGCGACGCTTTGGAGATAAGAAGCGCCGCACCATAGAAATGGAACTAGCTAAGTTACTAGAGGCAGGTTTTGTAATAGATTATCCATACTGATTGGGTCGCAAACCCCGTCCTTGTACCCAAAAAGAATTCTGAAACACTAAGAATGTGCATCGATTACTCCGGCTTGAATAAGCATTGTCCGAAGGATCCGTTTCCCCTGCCGCGCATTGAACAGGTCATTGATTCGACGGCAGGGGCGGAACTTCTGTGTTTTCTTGACGCATATTCCGGGTACCATCAGATCCGGATGAAGAAGTCCGACCAAAAGGCGACCTCGTTCATCACCCCATTTGGCACTTACTGCTATGTTACAATGCCTTTTTGGTTTGAAAAATGCAGGTGCCACCTACCAACGTACGATGCAGCGGTGCTTGAAGGAATAAATTGGCCGGAACGTACACGCATACGTCGACGACATTGCGGTCATGACCCGGAAAGGATCCGACTTGATCAGAGATCTCACAGAAACCTTTGAGAATCTCCATCGGTACATGATGATGTTGAATCCGCTGAAGTGTGTCTTTGGCGTTCCAGCTGGGAACCTCCTTGGCTTCATTGTCTCTAACAGGGGCATTGAGGTTAACCCGGAGAAAACCTAGGCAATCATGTGCATCAAAAGGCCAACTTGTCTCAAAGACGTGCAGCGACTAACTGGTTGTGTTGCAGTAATCAGCAGGTTTGTCAGCCGTCTTGGCGAGAAGGCGCTACCCCTGTACAAGCTGTTGAAGAAGACAGACAAATTTGTATGGGACGACGCAGCGGACGCAGCACTCCAAGGGTTGAAGGAAATACTCACTTCCCCACCTATCCTAGCAGCTCTAGAAGAGTCAGAGCCCATGCTTCTTTATCTGGCAGCTACTAACAGAGTCATCAGCCTCGTCGTCGTGGTGGAGCGACAGGAAGAAGGGCACGAGTATGGAGTCCAAAGGCCAGTCTACTACATTAGCGAAGTGCTTACGGAATCCAAACAAAGATATCCTCACTTTCAAAAGCTAGCCTATGGAGTATTCCTCGGTAGCAGGAAACTGAGGCACTACTTCCAGGAGCATCCAGTAACAGTCGTGAGCAAAGCTCCGCTGTCAACGATTCTCAATAATGCTGACGCAACAGGACGCACAGCAAAATGGAGCATTGAATTATCCGCCTTTGACATCAACTACAAAGCAAGGACTGCGATTAAGTACCAGATCTTGGCAGATTTTGTCGCAAATTGGACAGAAGCTCCGGACATAAGTCTGGAGACGGAACCAGAGACATGGGTTATGCACTTCGATGGATCCAAGCAGCATCAAGGCTCGGGAGCCGGAGTCACCCTGAGGTCCCCTATCGGAGAAGAACTGCAGCACGTTCTGCAGATCCACTTCCAAGCTACAAACAATATGGAGGAATACGAGGCTCTACTACACGGACTGCGCATCGCTAAGGAGATAGGGATCAAGCACATCATTTGCTGCGGAGATTCCGACCTGGTGGCACAGCAAGTAGTCTGAACCTGGAACACCAGAAACTCCATCATGGCGGCTTACAGAGACGAAGTTGACGAGATCGCCAAATGCTTCCTCGGATACGATGTCAAGTACGTCAGGAGAGACGAAAACACAGCGGCAGATATGCTATCCAAGATCGGATCCGGCAGGAAACCAATTCCGCCTGGCATTTTCCTAGAGCATCTACGGATACCCACGGTGAAGGGCGCTAACCCGGAAAATCCAGAGGTGGCAGTATCTCTGGCTAAAGAAGTGATGGCTATCATTCCGGCCTGGACACAGCCTTTCCTGGACTACCTCATTGATCAAAAGTTGCCAGAGGATGAGGTCCTCGCACGACAGATCATCAGACGAGCAAGATCCTACACAATTGTTGGTGGACAGCTCTACAAACGAAGCGCAACAGGGGTATTTCTTAAATGCGTCTCTAATCAAGACGGCATTGAAATCCTCAGAGAGATCCACGCAGGAGACTGCGGGCATCATGCCCCCCCAGGTCACTCGTTGCAAAAGCTTTTCGGCTCGGATTTTACTGGCTCACAGCTAAAGAAGACGCTGAAAAGCTAGTGAAGACCTTTCGAGGTTGCCAGTACTACGCTACTCAACCAAACGCTCCAGCTCAAAAGCTGAAGACCATCCCTATCACCTGGCCATTCGCGGTCTGGGGGCTCGATATGGTTGGTAAACTAAAGAAATCATCTCCTGGCGGTTTTGAGTACCTCCTGGTCGCTGTTGACAAGTTCAGTAAGTGGATCGAGGCAAAGCCAGTGAGAAAAGCCGACGGTGCTACAACACTAAAATTTGTTTGCAGCTTCGTGATGAGATTCAGCATCCCACACAGCATAATCACAGATAATGGCACAAACTTCGCACAGGGAGAACTGAAGGATTACTGTGAGGACGTAGGGATACGGCTAGACCTTGCTTCTGTGGCTCATCCACAGTCCAATGGTCAGGTCGAAAGGGCCAATGGTCTCATATTATCAGGAATTGAATTAAACCACGCCTTGAAGAACCGCTGCGACGCGCAGTAGGAGCTTGGGCTGATGAGTTAGATTCTGTATTGTGGAGTTTACGAACTACCCCAAATAGGTCAACCAGATTCACCCCTTTCTTCTTGGTATACGAATCTGAAGCCGTGCTCCCCTCCGACATCATCCACGATTCACCGCCAGTTTCCGCCTTCAATGAAGAAACTGCTGACGAGGCCAGACGGCTATCTGTGGACCTGATCGAAGAAGCTCGGAATTTAGCTGACCAACGCTCCACCATATACCAGCAGAAGCTCTGACGCTACCATAGCCGTCGAGTCCGGAATCGCTCATTCATGGCCGGAGACTTGGTCCTCCGCCTTCATCAGGTGAAAGACCATAAGCTACAATCTCCATGGGAAGGACCTTTTGTCGTTAGCAAAGTGCTTCACAATGGATTGTACTACCTTGTCGATTTCCGGGAGCTAAAAGATAGACCTGCTAATTGGCACCAAAAACGCAAGAGGGAGGATCCGGATGACATATACGATGAAACAGATCGTCCCTGGAACATTGCACAGCTACGTCCTTTCCACACTTAGCAAAATTTTAGAATTACATACCTTGTAATAGTTATGCATGATCAATGAAATAATGCTTTTCGTTCACTCTTTGAGTCTTTTACCTCCTTTACTTGTTCATTTTTAGATCATGTATGTTTTCCGACTAAAACCGCAGAGCTGGATATTTCCGCCTAGGCGTGTATGAAAGTTGTGATTTTCAAAATCGTCCTTTTCTGGACGTAAGCTTAAGTTTTCTGGCGGAAATATTTTCTGTTGCGAACTCATGGATTCCCGGTAGCGATTTCCGGCACCTACGCTGGGGGCTTGTTTCCGTGGTTATTGACGGATGCCATTGGGCTTCGTCACCGCTGGCTAGCGTTTCCGGCTAACGGTCTTCCGGCTCGTGGAAGGTCAAATGAGCAAGCCGGAAAATATAAAGCCAGCACTTGCTTTCAAACAAAACGAAACATGCAAATAACATTCAAACGGATAGTAGGATAAGTATTTCCGCCCATGCATAAGTGTTTCGTCCCTAGCCACTTAAGAATTTAAGTTATCTTACAAACCCACTCCGGGACCAAAATGATGCATCAGTTCTTTTGTTTCACAGATTTCTACTTGGACGATTGCTCCTCGTCAGATGCTACATAGGCGGAGCCAACATTGGAGCTGTCCTCGGAGCCTTCATCGACTTGGCCAGCGCTCGATCCGGAGCCTTCCGCGTAGTACTCCTCCTCAGCACCTTCCTCTTCGATTTCCGCGTCAGAGAAGCCCTTGGGGAGATCATACTTGTGGTACCACAACGAGTGGTTAACTCGTCCAACAAAGAGTCGATCGAACCCTTGGGTCTCCGCGAGAATGGCTCTCATGTTGGCACCCTTCGGAGTGTTGCGCGCAATATCCGCGAACTACATGGTGGGGAAGTGCGCTTTGCAGGTGGCCAAGACGAGGGAGGCGACTCCGCGAGCAGAAGATTTTTGCCAATCCTTGATGAGCTCCGGCACCTGCTTCATGAGCTTGGTCATGGTGTCGATCACCGTGGTCTTGGCCCTCTTCAGGGACGAAGACTTGGCGATTCCGCGACATGCCTCGACGAGGTCGTCAATCGAACTCCGCGCTTCATCATATGCCTCCGTCCTTTTGAGGGTTGACTCTTTGGTCCATTCAAAGCCAAGACTCGCTGCGAAAATGATTATTCATGGAAAGATTTGAATCAAACATAGAGTTCTCACCATTCAAGCGGGTCTCCAAGAGCTTGTTGCCTACCAAAACCCACCGGCGAGCAGCGACGGGCAACACGTAGACCCGGGAGGCTCCCAGGACTGCTGGTGAGCCCTGGTCCCTCGGGCGACGGCCCGCAATGCCCCGGCACACGTCCCGGCTGAATGCAAGGGCGTGCCACCTGACCTATACCTGGTCAGGAAGGTGTTGGATTGCTTCAATTAGTTTCCTGCATGACGAACACGTAAACATTAAATACGAGCCCCGATTGGCTCTTAGGTTACCCTGTGAATCGGCTCAAAGAGCCGATTGACCCATGGTTCATGTTGGATTTATGATAACATGGGGATCCTGCTTAATCAATACCAAGATAAATCAATCTACGACAGTCTAGGGTTTACACCGCATAACCGGAACATCCTACACGTAGTTGAGCCAGGCAGATACGTAAGATAATAGAAAAACTAGTCCTAAAGAGGCCTAAAAACCAACATAAAGTCGATTCCCGGAACAATCCCTCTAGGATCAGCAAACTACACCTTACGCACTACTGGATCGTTCAACCCGTTTATAAGGCCTAATCATGCGGATATCAAACTAATCCTTGGAGACCAAGGAACAACTATAACAGATCAGATCTACTAAACAAAGGTTAAGCAAGATGCTACCCCTACACCCAAAATAGGTGCAAAGGCAGCTAGATCTCAAGGGGCGGCATGGCTAAGCAAGTATATCAGAAAAGTATCCACGTCAGCCCCAAAACATCTATGATAACAGTGTTGCTCGCCATCAACAAGGCTTCAGCACGAGCAATACAAAGCAACGAATAAACAGATACTGCCTAGATCGCAAGATGCGATCTAGGCAGCATGACGCTTACCCGGAAGAAACCCTCGAAACAAGGGGTGGCGATGCGCCTAGATTGGTTTGTTGTGAACGTGATCGTCCTCCTTTCTCAATAACCCTAGATACATATTTATAGTCCGTAGACTTTCTAACTTGGGAATAAACCCAACTGAGTACGAGCTAAATTCTATCTCTTAATTCTAACAGACACGGAATCTACTATAATATACAGATACACGGGCCGTCTAGCCCAAATTCTTGTACAAGGCCGATTCAGAAACTCTTTCGGTGTATATCCTCTAAGCCCATCTCAATCACGGCCCATCTCCTGCTCCAGCTAAATTCTGGTGATAACACATGCCCCCCTGGTTTTGGCAATAATAATTCCAAAACCACCTTTTTTTTTCTTTCGTCGGGTCACCCGTGGCAGAGCAGAACCGCTGCAGTATCCGTCATCATGATGCCTTGCCTTCTCAACTTGTTTGTACTGCACGACTTAACAGATTTGACACCACATCCTCGGAAACCGCCGCAGCATTGAATTATCTCCACTATATTCCCTTTATTTAACCGCATCGAGCAGTTCGCTTCTTCATCCCCTTGCTCATTAGCACTCGAAAAGCCCTCCTCTGCACCATGGACTCCTCCTCCTCCTCTGCCTCCTCGGGTCTTTCCTCCCTATCCTCCTCCTCCCGCGAGCCGACGCCGGAGTGGGACTCGATGGCGGCGTATGATGTCCTTGCACCAACTAAGTGGGACCAAGAGGATCATGATTCCTCCGTCTGGTCTGAGGATGACAAGTCCTTGACAGACGGAGAAGACAACTTCCATTTCCTCGTCGGCGGGGAGCTGGCGGCGGAGAGCGAGGACGACCTCTTCTCCTGGGACGACTTCACCTCCTCCGAAGAGGAGGAAGAAGAAGAGGATGACACCTCCTCCGACGAGTACCCACCGGCGAAGTGCTTCTGCGCCGGGTCGGAGGAGGACAATGACGATGACGACGAGGAGGAAGAAGACGAAGCTCCTGCCGAGGGCTTCGGCAGTAGCGACGAGGACTTCGCCGGCAGCAGCGCCAACGACAGCTACAACGGCGACGACGAGGGCAGCGACGGTGGCGGCGGCGCCGGCATCTAGACTAGGGCCTACTAGAGTAGGACTAGTAGTAGTAGACTAGGCAGTAGACCTTCCTTTTGTGAGCAATCGGCTCTTTATGTAAAAATCCCCCTTTAATCAATGAAGAACGCTCTGGTTTGATTTTCCCGATTATCACAGTAGATCAATGCTCAAAGAACCGATGGCAACGCATCGGTCTTTCACCAAAAACGCCAACAAGGACAGCCTCTGCTCATAACAGTTTGTTCCTCTAGAGTCGATGGCTACGCGTCGGCTTTTCAGTCCTGAAGTCGATGTCAGTGCATCGGCTGTACTTTGCATATATCTTTTTCTCCTTTTTATTAAAAAATTTTACTGGCCGATTTCATGCATCGGCCCCCCATATTTTACTGTCCATCATCCCACATACTCGGGAAATATTTCTTGAGATGCTGACCATTGACGGCCACTGGGAACTTCACACCGCTCAACTCCTCGAGCATGTATGCGTTACCCTTTAAAACTTGGTCGACTCTGTACGGCCCGTGCCAATTTGGAGACCATTTACCATACACTGGATCCTTAGTCCCCAATGGCAATACACCTTCCCATACCAGATCACCTACATGGAACTCCTTTGGTCTCACCTTCTTATTGTATGCGCGAGCTACCTTGGCTTTGTTCTCTTTAATTTTCTCAAGCGACCGAAGTCTAAGTTCCGTCAGATCCTCAATGCTATCGCTCATCAGGGCTGCGTATTCTTCAGTTGTCAAATCATTCTGAAACGTAACACGTCTCGACCCAGCCGTAATTTCCCAGGGTAATACGACTTCTTGTCCATAGACCAGATGGTATGGCGAGGTTTTTATTGCTCCGTGACATGACATGCGATAAGCCCACAAAGCCTCTGATAGTACCTCGTGCCAACGTCTAGGGTGCTCGTCGACTTTCCTCTTAATCAGCTTGATAAGGCTCTGATTGGACGCTTCAGCCTGCCCATTTGCTTGAGCATAGTATGGAGACGATCGGATCAACTTGATTCCCATGTCCTCACAGAACTTTCTAAACTCTTTAGAGATGAAGACCGAACCTCCATCGGTCGTGATAGTCTGGGGAATCCGGAATCTGTGAATGACATGTTCTTTCACAAAATTGATAACATCTTCCGATTTTACTGACTTCATAGGGACGGCCTCCACCCATTTAGTGAAGTAGTCTGTGATGGCCAAAATCCACACGTGGCCTTTGCTTGATGGAGGATTGATTTTGCCGATCATATCCATGCCCCAGCCTCTAAACGGCCAAGGCTTGATGATAGGGTTCATTGCTGATGCGGGTACCGTCTGAATTTTCCCAAACACCTGACACGCTTGACACCCTTTATAGTACCTAAAGCAATCCTCAAGCATGGTGGGCCAGTAAAACCCCGACCGCCTGATCAACCATTTCATTTTATGAGCCGATTGGTGGGTTCCACAGGCGCCTTCATGTACCTCGTGTAAGAGCCGATTTGACTCGGCTGTTCCCAAACATTTGAGAAGTAATCCTTCCAAAGTCTTGTAGAACATGTCATCTCCTATAAGGACATACTTCATGGCCTTGTACCTTATCCGTTTAGGTGCCCCCCGAGCCGGATCTTTCAAGTAGTGGAAGATATCGGCTCTCCAGTCATCCGGTTCCAGGAAATGCACCTGAGCATCGGCTCCTTCTGCAACGTCCTTGTAGCCTGATGTCATCTGGGCGAGATCGTTGGCCTCGGTATTTTGCGACCTCGGGATCCAATTGAAGTTTATGTACCTGAATTGTGTCATCAGTTCACGGCATTGCATCCATAATGGGAAGAGCGACTCGCTCTCACATTTGTATTCCTCCGTGAGTTGAGAAATCACTAATTTTGAGTCTCCAAAAAGTTCCACTGCTTCTGCCCCGGCTTCCAAAAGCAAGTCCATTCCCTTGCGTATTGCTTCATACTCAGCGACATTGTTGGTGCAAGGGGTAGACAGTCTGATGGAGAAGGAATACGTTGCCCCCCGGGGCGACACGAGTAGAATGCCGATGCCACAACCATCATCACAAACCGATCCATCGAAAAACATGGCCCATACACATACAGACAGTGCTGCTATATCAGTGTTGATTCGTTCAGCAATAAGATCGGCCAACGCCTGTCCCTTGACTGCTTTCGCAGGTTGATACCGGAGATCAAATTCCGATAATGCAAACATCCACTTACCGAGTCGGCCTTTCAACATAGGAGCCGACAGCATGTGTTTGACGACATATGATTTGCATATGATGACGATTTCCGCGGTCAGCAAGATGTGACGAAGCTTGGTGCAGGTAAAGAATAGGCAGAGGCACAACTTCTCGATCTCAGGGTACCTAGTTTCTGCATCCAACATCCTTCTGCTGAGGTAGAAAGCAACTCTCTCCAGACCATCATAGACTTGCACCACTACTGAGGTGATGGAAGTGTCAGCTACTGACAGATAAATATATAATGGTCTGTCCTGCTGGGGCGGAACCAACACAGGTGGCTTCGTTAGATACTCTTTAATCTCGTCGAATGCTCGCTGTTGCTCTGCCCCCCAGCGAAATTCCTCATCAGCTTTAATTTTTACCAATCCCATGAACGGCTCGATTCGCCCTGGCAGGTTGGAGATGAACCTTCTAACGAAGTTGATTTTGCCGATGAGACACTGTAGTTCCTTTTTCGTGGTAGGCGGCTTCATTGTTCGCACTGCCTCCTGACTTTTCAGGCCGATCTCAATTCCGCGTTCATGAACCAAGAAGCCCAAGAATTGACCGGCCGTCACACCAAAAGCACACTTCTTTGGATTCATTCTTAGTCCGAATTTCCTAGTTCGGTCCAGGATGCGTCGCAAATCCTCCAAGTGTCCTTCTAGCGAGATAGACTTGACTACCATGTCATCAATGTAGATCTCCACCAACTTGCCGATCAGATCATGAAAAATGTAATTCATGGCTCTTTGGTAAGTTGCGCCGGCATTTTTCAGTCCAAATGTCATGACTACATACTCAAACAAGCCCACCGAACCTGGTACTCTGAATGCAGTCTTGTGTATATCTTCTGGAGCCATAAAAATTTGGTTGTAACCGGCATTGCCATCCACGAAACTTAAAACCTTATGACCAGCAGCCGCATTGATCAATGTCTCTGCTACCGGCATTGGATACTCATCCTTTGGAGTGGCTCTGTTGAGATCTCGAAAATCTATGGCGACGCGCCATCGGCCGTCCTTTTTCTCTACAGGTACGATACTAGAAATCCACTCAGCATACATGCATGGCCTGATGAACCCGGCACTCAACATTTTCTCGATCTCTTTCTTGACTTCTTCTAAAATTTCGGCCTTCATTTGTCGTGCTCGCTGCTGGAACGGCCGAAATCCTTTCTTAAGAGGGAGCCGATGCTCAATGATGCTCCTGTCTAACCCAGGCATCTCTGTGTAATCCCAGGCAAAACAATCTGGGTATTCTTTCAACAAAGCTATCATCAGGCTCCTCAGATGCGGATCTAACTTTTTGCTGATAAATGTTGGTCGTGGCTTATCCCCAGGACCAATGTCAATCTCTTCTAGCTCATCAGCCGATGTAAACCCATACCCTAGCTTTCCTTCACCTGCTAGATCAATGCTGAACACAGGCAAAACGTATGGCGAGGATAATTTGGGCCGATTGCTGGAATCGGCCTCCTTTTTGATTGCATTGCTCAACGAAGGTTTACAACTTATTTGTGCTCCACTACGGGAGGGAGTCTCCCTACTGCGACCACGTGACATGCTTAAGGTGAGATCATTGCTTTTTATTTTTTGGGGCGATCGCAGGGATCGGCCTTGCCACGTATGTCCAGTGACTTTGCTGTTGCTACTCTATCAGGCCGGTGGATAAGACCAGCCTCACCCCGTTTTTTGTAACTTCGATACGCTCACAGCCGTCCAAACTGACTCCAGAGAGCGGCCCTTGGCCTTCCGCATCCCAGATGTTCATGCCAGCTATTGAGATCTCGATCGAGTCATCTGCATGGACGACCTCCACTTCATCTCCATCCCATTGTATCAGGCATTGGTGCATTGTGGATGGAATGCAGCAGTTGGCGTGAATCCAATCCCTCCCTAGCAGGACAGCGTAGGTGCTTTTGCTGTCGATGATGAAGAACGATGTAGGGATGGTTTTTCGGCCCACGATTAGATCCACGTTCAGAACGCCTTGCGTCTCTGATGCTTGGCCGTTGAAGTCGCTTAGTGTGACGTTGGTTTTTATCAGATCTGAGTTAGAGTGTCCCAAACGTCGTAGCATGGAGTATAGCATTATATTGACTGCCGCTCCCGTGTCAACCAACATCTTGCCGACAGGCTGCCCATTGATATAACCTTTTAGGTACTGGGCCTTCAAATGCTTGTAGCACCTCTCTCGTGGCTTTTCAAAGATAACTGGGCGGGGGCCGCAGTCAAACTGTGCCACTGGTGCTTCTTTGAATCTTGGAGCACAAAACTCCGGGGGAAGTATGAACACCATATTTGTGCCAGCCGATGCCTCCGCATCGGCTTTTACTTGTTTGGGGCGCCATTCTTTCTTCTGTGGACGACTCTCCGCGTCCAAAGTTTGCTGAATTTTTACGGCCAGATCGGGCCGCGCTTTCCTCAACGTGTGCAGGTATTGCGCCTCGGCTTCCTCCAAGCTACGTAGCCGCTGAGCCCTACGCTTTTGGGAGTGACTGAGTCCATCAGGGCACCACCTTGGCCGGTGGTATCTATCCTCTTCTTCGCCTTCTGACTACTCAAAATCTTCCTCTTGAGGTGACTCAGCTCGTCTGCTCTGAGGTGGGAGAGGCCCTAGACGCTTGAAAACTGACACCTCTCCTGCGTCCTTCTTCCGCTGTCTACACTCCGGGCAATTGTCGATTGTGGGAAATTGGCTCATTCCTGAATCCCAGCAGTGCTTAAAGAAAGGACAATCCCAGTGTCTATCCATGTCTTCCTGCTCCCGTGGCTTCCCTTCCGCGCGGTGCTCATGTCCTTCGTCGTTTCTAGCATACCGACGATATCTTCCATTGTCTACGTCAGACCGACGATATTTTCGTCATCTCTGTCGTACCGCCAATGTCGGTCGTACTGACGCTCATATTTGTTAAGGAGATGCGCGGAGAGCGGACGTTGGTACCGCACGCTTCTCACCTGTTCCTCGGTGAGGTATCGTCTGTCGTCATATCGGGACCGGTCGCGTGGGCCAGCCTCCTCCTTTTCCTTGCCACGGTAGTGACCGCTTTCTTCTTTGTCCTTGTCATGGTGGTATACAGGCCCTTCCATGTTAACATCGAATGAGAAATCTAGCCGACGCCTCGCGGAGTGATTGAGTTCCACCATGTTGACGCCAGGGAACGGGTGTGTGTCCACTTTCATGGTAAACTGCCCAAAGATAAAACTGCCTTGTTCTATCGCCGTTTGGATCTGCTGACGCAACACTTTGCATTCATTGCTGACATGGGTGAACGAGTGATGCCACTTGCAGTACGGTCTCCCGTTCATTTCTTGCGCCGTAGGGATCTTATGGCCTTCGGGTAACTTCAGCTGTTTTTCCTTAAGCAATGAATCGAATATCTGCTCAGCTTTGCTCACATCGAAGTCAAACCCTTTTGCAGGCCCTTGTTGTTTCACCCATTTGCAGGACACGGGGGCTGCCCCCGAGCCCATTCAGCCACGGCTACTTCCTGGTCTTCTGCAGGACCCTCAACTTCTTCTGTCTTGACCAGGCCGATCGGACGCTTGAACTTTTCTTGGTACAATTCTGGGTGGCGTTGCTCATACAATGTTAATTTCTGAACCATGTGCGCTAGTGAATTGTAGTCTACTTGGAAAGCCAGATCCTTGATCGGCGATGCGAGTCCCAATGCTGCCAGGTCGACTGCTTCTTTCTCAGATAAACGAGCCGAATAACATCGGTTCCTGACAGTCCTGAAACGCTGAATGTATTCCGACACCGTTTCTCCCCGCTTCTGCCGCACCTGCGCCAGATCGGCAATGCCAGCCTCGGTAGCTTCTGAGTGATATTGAATATGGAACTGCTCTTCCAGTTGCTTCCACGTCCGGACTGAGTTTGGTGGCAACGAGGTGTACCACCCAAAAGCTGATCCCGTGAGAAATTGTGCGAAAAACCTTACACGTAACGGGTCTGATGCTGAAATCATGCCCAACTGTGCCAAATATCGGCTCACGCTCAATTGAGCTAGACCCCTCTGATCCATTGAATTTTGAGAATTCAGGGAGCCGATACTTGGGCGGCAGCGGGATAAAATCATACTCGTCGGGGTACGGCTTGGAATAGCCGATTGTTTTTCTCTTCGGCAGGATGCCGAACTGGTCTATCAAGATTGTACTGATTTGTTCCATGGTATGAGCTGCAGGGACCGAGCTTTCATGACTCGTTCCGGTGGCATATTTAGCTAGCCACGCCTGTTTATCGGCATCTGCTCCAGAAATCCCTCCTGTTACAATCTGGTTCGTGCGCGCCAAGTTACTGCAGTCCGGCACGTATGTCCACACGTATCCATGTGGGATTTCTTTAGGCGGCTCATACAGGAATTGGCAATCGCCAGGATCGCCTCCAACCTTGTAGACGACGTACGCCGGTGAACCCTGTAGCTCTGGAGCTGCAAGCGCGAATGGCAACGGCGGTCTGGTCTGGAACGGTATTTCTCCCTGGTGAGTCCCTAGGATAGGCCCTGACGAAGAGTACTGATGCTTCATGATTTCCTGAACCACGCGGACCGCGATGCGCTCGAAAGCGTTCACCAGGCTCTCAGAATGATGGTGTAGAGAATGAGCCACCATGTAATTAACTTCCTGGCGCAGAGCTCTGGTGCGTTCCTCTGAAGGGGTAGACAGATCTACTTCATCGAGAGCACCGTCGGGTGAGAACCCTTTCCACCTAATGCCATGTGAACGGGTCTTCGTGAAAGAGCCGATGAGGTCGGCTTCGAAGAGAGCCTTAATCTCATCATATTTCTTCTTGTGCTCCTCAGGCAGCTCTTCGTACTTGACTGGTTCGTCTGCCATCTCAGCTGAAGATGTTGACGTAGTTGCTGTAGAAAGTCCCACCGGGCGTGCCAGAATGTGTTGCCTACCAAAACCCACCGGCGAGCAGCGACGGGCAACACGTAGAGCCGGGAGGCTCCCAGGACTGCTGGTGGGCCCTGGTCCCTCGGGCGATGGCCCGCAATGCCCCGGCACATGTCCCGACTGAATGCGAGGGCGTGCCACCTAACCTATACCTGGTCAGGAAGGTGTTGGATTGCTTTAATTAGTTTCCTGCATGGCGAACACGTAAACATTAAATACGAGCCCCGATCGGCTCTTAGGTTACCCTGTGAATCGGCTCAAAGAGCCGATTGACCCATGGTTCATGTTGGATTTACGATAACATGGGGATCCTGCTTAATCAATACCAAGATAAATCAATCTACGACAGTCTAGGGTTTACACCGCATAACCGGAACATCCTACACGTAGTTGAGCCTGGCAGATACGTAAGATAATAGAAAAACTAGTCCTAAAGAGGCCTAAAAACCAACATAAAGTCGATCCCGGAACAATCCCTCTAGGATCAGCAAACTACACCTTACGCACTACTGGATCGTTCAACTCGTTTGCAAGGCCTAATCATGCGGATATCAAACTAATCCTTGGAGACCAAGGAACAACTATAACAGATCAGATCTACTAAACAAAGGTAAAGCAAGATGCTACCCCTACACCCAAAATAGGTGCAAAGGCAGCTAGATCTCAAGGGGCGGCATGGCTAAGCAAGTATATCAGAAAAGTATCCACGTCAGCCCCAAAACATCTACGATAACGGTGTTGCTCGCCATCAACAAGGCTTCAGCACGAGCAACACCAAGCAACGAATAAACAGATACTGCCTAGATCGCAACCCGGAAGAAACCCTCGAAACAAGGGGTGGCGATGCGCCTAGATTGGTTTGTTGTGAACGTGATCTTCCTCCTTTCTCAATAACCCTAG
The DNA here is from genome assembly GCF_019359855.2 of Lolium perenne. NCBI lineage: Eukaryota > Viridiplantae > Streptophyta > Magnoliopsida > Poales > Poaceae > Lolium > Lolium perenne. Next base: position 372,200,044 of record NC_067247.2, on the reverse strand, counting down.
ATACATATTTATAGTCCGTAGACTTTCTAACTTGGGAATAAACCCAACTGAGTACGAGCTAAACTCTATCTCTTAATTCTAACCGACACGGAATCTACTATAATATACAGATACACGGGCCGTCTAGCCCAAATTCTTGTACAAGGACGATTCAGAAACTCTTTCGGTGTATATCCTCTAAGCCCATCTCAATCACGGCCCATCTCCTGCTCCGGCTAAATTCTGGTGATAACAGAGCTTTATAGCACTTTGGCTATTTTCAGCATTCTGGCGCAGCCCCTCTATCTCTGTCATTTGCTCCAGCACATGGACGCGCAGGTCTTCGTGCAGCTTCCGCGTGTTCTGAGAAGCAGACGGAAGTTAGCTGGAAATTCAAAATTCTGGGGGCTGGCGAGGATTTTAAATTCTTGAATTGGAAAAATTTTAAATTTCCGCTAAGGTGCACGTAAAAAGCATCGGCTTACACATGTTACTCGGAAAAAATATCTAATCCAATGCTTGGGGGCTAGTGTTACCTGGCGCACGTCCTTGTGCTTAGCAAAGAAAACCTTGAGATCGCTCTCGAGGGTTGAGAGCTCCTGCATCTCCGTATTCGCAGGCCCCCACACTTTCTCCATCATGGCGGATACTTCTGCATGGCGCTGTGAGAGGGGGACCTTTTGCAAGGTCGGAAACAGGTGAGGGTGAGTTTGGGGCGTGCCGGTGGCACGAATTAGCTGTAATTTCTTTTCAACTTGCTCAGCCGAAGGCTCATCATAGGTAGCAGATGGTTGCTCAGGCGGAGTAGCAGAGGAGGATGCGCCCTTGCCGGAATCGCCGTGGCCGGTCTCGGCAGTTGTTTCTTCAGGGACGTCATCAAGGTTAATGACGTCCTTAGGATCCGGCTTGGCGGTAGAAGAGGCCTTGGGCGGAACCTCAACTTCCGGAGTAACTGGTATCGAGGCCGGAGATGGTTTCGACCTCTTCTTGGGGATCTTGGGGTGCTGGCTTCCGGAGCCTTTGTTGTATAATAAGAAAGGCATCAGAGTTAAGCACATGCTGATTCATGACAACAGAGGATTTTAAAGGCGGAAACCAAGTACTTACCCGGATGGTTTGAAAAAGTGAAGCATGTCAGGCTGGGCTCGGCTGCCGGTATCGATGAGCTTGAGGCGTTTCTTCTCCGCCTCCGCCTTTTGGGTCGCCGCAGTGCTAGGCGCTTCGCGGGCACGTTTGGTGGTTGGGCCGGAGGGGGCGCTCGCTTTTCTTTTGGAGGGACGCGGAACTTCAGGAGCTTCCGCCTCGGACGCGACCTCCGGGTCGGTGTTGCCCGCGTGAGGGACCCGGACGAGGTTTCCGAGTTCGCTGTCCTCGAGGGCTTCAAGCTGAGTAATCCAGCCAACACTTAGACAAATTTAACGGAAGATTAAAAAAGGAGTCACCGTATGGGTTGAAGAAACGTACCACGGTCCCGGAGCCGTTGGTGTGGATATCCATATTACACACGTGAATCCGAAGATCACGCGGAATTTTGATGAGAAGTTGGATCCGCTTGTCGATGGCGTCGGCGGAAAGGTTGTCCTTAGAGGCGCGCATAGGATCGTCGCGCCCCGTTGATACGCGTACAGCACGCGTCCGTTGGGAACCCCAAGTGGAAGGTGTGATGCATACAGCAGCAAGTTTGCCTCGGTAAGAAACCAAGGTTTATCGAACCAGTAGGAGCCAAGAAGCACGTTGAAGGTTGATGGCGGCGAGATGTAGTGCGGCGCAACACCAGGGATTCCGGCGCCAACGTGGAACCTGCACAACACAACCAAAGTTGTGGGGACCCCGGACTAGCTGTCCGAAATACCCTGTTATGTATACAGTTCACGCTCCCATGATCAGTGTGCCGTGAACACATAACCGAACTGATATCAAATTACATCATCCTTTACAAAACGGAATAAGAAAATTACAATAAGGTCACATGACCCATCTTTACAAGATAGCCTCGAAGGGCCCAATCTAATCATCAGAGCAGCAGAATCACTTCAGCAGCGTAGAGCCCAAGTCATCTGCCTTAACCCTACAGGCAACTGACTGGGAAGACGTTCCTAGCTCGCATAGACGTCGTCAACTCCTTCTTCATCTGTCGAAGTCCTCCAAGTCTGGCCAAGTAAATAGCCAGGGAAAAAGCCGTGAGTACATTTGAATTGTACTCGCAAACCATCAAGAAGGTGATAACAATTCTAACTAAAGAAGACAAGAGAGGAAGAATAGTTTCTCTGGTGGATATAGCATGTGAAAGAGAATCAGTTTCTCTTGTGGATATAGCATGTGAAAGAGAATCAGTTTCTCTTGTGGATATAGCATGTGAAAGAGAATCAGTTTCCCTTGTGGATATAGCATGCCGGCATCTCAAGTGATGCGGACACCAAAGTGGTACTATGACATCTCTATATCTTTATTGAAGAAGATACTTCAAAAGATAGCTATGACATATCTATATTTTTATTGAAAAAGAGTTAGCATACCGCCATCTCAGGTGATGGGGATACTAGGGAAGTCCTATGACATCTCTATCTTTCTTAAAGAATTCATCTTCATGAAACACTAGGAAGGGAGTAACCCAATTTGTATTCCAAACCCTCGACCATCTCCATGTGGTCGACAAAGCCTCTTTCCCGTACCCTTCCGGTACTTCCAACACACGCATTTCCTTTGGAAATCATTTTCAAAACCAAAACTCGACACAGCTTGGTAACGGCCATCCCAACCGTCCATGACCGCGGACGCGGCTATTCGAATAGTTTTAACTCTGCAGAGTGTGCGCACTTTCCCCACAAGATCTGATAAATCCGCCGGGATCATACCCGGTTCGCCATACGAAAGTATGCGGGTCTCGGATAATCAGTCGAAGCCTTTCGCCCATTCAACTTAGCAAGAGGTCCTACCCTACGGAGTATGTACCTCCCCGGCACCGTGGCAGCTCACCTCCTCTTGAGCGTGGCTCCACCGCCAAGCCAGGAGACCCATAGTGTCTTCCTGACGGGTCAGCCTCGAAGGCCTCCCGTTATACGATTGTCTCCAACTACGACAACCCGGACTCGGGGGTAACTGTACCCTTGTATAGTTGTGCGGTGCCTCATGCTAAGAAGAACAAACGTCAAGCTAAGCCCCGTGCCCACATTGGAGTAGTGTGGTTGCGCGGGTTAATTGTTCCGGGCGAATACAAAGAACCATGTGTCGTTTTTCTCAAAAACCCAAGTCACACACACTTTCCTCTTTCCAACCATCTTTGTCAAGATCCTTTCCTTTCATAAACCATACGCTTGGGTAAGATTGCCTCACCCAAGGTTTTCATAAACATTTACAACAAGGTAAACCTTGAGGGGTTCCCAACCTAAAGTTTCATGAGTTGAACTAATACAACACTATGGCCGAGATGAGGGTCATCACGCCATTGAGGGTATGAAAAAGAGGTATTGGAGTGGATCATACTTGCTTGAGCTAAGCATGTATTATGACAACACAAGAGGAAAATATACTTTCAGATTTGTGGTGCTATCTAACCCAATCAATAGATAGGGATGAGAATTGACCAACACCAACACCATTAAGGGAATCAGGCATACTCATCACAATTTGAGAATACACCAAAAACATGGTATTGATACATCTACACTAGAAGGGATGTAGTATGAATCTTGTCCCGAGGTGGAACATATTCAAGCTAAATATAGAAAACAAGTTGGATAGCAATGGCCATGATACCATACACCCAACCAATTACCAAGACCTTGACAAGATAAACTACTAGAGGTACCATGCTTGCATCCAAGCATAGATGACAACAATATGGAGATCATCACACATAGAACCAAGATGCTATTGATAGCACAAGATGACATCCAAAGAGACATCATATCAGAGATCAAAAGATGGCTTGCCTTGGCTTATTTGTCCCTGGACTCCTTCAACTTCATCAATATAAGAATCCCGTCAATATAAATAAAATCCTTGTCCGAACCACTTCTTCTTCTTCTCCGGAATTGTTCGCATCTATCGTCGGAAAATATAAAAGGAACACAATCAAACACATTGCACCAACAAAACAACAAGCAACAAGCATCAATCAAAAACTAACCACTATTATATGGCTAACATATTAAAGACTTATAGATACTACAAAGCAACTAAAAGAGAACCCATTTTATGTACCTAGTAAAGGTATGAGAGTATCACACTTAGCAATTTCCTCTCTCGGTATCACCATGGCACAACTAAGTATCCCCTGGTAGATAACATCATAAAGGGGGCAAGTGCATTAGTCTGGCATTACAAACATTCATATTATATTTTGAAACATTTTTGGAAAAGCGGGAAATCATTCTCCCTATTTTATTTTGTTTACAAAACACTACTAAGAATAGGAAGTAAATGATATGCCACACCATTTGAAGACTTAAGCCAAACAATAGTACTAAGGTTAAGTTGCAGAGGTTTTGTTTTGCAAGAATAAAACATTGGTTGACCAATTTTAATACAAAGAGGTGGTTAGAGTTTTCAAATAAATCAAAAAGTTTTGCTTCAACAACCTATGTCACACATACACATTACTAATAGTAAAAAATATGCATGAACAGAGACTAACACTATTTTTTTTAGATGGCCAGTACTAATACAAGACTAACCCAATTGGATTCACTCAAAACTATTAAACCTACAAATTTAGGAATTTGTTTGAATCTGACTGTACAGAAAAAAAGATCTGTAAGCCATAAATCGTAGAAAAATCCTAAAAATATGAGATCACTGGCATTTGAAAGATATTTAAATAGAGATGCATACACAATTGGATTTGGGTTCAAAATGTTTCTGAAACTCTCACAAATCGATTAACAAGGTTACTGCATGTCTTTACCATTTCCTTTACAACTGTATTTTCATAACAGATAAATGTTTGAAACTTGTTGGAGATGATTAAGAAAACATACAGCAGTCCTAAAAAGTTGGAATCACTCGATTAGGTTCAATGGTGGATTTTTGGTGATTTAAAAACTAACAGCCATGTCTGCAGAACACACAGAACAAGTTTAATTCACCAAAATTCGTACATAAATCATAAAAATATGAGGTTAGTTGCACCTGAAAGGTTTTGAAAAGGTGGTTCTTACCCAATTTGTTTCATTCAAAAATTTGTCTGCAAGCTCCTGGTTTAATTCGACAAAGTCAGATCTGACCAGATCTTGATCTGTGAACCATTTCAGCTTCGGGAGGTCAATCGAAGTGAAACCACCGCCAAAATGAAGGTATTGAAGAGGGCTTTCACCCTCAGTTGAGTTTGCTCAAAAAGGTTTTGTAAAACGGAACACATCTAACAAACAGTGAATCTGCAAGTTACAGAACTTTATTTACCGAGGAAAATCTGTAACGAATTTGAGGGTGAAACCAACGCCAAGTTGTAGATCTTTTCAATACCTATCCGCGAAACTTTGAATCACTCGATTTGTCCCTGCACACGAGTTTTGGCGGATTTTACAAAATCGTACAGAATCTGAAACAGCAAGATAGCAGAAATTACTGCAGGGATTTGGACGAACTTTGCTCAAGAACTTCAGATCTGAGGATAGCTCAAGCTTCTCCATGCTTGGACCAACATGCACCTGCATCAAGATCCAATCTTAGCAAGGGAGGAAGAAGAAGAGGAGAGAAAACCATCTAGGGTTGGGGAGAAGAAGGAGAGGGAGGCTCTCATGGTGAGGAGGAGCTTGAGGGAAGAGGGGACTTCATCTTGGAGCTCTTTCCATGGCCATGGCCGGCCATGAAGCCTTGGGGGAGCAATATTTCGTGGGGAGGGGAGGAGGAGAGTGTGTGGGAGTGAAGAAAGGAGTGGGAAGTGAAAAGAAATGAGGCAAAGGAGGAGGGAGTGGCCGGCCAAGCTATTTAAATAGAGGGAGGATGGTGGCTGCCTCCTTTTTTTGATTGGATAAGGTGGGTGGCTGCCCATTTAGTGATTGGGTTAGGTGGGAGGCAAGTCTTGTAGAGGAAGAAAAATGGAGAGGCATGGCTGGCCGAAATTGCCATGCATACACATTTTGGCCGGCTCCATTCTTGCCAAACACAAGTGAACAATGTGAGAGATATAGAGATGGAGGAAGATTGTGATGGTAAAATATACCATGATGGTATTTGTTGCATGATGGCTTTGTGCCAAGAAGATAATGGTGATGGTGATGTACAAGGTTTCATGTGCATGCCATCTTGGAGATGACCTCCACAAGATTTTAGACTTGAACAACTCAACACAAGATGAAAAAGAGAGAGGGATGATGTGACCTCATGCAATATTGCATGGGGGTGGCCGGCTCATCTCTTGAGCCAAGTCCTCATATGAAAGAGTGGTAGGATAATAAGCATGGCAAGCTTGTAACAAGGTTGACAAAGAAAGTCAATGTGAGAGGAAGGTGGTGGTGGTGAAGGTGGTATGCCATAGAGGAATGGGTTGTGGTAGATGAACACAAGGTGTGCAAGAGTTGTCATTTGAGAAGGATTTATTTCAAAGGTATATGGAACACCTCAATTGTGTAGGGACAATTGAGAATGAACTCAAGTGGAATGGAATTTTGAAAATGTTGAGACGAAACTAGTTGGAACATGGAAGTTCAAAATATTCTACTTACTCTCTCAAGTAAAGTAGAGTTTTTCTAAAATGTAGAATAATCAAGAGGAAAACAAGAAATGGTGTAGGTACCATAAACAAGCCTTTTGTTAAAAAGAAGGCAAGATAGAAAATAATGTTTTAGAAATCAGTACTTGGTAGTAATGGGATGAGAAAGAAAACCCATTTCAGTTCTTTGTTTTCTTTGAAGAAATATCTTGAAAAGTTTTAATAAAACTAGAAGTAGTTTTGTGATCAAAACCAGAGAAGGAAAACATTACGATTTTTGAGGAGGGAAACTAATTTAGGGAGGAGTGTTCTCAAGGGTAGATGGTGGCTACAAAATGTATCCATCATTCCCACTCTTGGTTTTGTGAAGATAACTTGGATGAAAAAACAAGAGGTAAAAGAGGAAGAAGTGATCTGGTGCTGAAACATTGGATAGGATACCAGATCAAGTTGAATATATGAGTTGCAAGGATAGTCTGAGACATGCAAGACATGGAGGTTGAAGAGGGTATTGCACAGATGAGATCAATTGCCAAAGTCTGGACATTTTAAGCCTGTCGACACAGATGGTCGTCATGGCCTCAAAACCAACAAGGATGAGTGGGTATAAGAGAGGGATGTAACTAGGGGTAGACGATCCCAAGTTTTGAATTAAGGATGATTGAGCTATCTTGTACAACAAAGAGAAAAATCAAGATGGCACACTCATGTTGTCATCAGGAGAGAGGTTTGATGTAGTAAGAAGGAAAATAATTCTTCCTAAGCCACACATGTGTTTTATTTGGTGAGTTGCTTGTTTAACCACTAGAGGTGTTGTTCTTTGAGGTAACTCAAGACAAAACTCAACAAGCAAAACAAGATAATACATCTACCAACAGATCAAAGAAATTCATCTTAACAGACAGATCAAGGCAATTCGTCTTAATTAGTCTAAAGAAAAAGTTTTTGTTCCCCCTGATTTTTGAAATAAGGACAACTAATCAAGGTTGCAAAAGTTGGGGTGTTACAGATCTTCCACCCTTAAAATAATCTCGTCCCGAGATTACTGAGCGTAGAACTGGAGGGGTTGTAAAGCTTAACGAAAGTTAGACTCCATTCTTCTGTCGGCGTGCCGTTGTTGAGAGGGTCGCAACTTCGGCTTCTGAGAGACATGTTAGATTTCTTCCAAGGGAAAGCTTCGTGAAGGGTTGACTACTCCATGCAGGTGTTGGATCTGTAGCTTCTTCACGATCCTAGCAGAGGTTCAAGACTGTGGGAGGGTTAGTGCACCCAACGGTACTTGAGCAGGGTTGAAAACTTTTTAGAGTTAGCTTAAATTTTTAGTGGAAGACGAAGTCTTCCACCCTTAAAATTGTTCACCGGGGAGGTTTAAAAACTCTAAGCTTCGGCCACGGGTCTTGTCGGCGCTTTTTGGAGAAGTCATTGATCTCTCGTCTTGAGTCGAACATCTTCAGAGGACGTTGTGTAGTCCACGACTTCAAGGGCAGTAAATGCATCCCAAGTTCTCGACAGTGTTTTTAGAAAGGTTAAAAATGTTAGGGTTAGCTCCAATTTATAGTGGAAGACGAAGTCTTCCACCCTTAAGATTTTTCATTGGGTTCTCGAAAAACTCAGAGCTTCTGCCTTGTAGTTCTGTCTGGGGCTTCTGAAGAAGTCATCGGTCTTCCTTATTCAGTTGAAGAATCTTCAGGAGACGATGTGTAGTCCACGACTTCAAGAGGCACTCACGGTGTTTATTAGACCATATAACGCGCGGTAAGTTAGTAAGTCGATGAAACGCCTGGTTGGTCTCCATATGAAGCAGCAACGAAGGCCGTCGAAGACAATCTTCAGCTTGAGGGTCAGTGTTGACTTATACCACTTAAGAAGTGAGTAGGTAAAATACACCTAATCTTGAGTCTTGAGGTATCTTCATGAGCTTCACTTGATGAGGAACAGATGAACCATGTGATGTAACTTGGGTCTGACGCTATTGTTCTCTCAGTTTGTTAGACGGTGTGTTAGAGGGTGGTTTCAAAAAGATATCCTCGAGGTTAGCGCGATTATACTCCAAGGTTAGACAAAGTTAGTATGCATGTCTTCTTGCAGAGGTGCAGTCACTCTTGAAGGTAGGGTCTTCTGTCTTCTCGGCTTAGTAGAGATGCTTCAGCTGATCTTGAAAGTAGTTGGCGTAGATAGGGGTCTGGTCAGTTTCTCTGACGGTTGAGAATCGATGGTTAACAGGGTTAACTTATCCATTTAGCTAGCAGTAAGCATTTTATCGGTGAGGTAGATGACTGTGAAAATGTCTTAGAGGGGCTTCCTACACTGGTTTATCACACCAAGAGTGTTTTTCAGACCTAAAGACCAAGACAATCAAACACACAACAAACAAATAAAAACACTCAAGACAACACACTTAGGGAACTACAAGCAATCATCAAACCAGACATGGTAACACAAGTACCCATGGATGACTAATACGCGGGGGTAGCTCAATCAAAGCGATTGAGTTTTGTCCTATCCATCCTATAGGTTTGGGCTGGTCACATATGTTGCAGTCTTCAGCTTGTTGACATCGTCTTCAACAAGGATTCTTGAAGCAGAGAGTGGTGATGCGGCCTGGTGTTGAGTCGTCGAGGTTGAGGTAGAGGCTAAAACTGTGTAGTCTTCTTGCTCAACATCCCGGGGACGTGGGGTCTTCGAAGGGGTAGTTGTGTAGGTACTCCCAAAGTCGGCATCTTCTGGTGGCTGGCCTAAAAATTACTAGTCAAAATCTGAGGACTTGATCCCTGCCGACTGCAAAAAGTGCAAGTCCACGGAGGAACAAGGTCAGATCTTTGACATACTTTGGTGACAACCAAAGACATGATATTATCATTCTTTTATGTGCACACTAAGTCGGCCTCCAATCTTCAATAGCTGTCGTTGGAGATTCATGAGTCTTCCTGAGGGATTGATGTATCTTTGAGTTCGAGTCTCCGGTCTGAGTTGGGGACATCGTCCAATATGTAGGTTTGAAGTGGATGAGACAATAGAGTAAGAATTTTCAAACACTTCTATAAAGCGGAGAGATAAGAATTTAGAAGTTTTGAAGAAACAAGAGGAGTAGAAGCTATGCTTCCGACTAACGAAAGAATTTGTTTGGTAAATAGTTTTGCCCAAGTACTTGTTTCCTAACTAACGTCCATGCTAACTAAGGTCTCCTACAGTCAGGATGGCTCTGATACCAGCTCTGTGGGGACCCGGACTAGCTGTCCGAAATACCCTGTTATGTATACAGTTCACGTTCCCATGATCAGTGTGCCGTGAACACATAACCGAACTGATATCAAATTACATCATCCTTTACAAAACGGAATAAGAAAATTACAATAAGGTCACATGACCCATCTTTACAAGATAGCCTCGAAGGGCCCAATCTAATCATCAGAGCAGCAGAATCACTTCAGCAGCGTAGAGCCCAAGTCATCTGCCTTAACCCTACAGGCAACTGACTGGGAAGACGTTCCTAGCTCGCATAGACGTCGTCAACTCCTTCTTCATCTGTCGAAGTCCTCCAGGTCTGGCCAAGTAAATAGCCAGGGACAAAGCCGTGAGTACATTTGAATTGTACTCGCAAACCATCAAGAAGGTGATAACAATTCTAACTAAAGAAGACAAGAGAGGAAGAATAGTTTCTCTGGTGGATATAGCATGTGAAAGAGAATCAGTTTCTCTTGTGGATATAGCATGTGAAAGAGAATCAGTTTCTCTTGTGGATATAGCATGTGAAAGAGAATCAGTTTCTCTTGTGGATATAGCATGCCGGCATCTCAAGTGATGCGGACACCAAAGTGGTACTATGACATCTCTATATCTATATCTATACCTAATAATAAAGAAAATAAGGCTTCTTGTTGGTCCGTCTGTTTTTGCCCCTAATTTTCATCTAAATTACCCCAATAGCCACCGGCAAGTCAAAGAAAACGATTCGCTAAAAACTCTCCCCGAACAATGGATGCGTGCTGCGCGTTATCCCGTACGAGAAAAAGAGCAGAAACTTTCCCGATTCATCTCCCCGTGCTCCGGCGCGGCACCGTGCTTCCGATCGAGTTCCGACGCCCTGGCGCCGGCCGCCCTGGGGAAGCGGCGGGTCCCTCTGCTGCAGCTGCCGAGGATTCGTTTGCCCTGGAGAAGTCGTCCGCACCGTCCTTCTCCGCCGATTGGTATCCCCGTTGAATGAAACCGCTGCTATGATCGAGAGATGGAGATAAGCAAGATTCTACGCCATGGGTCGGGTATGGGTTGTCCTTCATAAGATTGGGTGCGAGTCCGTGCGACAACACTCTAGGAGCAGCCTCTCACGATGCGAATTCTGCGCTACGCGACGATGGTGAATTTACCGGCAATGGACCTGGAGGTGAACGCCAGCCTCTTAACCATGATTATATGTAGCGCGAGCTAATTAAATTGGATCGTTGTACTGGCATGCAACGAAGGACTTGCACAACGCTATGCATCACACATTATTTGTGCGCGTACTTCCAGATTGGTCTAGGCAACAACATGAGCCAATTCGTGATTTCAAGTCACGTACATGTACACTGATGAGCCAACCTTAATGAAATTATTAGGCTTGCGATTTACTACTCTCGACATTAGTGTTTTGGTGGTTTGGTAATTTGTGTCATATACCTTTTATTTATTTATTGTTGACAGATTATTTTCTAGATTAGCAAAAATGTTAATTACAGTTTGTACTCAAATTCCATTGCTATTACATAATTTATTTATACGCATGTCAGATTGATACTCCTGCATACAGGGTATTCGACAGGATAGTCTCCCTGTTCCATAAAACTTGTCTTAAATATATATAAATTTAGATGTATCTGCATATTAAATAATGTTTAGATAAATTCAAATTTTAACAAATATAAGACAATTTTCCTAGGACGGATGGAGTATAATGAGTTTGGAAGATCAAAGTCTCCTCTCGTGTCGCTAAACAAACTCATGTTATGATTCTTCCTAGGATAGTATTGGCTTTGCATTACAACAAAATATTATGGAATCATCAACCTTTTCTTATCCAATTGAATTTTAGGTAACTAACGTGCACCGTTGTAATTATTTTATTTTGGTTGGCGATTCAGTTTCAAGGTGAGTGGTGATTGTTAATCCAAGGATTTCTTTTAATATTGTGATATTAGATCTAGAAATAAATTTTTAAAAACCCTAAAAGAGTATATTAAATAAAAAAATAAAAAAGTATAAGATATTAGATAAAATAACAATATAATCAAAGTAAGATGAAAGGGCAATTAAACTTATGATAGGGTTATGCGGGTCGATCGACTGCGGGTAAAATTTGGATCATACCAATGTTTTTCGTTTAAAAATTAATGTATTCTCTCCCGGTGCAACGCACGGGCAATTTTCCTATCTTTATTGAAGAAGATACTTCAAAAGATAGCTATGACATATCTATATTTTTATTGAAGAAGAGTTAGCATACCGCCATCTCAGGTGATGGGGATACTAGGGAAGTCCTATGACATCTCTATCTTTCTTAAAGAATTCATCTTCATGAAACACTAGGAAGGGAGTAACCCAATTTGTATTCCAAACCCTCGACCATCTCCATGTGGTCGACAAAGCCTCTTTCCCGTACCCTTCCGGTACTTCCAACACACGCATTTCCTTTGGAAATCATTTTCAAAACCAAAACTCGACACAGTTTGGTAACGGCCATCCCAACCGTCCATGACCGCGGACGCGGCTATTCGAATAGTTTTAACTCTGCAGAGTGTGCGCACTTTCCCCACAAGATCTGATAAATCCGCCGGGATCATACCCGGTTCGCCATACGAAAGTATGCGGGTCTCGGATAATCAGTCGAAGCCTTTCGCCCATTCAACTTAGCAAGAGGTCCTACCCTATGGAGTATGTACCTCCCCGGCACCGTGGCAGCTCACCTCCTCTTGAGCGTGGCTCCACCGCCAAGCCAGGAGACCCATAGTGTCTTCCGGACGGGTCAGCCCCGAAGGCCTCCCGTTATACGATTGTCTCCAACTACGACAACCCGGACTCGGGGGTAACTGTACCCTTGTATAGTTGTGCGGTGCCTCATGCTAAGAAGAACAAACGTCAAGCTAAGCCCCGTGCCCACGTTGGAGTAGTGTGGTTGCGCGGGTTAATTGTTCCGGGCGAATACAAAGAACCATGTGTCGTTTTTCTCAAAAACCCAAGTCACACACACTTTCCTCTTTCCAACCATCTTTGTCAAGATCCTTTCCTTTCATAAACCATACGCTTGGGTAAGATTGCCTCACCCAAGGTTTTCATAAACATTTACAACAAGGTAAACCTTGAGGGGTTCCCAACCTAAAGTTTCATGAGTTGAACTAATACAACACTATGGCCGAGATGAGGGTCATCACGCCATTGAGGGTATGAAAAAGAGGTATTGGAGTGGATCATACTTGCTTGAGCTAAGCATGTATTATGACAACACAAGAGGAAAATATACTTTCAGATTTGTGGTGCTATCTAACCCAATCAATAGATAGGGATGAGAATTGACCAACACCAACACCATTAAGGGAATCAGGCATACTCATCACAATTTGAGAATACACCAAAAACATGGTATTGATACATCTACACTAGAAGGGATGTAGTATGAATCTTGTCCCGAGGTGGAACATATTCAAGCTAAATATAGAAAACAAGTTGGATAGCAATGGCCATGATACCATACACCCAACCAATTACCAAGACCTTGACAAGATAAAACTACTAGAGGTACCATGCTTGCATCCAAGCATAGATGACAACAATATGGAGATCATCACACATAGAACCAAGATGCTATTGATAGCACAAGATGACATCCAAAGAGACATCATATCAGAGATCAAAAGATGGCTTGCCTTGGCTTATTTGTCCCTGGACTCCTTCAACTTCATCAATATAAGAATCCCGTCAATATAAATAAAATCCTTGTCCGAACCACTTCTTCTTCTTCTCCGGAATTGTTCGCATCTATCGTCGGAAAATATAAAAGGAACACAATCAAACACATTGCACCAACAAAACAACAAGCAACAAGCATCAATCAAAAACTAACCACTCTTATATGGCTAACATATTAAAGACTTATAGATACTACAAAGCAACTAAAAGAGAACCCATTTTATCTACCTAGTAAAGGTATGAGAGTATCACACTTAGCAATTTCCTCTCTCGGTATCACCATGGCACAACTAAGTATCCCCTGGTAGATAACATCATAAAGGGGGCAAGTGCATTAGTTTGGCATTACAAACATTCATATTATATTTTGAAACATTTTTGGAAAAGCGGGAAATCATTCTCCCTATTTTATTTTGTTTACAAAACACTACTAAGAATAGGAAGTAAATGATATGCCACACCATTTGAAGACTTAAGCCAAACAATAGTACTAAGGTTAAGTTGGAGAGGTTTTGTTTTGCAAGAATAAAACATTGGTTGACCAATTTTAATACAAAGAGGTGGTTAGAGTTTTCAAATAAATCAAAAAGTTTTGCTTCAACAACCTATGTCACACATACACATTACTAATAGTAAAAAATATGCATGAACAGAGACTAACACTATTTTTTTTAGATGGCCAGTACTAATACAAGACTAACCCAATTGGATTCACTCAAAAATATTAAACCTACAAATTTAGGAATTTGTTTGAATCTGACTGTACAGAAAAAAAGATCTGTAAGCCATAAATCGTAGAAAAATCCTAAAAATATGAGATCACTGGCATTTGAAAGATATTTAAATAGAGATGCATACACAATTGGATTTGGGTTCAAAATGTTTCTGAAACTCTCACAAATCGATTAACAAGGTTACTGCATGTCTTTACCATTTCCTTTACAACTGTATTTTCATAACAGATAAATGTTTGAAACTTGTTGGAGATGATTAAGAAAACATACAGCAGTCCTACAAAGTTGGAATCACTCGATTAGGTTCAATGGTGGATTTTTGGTGATTTAAAAACTAACAGCCATGTCTGCAGAACACACAGAACAAGTTTAATTCACCAAAATTCGTACATAAATCATAAAAATATGAGGTTAGTTGCACCTGAAAGTTTTGAAAAGGTGGTTCTTACCCAATTTGTTTCATTCAAAAATTCGTCTCCAAGCTCCTGGTTTAATTCGACAAAGTTAGATCTGACCAGATATTGATCTGTGAACCATTTCAGCTTCGGGAGGTCAATCGAAGTGAAACCACCGCCAAAATGAAGGTATTGAAGAGGGCTTTCGCCCGCAGTTGAGTTTGCTCAAAAAGGTTTTGTAAAACGGAACACATCTAACAAACAGTGAATCTGCATGTTTACAGAACTTTATTTACCGAGGAAAATATGTAACGACTTTGAGGGTGAAACCAACGCCAAGTTGTAGATCTTTTCAATGCCTATCCGCGAAACTTTGAATCACTCGATTTGGCCCTGCACACGAGTTTTGGCGGATTTTATAAAATCATACAGAATCTGAAACAGCAAGATAGCAGAAATTACTGCAGGGATTTGGACGAACTTTGCTCAAGAACTTCAGATCTGAGGATAGCTCAAGCTTCTCCATGCTTGGACCAACATGCACCTGCATCAAGATCCAATCTTAGCAAGGGAGGAAGAAGAAGAGGAGAGAAAACCATCTAGGGTTGGGGAGAAGAAGGAGAGGGAGGCTCTCATGGTGAGGAGGAGCTTGAGGGAGGAGGGGACTTCATCTTGGAGCTCTTTCCATGGCCATGGCCGGCCATGAAGCCTTGGGGGAGCAATATTTCGTGGGGAGGGGAGGAGGAGAGTGTGTGGGAGTGAAGAAAGGAGTGGGAAGTGAAAAGAAATGAGGCAAAGGAGGAGGGAGTGGCCGGCCAAGCTATTTAAATAGAGGGAGGATGGTGGCTGCCTCCTTTTTTTGATTGGCTAAGGTGGGTGGCTGCCCATTTAGTGATTGGGTTAGGTGGGAGGCAAGTCTTGTAGAGGAAGAAAAATGGAGAGGCATGGCTGGCCGAAATTGCCATGCATACACATTTTGGCCGGCTCCATTCTTGCCAAACACAAGTGAACAATGTGAGAGATATAGAGATGGAGGAAGATTGTGATGGTAAAATATACCATGATGGTATTTGTTGCATGATGGCTTTGTGCCAAGAAGATAATGGTGATGGTGATGTACAAGGTTTCATGTGCATGCCATCTTGGAGATGACCTCCACAAGATTTTAGACTTGAACAACTCAACACAAGATGAAAAAGAGAGAGGGATGATGTGACCTCATGCAATATTGCATGGGGGTGGCCGGCTCATATCTTGAGCCAAGTCCTCATATGAAAGAGTGGTAGGATAATAAGCATGGCAAGCTTGTAACAAGGTTGACAAAGAAAGTCAATGTGAGAGGAAGGTGGTGGTGGTGAAGGTGGTATGCCATAGAGGAATGGGTTGTGGTAGACGAACACAAGGTGTGCAAGAGTTGTCATTTGAGAAGGATTTATTTCAAAGGTATATGGAACACCTCAATTGTGTAGGGACAATTGAGAATGAACTCAAGTGGAATGGAATTTTGAAAATGTTGAGAGGAAACTAGTTGGAACATGGAAGTTCAAAATATTCTACTTACTCTCTCAAGTAAAGTAGAGTTTTTCTAAAATGTAGAATAATCAAGAGGAAAACAAGAAATGGTGTAGGTACCATAAACAAGCCTTTTGTTAAAAAGAAGGCAAGATAGAAAATAATGTTTTAGAAATCAGTACTTGGTAGTAATGGGATGAGAAAGAAAACCCATTTCAGTTCTTTGTTTTCTTTGAAGAAATATCTTGAAAAGTTTTAATAAAACTAGAAGTAGTTTTGTGATCAAAACCAGAGAAGGAAAACATTAGGATTTTTGATGAGGGAAACTAATTTAGGGAGGAGTGTTCTCAAGGGTAGATGGTGGCTACAAAATGTATCCATCATTCCCACTCTTGGTTTTGTGAAGATAACTTGGATGAAAAAACAAGAGGTAAAAGAGGAAGAAGTGATCTGGTGCTGAAACATTGGATAGGATACCAGATCAAGTTGAATATATGAGTTGCAAGGATAGTCTGAGACATGCAAGACATGGAGGTTGAAGAGGGTATTGCACAAATGAGATCAATTGCCAAAGTCTGGACATTTTAAGCCTGTCGACACAGATGGTCGTCATGGCCTCAAAACCAACAAGGATGAGTGGGTATAAGAGAGGGATGTAACTAGGGGTAGACGATCCCAAGTTTTGAATTAAGGATGATTGAGCTATCTTGTACAACAAAGAGAAAAATCAAGATGGCACACTCATGTTGTCATCAGGAGAGAGGTTTGATGTAGTAAGAAGGAAAATAATTCTTCCTAAGCCACACATGTGTTTTATTTGGTGAGTTGCTTGTTTAACCACTAGAGGTGTTGTTCTTTGAGGTAACTCAAGACAAAACTCAACAAGCAAAACAAGATAATACATCTACCAACAGATCAAAGAAATTCATCTTAACAGACAGATCAAGGCAATTCGTCTTAATTAGTCTAAAGAAAAAGTTTTTGTTCCCCCTGATTTTTGAAATAAGGACAACTAATCAAGGTTGCAAAAGTTGGGGTGTTACAAAAGTACTTTGCCCCAACGAAACAGTGAGGTTGTGAATCTCACCGGCTTGCTGTAACAAAGGATTAGATGTATAGTGTGGATGATGATTGTTTGCAGAGAACAGTAGAACAAGTATTGCAGTAGATTGTATTCGATGTAAAAGAATGGACCGGGGTCCACAGTTCACTAGAGGTGTCTCTCCCATAAGAAATAGCATATTGGGTAAACAAATTACAGTTGGGCAATTGACAAATAGAGAGGGCATGACAATGCACATACATGACATGATGAGTATTGTGAGATTCAATTGGGCATTACGACAAAGTACATAGACCGCTATCCAGCATGCATCTATGCCTAAAAAGTCCACTTTCAGGTTATCATCCGAACCCCTTCCAGTATTAAGTTGCAAACAACAGACAATTGCATTAAGTATGGTGCGTAATGTAATCAATAACTACATCCTCGGACATAGCATCAATGTTTTATCCCTAGTGGCAACAGCACATCCACAACCTTAGAACCTTCTGTCGCTGTCCCAGATTTAATGGAGGCATGAACCCACTATCGAGCATAAATACTCCCTCTTGGAGTTACAAGCAATGACTTGGCCAGAGCCTCTACTAGCAACGGAGAGCATGCAAGATCATAAACAACACATAGATAATAGATTGATAATCAACATAACACAGTATTCTCTATCCATCGGATCCCAACAAAGGCACATGTAGCTTTACAGATAGATGATCTTGATCATGATAGGCAGCTCACAAGATTGGACAATGATAGCACAATGAGGAGAAGACAACCATCTAGCTACTGCTATGGACCCATAGTCCAGGGGTGAACTATTCACACATCAATCCGGAGGTGACCATGGCGGTGTAGAGTCCTCCGGGAGATGATTCCCCTCTCCGGCAGGGTGCCGGAGGCGATCTCCTGAATCCCCCGAGATGGGATTGGCAGCGGCGGCGTCTTAGTAAGGTTTTCCGTATCGTGGCTCTCGGTACTGGGGGTTTCGCGACGAAGGCTTTAAGTAGGCGGAAGTGCAACGCGGGGGGCCACACGAGGGCCCCACACAATAGGTCGGCGCGGCCAAGGGCTAGGCCGCGCCGCCCTACTGTTTGGGCGCCTCGTGGCCCCACTTCCTTTCCCCCTCGGTCTTCTGGAAGCTTCGTGCAAAAATAGGACCCTAGGCGTTGATTTCGTCCAATTCCGAGAATATTTCCTTACTAGGATTTCTGAAACCAAAAACAGCAGAAAACAGCAACTGGCTCTTCGGCATCTCGTTAATAGGTTAGTGCCGGAAAATGCATAAATATGACATATAATGTGTATAAAACATGTGAGTATCATCATAAAAGTAGCATGGAACATAAGAAATTATAGATACGTTTGAGACGTATCAAGCATCCCCAAGCTTAGTTCCTACTCGTCCCGAGTAGGTAAACGATAACAAAGATAATTTCTTAGTGACAATGCTACCAACATAATATTGATCAATACTATTGTAAGCACATGTAATGAATGCATCGATTTGAAACAATGGTAAATGACATGAGTAAACAATTGAATCATAAAGCAAAGACTTTTCATGAATAGTACTTCAAGACAAGCATCAATAAGTCTTGCATAAGAGTTAACTCATAAAGCAATAATTCGAAGTAAAGGTATTGAAGCAACACAAAGGAAGATGAAGTTTCAGCGGTTGCTTTCAACTTGTAACATGTATATCTCATGGATATTGTCAATGTAAAGTAATATAACAAGTGCAATATGCAAGTATGTAGGAATCAATGCACAGTTCACACAAGTGTTTGCTTCTTGAGGTGGAGAGAGATAGGTGAATTGACTCAACATAAAAGTAAAAGAAAGGTCCTTCAAAGAGGAAAGCATCGATTGCTATATTTGTGCTAGAGCTTTGGTTTTGAAAACAAGAAACAATTTTGTCAACGGTAGTAATAAAGCATATGAGTTATGTAAATTATATCCTACAAGTTGCAAGCCTCATGCATAGTATACTAATAGTGCCCGCACCTTGTACTAATTAGCTTGGATTACCGGGATTATCATCGCAATGCACATGTTTCAACCAAGTGTCACAAAGGGGTACCTCTATGCCGCCTGTACAAAGGTCTAAGGACAAAGCTCGCATTGTATTTCTCGCTTTTGGTTATTCTCAACTTAGACATCCATACCGGGACAACATAGACAACAGATAATGGACTCCTCTTTAATGCATAAGCATGTAGAAACAATTAATGTTCTCATATGAGATTGAGGATATATGTCCAAAACTGAAACTTCCACCATGAATCATGGCTTTAGTTAGCGGCCCAATGTTTCTTCTCTAACATTATGCATGCTCTAACCATTAAATGAGTGGTAAATCTCCCTTACTTCAGACAAGACGAACATGCATAGCAACTCACATGATATTCAACAAAGAATAGTTGATGGCGTCCCCAGGAACATGGTTATCGCACAACAAGCAACTTAATAAGAGATAAAGTGCATAAGTACATATTCAATACCACAATAGTTTTTAAGCTATTTGTCCCATGAGCTATATATTGTAAAGGTAGAGGATAGAAATTTATAGGTAGCACTCAAGCAATTTACTTTGGAATGGCGGAGAAATACCATGTGGTAGGTAGGTATGGTGGACACAAATGGCATAGTGGTTGGCTCAAGGATTTTGGATGCATGAGAAGTATTCCCTCTCGATACAAGGCTTAGGTTAGCAAGGTTTATTTGAAACAAACACAAGGATGAAGCGGTGCAGCAAAACTCACATAAAAGACATATTGTAAACATTATAAGACTCTACACCGTCTTCCTTGTTGTTCAAACCCAATACTAGAAATTATCTAGACCTTAGAGAGATCAATTATGCAAACCAAATTTTAGCAAGCTCTATGTATTTCTTCATTAATAGGTGCAAAGTATATGATGCAAGAGCTTAAACATGAGCACAACAATTGCCAAGTATCACATTATCCAAGATATTATACCAATTACCACATATATCATTTTCCAATTCCAACCGTATAACAATTTAACGAAGCAGAAACTTTCACCATGAATACTATGAGTAAATCTAAGGACATATTTGTCCATATGCAACAGCGGAGCGTGTCTCTCTCCCACACAGTGAATGCTAGGATCCATTTTATTCAAACAAAACAAAAACAAAAACAAACGGACGCTCCAAGCAAAGTACATAAGATGTGACGGAATAAAAATATAGTTTCAGGGGAGGAACCTGATAATGTTGTCGATGAAAAAGGGGATGCCTTGGGCATCCCCAAGCTTAGACGCTTGAGTCTTCTTGATATATGCAGGGGTGAACCACCGGGGCATCCCCAAGCTTAGAACTTTCACTCTCCTTGATCATGTTGTATCATCCTCCTCTCTTGATCCTTGAAAACTTCCTCCACACCAAACTCGAAACAAACTCATTAGTGGGTTAGTGCATAATCAAAATTCACATATTCAGAGGTGACACAATCATTCTTTATACTTCTGGACATTGCACAAAGCTACTGAAAGTAAATGGAACAAAGAAATCCATCTAACATAGCAAAACAGGCAATGTGAAATAAAAGGCAGAATATGTCAAAACAGAACAGTTCGTAAAGACGTATTTTTAAGAGGCACCAGACTTGCTCAGATGAGAAAACTTAAAACTAACGAAAGTTGCATACATATCTGAGGATCACTCACGTAAATTGGCATAATTTTCTGAGTTACCTACAGAGAATTAGACCCAGATTCGTGACAGCAAAGAAATCTGTTTCTGCGCAGTAATCCAAATCTAGTATCATCCTTCTATTAGAGACTTTACTTGGCACAACAATGTAATAAAACTAAGATAAGGAGAGGTTGCTACAGTAGTAACAACTTCCAAGACTCAAATATAAAACAAAAATAATGTAGTAAAAATATGGGTTGTCTCCCATAAGCGCTTTTCTTTAACGCCTTTCAGCTAGGCGTAGAAAGTGTGTATCAAGTGTTATCAAGCGGTGAAGCATCAACACATTGTATCTTATCTATGTAAGTTTCAGAGGCTCCTTTTACATTACTTTTAGGCTTGCTATTCTCATCAAACAAATTTTCAGGAACAATCCAATCAAAATTCTTTTCTAATGCTTCATGCATTCCTAGGAGCTTAATAGGTATCGGTACTTTAATCTCTCCACTATCATTAACATTATTAGTGTACCTTATTCTATCCATATCCATTCTTTCAAGGATACTAGCAAAGTTGGTATAAGAGCCAAGCATATTATATTTAGTAAAAACCTTTCTAGCTTCTCTTCCTATACCTCCAAATTCTTTGAGAAGGGTTTCTAAAACAAAATCTTTCTTTTCTCCTTCTTCCATATCTCCTAGTGTAAGAAACATATGTTGTATTATAGGATTGAGATTAACAAATTTAGCTTCTATCATGTGTACTAAAGAAGCAGCAGCAATTTCATAAGTAGGAGCAAGTTCTACTAAGTGTCTATCTTCAAAATCTTCAACCATACTAACATGAGTGAAAAATTCTTCTATATTCTCTCTTCCAATGATAGAACCTCGTCCTACCGGTATGTCTTTTAGAGTGAACTTAGGAGGAAACATGATGAAATAAGTAAAGTAAATGCAAGTAACTAATTTTTTTGTATTTTTAATATGGCAAACAAGATAGTAAATAAAGTAAAACTAGCAACTAATTTTTGTGTGTTTTGATATAAGTGCAGCAAACAAAGTAGTAAATAAAATAAAGCAAGACAAAAACAAAGTAAAGAGATTTGATTGTGAAGACTCCCCTTGCACCGTGTCTTGATCTCCCCGGCAACGACGCTAGAAATTTAGCTTGATACGCGTACAACACGCGTCCGTTGGGAACCCCAAGTGGAAGGTGTGATGCGTACAGCAGCAAGTTTCCCTCAGTAAGAATCCAAGGTTTATCGAACCAGTAGGAGCCAAGAAGCACGTTGAAGGTTGATGGCGGCGAGATGTAGTGCGGCGCAACACCAGGGATTCCGGCGCCAACGTGGAACCTGCACAACACAACCAAAGTACTTTGCCCCAACGAAACAGTGAGGTTGTCAATCTCACCGGCTTGCTGTAACAAAGGATTAGATGTATAGTGTGGATGATGATTGTTTGCAGAGAACAGTAGAACAAGTATTGCAGTAGATTGTATTCGATGTAAAAGAATGGACCGGGGTCCACAGTTAACTAGAGGTGTCTCTCCCATAAGAAATAGCATATTGGGTAAACAAATTACAGTTGGGCAATTGACAAATAGAGAGGGCATGACAATGCACATACATGACATGATGAGTATTGTGAGATTCAATTGGGCATTACGACAAAGTACATAGACCGCTATCCAGCATGCATCTATGCCTAAAAAGTCCACTTTCAGGTTATCATCCGAACCCCTTCCAGTATTAAGTTGCAAACAACAGACAATTGCATTAAGTATGGTGCGTAATGTAATCAATACCTACATCCTCGGACATAGCATCAATGTTTTATCCCTAGTGGCAACAACACATCCACAACCTTAGAACCTTCTGTCGCTGTCCCAGATTTAATGAAGGCATGAACCCACTATCGAGCATAAATACTCCCTCTTGGAGTTACAAGCAATGACTTGGCCAGAGCCTCTACTAGCAACGGAGAGCATGCAAGATCATAAACAACACATAGATAATCGATTGATAATCAACATAACATAGTATTCTCTATCCATCGGATCCCAACAAACGCACATGTAGCTTTACAGATAGATGATCTTGATCATGATAGGCAGCTCACAAGATTAGACAATGATAGCACAATGAGGAGAAGACAACCATCTAGCTACTGCTATGGACCCATAGTCCAGGGGTGAACTACTCACACATCAATCCGGAGGCGACCATGGCGGTGTAGAGTCCTCCGGGAGATGATTCCCCTCTCCGGCAGGGTGCCGGAGGCGATCTCCTGAATCCCCCGAGATGGGATTGGCGGCGGCGGCGTCTCAGTAAGGTTTTCCGTATCGTGGCTCTCGGTACTGGGGGTTTTGCGACAAAGGCTTTAAGTAGGCGGAAGGGCAACGCGGGGGGCCACACGAGGGCCCCACACAATAGGTCGGCGCGGCCAAGGGCTGGGCCGCGCCGCCCTACTGTTTGGGCGCCTCGTGGCCCCACTTCCTTTCCTCCTCGGTCTTCTGGAAGCTTCGTGCAAAAATAGGACCCTGGGCGTTGATTTCGTCCAATTCTGAGAATATTTCCTTACTAGGATTTCTGAAACCAAAAATAGCAGAAAACAGCAACTGGCTCTTCGGCATCTCGTTAATAGGTTAGTGCCGGAAAATGCATAAATATGACATATAATGTGTATAAAACATGTGAGTATCATCATAAAAGTAGCATGGAACATAAGAAATTATAGATACGTTTGAGACGTATCACCCGTGTATTGGAACATCAGGCGGTCCCGATGTTGAAGTGGTTGGATCCGCTTGGTGAACCAGGACATGGTGAGGTCCTTCCCCGACAGACCTTCGTCCGTCAGCTTGCAGATCCGCCTAACCGCGCGAGTGAGCAGAGGCGACTCGGAGAGATGAGGACATTGTGTCCAAGCCGGAGTCTCGCTGGCGGGAATGTTCTTGAAGGGTGGCAGCATCCTTTCGCTCGCTGGGTCGGAAACGTCCTTCAGGTAGAAGAAGCCTCCGGACCAGTATCGCGCGGATTCGTGGCGATCGGTGGGAGGATAGACGCGGTCGGGGCGGAGCATGAACGTGATTGACCCACAAGTGGCCAACTCGGAGGTCTGAGGAACTTTCTCCTTTTTAACGGAGAAGTAGTATTGGAAGAGAGAGAGTTCTGGGGGTACCCGGAGGTGGCCTTCACATAGAGTGACATGGTTGCTGATGGCCAGGACGCTGTTTGGGGATATGTTGTGGGGCTGGAGCCCGTACGCCTTCAAGATTTCCAGGAAGAAATCGCTCGGCGGAAATGAGAAGCCGCGCTCTACCAGCGCCTTGGTCACCACCATCTCTCCGGCTTTAGGAGCTGGAGCCAGAGAACCCGGAACTGTCCGCCAGGATCTGGGTCTTAGGAATCCCTCCACCTCAAGATTGTTGAGCTCTGTTTCGGTGGTGGTACAGGGCCACCATTTCCCTTTGGCTTCGCTGGCGAGCCACTGATTTTTTGGCGGCTGCTTCTTCCGCCTTCTTCTCACCTTGATCTGCTCCGGAGGCTTTCTCCGGGTTGGTGGATGTTCCCTCGACGTTCTTCTCGGAATCCTTGGAAGGATCCAGTTGAAGTGGGGCGAATGAGGGAGGGGCGGAGGAGATGGGCGTTGCCATGATTGGCTCAGATGTAGGAGGCGGAGTCGATGAAGACATCTACACACGGAACAACGGAAGAATAAGTTTAGCCGGATCCAATATCACTATCCAAATCATCCCTACCGACTACGGCGAAAATGGTAGAGCTCGAAGGGCTTACCGGAATGGAGTTCGCGGTGGTCGGAGTCGCCGGCGAAGAGGTTTTGACGCGGTGGCTCGCTGAACTTAAGAACTCGATGAACAGCTTGCGGCGGCGATGGCGCTCCGGCGAACTTCTGGCAGACTCCGGTACGGCGGAGGAAGAGCTCGGAGGCGGCGCTGCGCTGAGAGGTGGAAAGGGGGCGAATGGGGTGAATAGGGGTGAACGGTGGATATTTATAGGCTGAGGGGAGGAGATTCGTGCTCCGCATCCTGTGGTCGGAACGCAAGCGTCGCACCGTTGGATGGCTGACACGTGTCGAAAACCCTAAGCAGTAAAAACGGCTAGAGATAAGTTACCGCTCAAAATCGCGCGAAAATGGCGCCAGGATTGGTGGAACCGTTTGAACCTTTTAAGGTTCCGGGTGAAGCGCGAAGATAAGCAAACTCTTGTCTACTGCAGGGGGTAACCCGGAGACATGCCGTATTGATGCTGTCGATGGATGAAGTCCCACAGGATGGGGGTATTTTCCGACCAAAATTTGGGAAAACAGAAAATGTGAAGTTGGAGTTCTTCAAGTTTCTCCGTGTTACCGAAATTGCCGGAAATCATGAAGCGTTAGCAAGGCTGAAACAAGAGGTGAAACTCGGAGAACTCTGGGGGCTACTGTTGTGGGTATACTTCATGGGTGTACCATCGACAGTGCCTAGATCCGGCAAGCCCGGGTGGCCGATAGATGGTGACGTGGCATGTGGCCCGTCGGGCGGCCCAATTGCTGTTGATCCTGAAGGATGAAGTCCAGCCCAGGATAGGGAAGCCGGATCCCAACCGACCTTCGGAGGAAGCCGGATCCGTGGAGGCCCATATGGAACCAGGATCCAGTACGACGTGGAGAGGAAGGCGGATCCTTGACGTACACGGCAAGACATTGTACCGTAGTTAGGCAACCTGTAATCCCGCTAGGTCTCTCCATGTAAACCCTAGATCCGTGCGCCTTTATAAGCCGGATCCCGGGAGCCCTAGAGGCAAGACAACAACTCATTGTAACAACGCGAAAGCGCCCAGATAGTTCCAGACAAGCAGCAGTAGGCCCTATCATCGAGCAGGTGTTCCGAAGCTGGGTAAATCGCGTACCACCGTCCCGAGTGATCTCCGCCCTATGGCCACTACTTCTTCTCCCCCTCGTGAGGATCCCTCCCCCGAGGCACCGTCGATTAGGCAACGACAGGTAGAAGTCCCCTCAATGCAACCAGAAGCAATTGTGTCATAAACACGTGGCAGTCATGGGACTTTAGGTTCTGGAATTTTTTTCTCCTTCATATTTACTATTTCCTTTATATTCGACGAGAAACCAGACGGAACCTTGATACTGAATAGGGCTTCAAAAAAGATCTCTTTCTCTTGTTTGGTAAGAGCGTAGCTGGCAGGCCCTTCAAACTTCCCTGGATGATTGTTGTTTCGTCCTTTATGACGTTCCTGGTCCTCCCGTGTTTCTGTTGTATCTTTTGTCTTCCCATACACGCCCAGAAAACATAGAATATTGACACAAAGATTCTTGGTCAGGTGCATCACGTCGATTGCAGAGCGGACTTCCAGGACTTTCCAATATTCTAGGTCCCAAAAAATAGATTTCTTCTTCCACATGGGCGCGTCTCCGTCAGCGTCTTTCGGAACAGGTCGACTGCCTGGACCCTTTCCAAGGATAACATTTAAATCCTTAACCATGTCAAATATATCAGCACCACTACGGGGGACAGGCTTCGGACGGTGGTCTGCCTCGCCATCGAAATGCTTGCCTTTTTTCCTTAAGGGATGCTTGCGCGGAAGGAAACATCGATTGTACGGGTACACAACTTTTCTACTTTTTCCCAAATATGTACTTTCAGTCTCATCTAAATAGTGTGTGCATGCATTGTATCATTTGTTCGTCTATCCTGAAATGTTACTAAGAGCAGGCCAATCATTGATGGTTACAAATAGCAACGCTCGTAGGTCAAATTCTTGCTCGGTGTGCTCATCCCACACACGTACACCTGGTTTGGCCCACAACTCCAAAAGTTCATCAACTAATGGCCTTAGGTACACATCAATGTCGTTGCCGGGTTGCTTTGGGCCTTGGATAAGCACTGGCATCATAATGAACTTCCGCTTCATGCACAACCAAGGAGGAAGGTTGTAGATACATAAAGTCACGGGCCAGGTGTCGTGGATCGCAGCTCTGCTCCCCAAAAGGATGCACGCCATCTGTACTTAGACCAAACCATAAGTTCCTTGCCTCACCTGCAAAATCCGGGAACTCTCTCCCGATGTTTCTCCACTGCCGACCATCAGCGGGGTGCCTCAACATCGTGTCTTTCTTACGTTCTTCTATGTGCCATCGCAACAACTTGGCATTCTCTTTGTTTCTGAACAAACGTTTCAACCGTGGTATTATTGGATCATACCACATCACCTTCGCAGGAACCCTCTTCCTGGATGGCTCGCCCTCAACATCACCAGGGTCATCTTTTCTGATCTTATACCGCAATGCACCGCATATCGGGCATTTATTCAAATTCTCGTACTTCTCACCGCGGTAGAGGATACATTCATTAATGCATGCATGTATTTTCTGCACATCTAATCCTAGAGGGCAGACAAGCTTCTTTGCTTCATACGTACTGATGGGCAATTCGTTATTTCTTGGAAACAACTTCTTTAGTATTATCATCAATTTTTCAAATCCCGAGTCAGTCACACCGACCTCTGCCTTCCATTTCAGCAATTCCAATATGCTACTCAGCTTTCTCTGCCCATCTTCACAACCTGGGTACAACAATTTGTTGTGGTCCTCTAACATCTTGTCGAACTGCAACCTCTCCTTATCCGTGCCACAATCTCTTCTTGCATCATAAATGGCCCGACGAAGATCATCATCAACAGGATCATCTGCTGCCTGTTCTTCACCTCCTTCTTCTTCATTGTCGTTCTTACATTCATAGAACATAGATCGGTACTGGTCATCGTTATCTTCTTCTTCATCGTCGTCTTCCATCATAACCCCTTCTTCTCCGTGCTTGGTCCAAACATTATAGCTGGACATGAATCCAAACCGAAGCAGGTGGCTCTTAATGTCTCTTGAGCAAGAGTAATCCTTGTCGTTCTTACATTTCAGACATGGACAGCACATAAAACCTTGCTTCGACTTGTTATCCTCGGCCACAAGCAGGAAAGAATTCACGCCCTCTCTGAAAGCGGGAGCACATCGGTTACCGTACATCCATGGATGACTCATCTGCATCATAAGTACAGTTATGTATCAGATGCAATCACCTTGCTAAAATTAGTATTGTACGAACTATGTATATACGAGAAAATAGTTGCTAACCTTTTAGGATCAAAAAGAGGAGAAATCTTATCAAATAAAATCAAGTGGCATCCCTCATACACATTTCATCAAACACCTCTTGTGCACATGAAGAAAAAATGAGCTAGCATACACCTCCACCTTTCACCACCAAGGAAAAAAATGTAGGGAGGTGGGGGGGCTGGCTGTGTGTATATATAGGCATGGCTCTTTTGTCGCGGGCCGTATTACGACCCGCGGCAAAAGGGGTGCCGGCAGGAGGCGCCAGAGCTCAGACCCCTTTTGTCGCGGGTTGTGATACGGCCCGCGACAAAAGGGCGCGACAAAAGGCCCGGCTCGCTCCGAATGGTTTCGGGGCGGCGTGGCCACGCCATTTGTCGCGGGTGCAGTCGCGCCCGCGAAAAAAGGCTCCCACGAAAGCCCTGTTTTCCACTAGTGTAGAAATCCCTTAATTATATTCTACTTAAGAAAGTATACCAATTCTGATCACACTTGCGCATTTTAGGAAAGTACGGTTCATATACCTCTTAAACATGAGATGATAGTACAATCTAACATTCATATTCATTTTCCAACCAGATGAATCACCTCGACGATTTGTTTGGCTTTTCTTAAACAATTTGACATGTGAAGGGGACAACATCATACATGTAATTCACCGGCAGATAGTGTTACAGAGATATTACTTTTCAGCATTGCTGGCTTCATACTATTACATACTAACTAGCACGGTGGCCCTCGCAATTGCGAGGGCATCATACAAAAAATAAAGCGGTTATATAACCATATCATATGAGTGGATGTCCTGTATATAATTCAGTAGATGGATCCAACAACAGAGGACGTGTGTGCAATTCATATTAGAAATTGTTGCTTTGGAAGACCATTGTATCGTTAGGATGTTGTCGAAAGAGGGTTTTAAATTTAAGATCACTGACTAATGTTGCTGCTATTATTTTCCTTTTTAATTTATTTGTTGTGTGCATCCCTGAATTTCCATTTTGTTGATATTATGCATGATATATATAGTGTGTGATGAATAAATATCAGATCAACAAATTTTCTGATAAGATATATGACATCTAAAACACACAACATTATAGGTAGGGTAACTAAATAATGATATATTTTTTTGCTCATCCACAAATTTCTTCCTCTCGTTACTCTAATCATATAAATATACATGAAACTTTTACCGTTCATTTTGAAATATATGGCATTTTAGACATAGATACAGTCTTGAAGATTTCCAAAACTTGAAAATTTGCATTTCAAAGGAAGTGTGATAGTAGAAAAAAACTCCTAGTATTTGTTTTTTTGAGAATCCCTTGGCCCAAGCCACTGTATGGTTGAAAATCTGGGACCTGTTATATCCATACATAGGGATTTACATTGATGGGAATTACTCAAGGGTAATTTTCCATATTTAATGTGTTTTAAGCTAAAGAAAAATCTAGAGCATATTAATTGTACAGTGCTACCGAGTGCTTGATCCGAAAGCACAGATTTGTTTGTGCTCACACTTTTGTTTTCCTTCTTCTGCCTGTTTTTATCATCTGTTGTTGTTTTAGCTTACTCCTTCAGCATGAGTTTTAAAATTTGTCCAAGCGTGAATATAGTTTATGTATGGTCTTAGCTACCAAAAGTGAAATCTTACATGCATTTTAACTACAACGTATTATTTCTGTTATAGATAATGTTGCTAGAGAACTAACCGGTGCTGATCCAGGATAAACAGCAATGCGAACCATCTTTTTAGGCACTATGAGATTTAAGAGAATTATATCTCTCCCATGGCTTTAGTTTGTACTGATATCGGAAAGCTCAAATATGAAGGTAACACACGTGAATAATTTGTTTGGAAAATAGTGGGCTTTAAACTTTCACCCGCATGAACGTCTTATGCTGAATTGATATCCATATTATGTAGATTAACATGGTAATTTTGAGCTTATCATTTTTAAGAATATAAGTTTCTGTCTTATCCTCAATAGTTTGGAACAACGACATATCCAGATACATGCGAAGCATTGCCCGAATTATTTTGCTACTTATATGAAAGGAGTATATATGTGGATTGAGTATATATATATGTACTGTACAACTTCATATTAGCATTTTTTTATCATCAGATTTTCAATGTACCGCGACCGTGCTTCTTATTAGCTAAAAAAAATCATCAGACACTTAATTTTTTTCTTCCCAATAAAATTGGTACTTGTTAAAGTAAACCCTTCTATCAACATCCAAATTCAGTAGTATTCTCTCGCAAAAGAGCAGCACATGCAAATGTGAGAAAAAAAAAACAACCTTTGAAATAACTGTTGTATGTATGTTCTTTTTTTGTGCCCAAAGTAATATAAGCTGAAACGATTAACGGAAATTCATAACTATTTAAGCATTGACTTTTAAAGGATTTTTCTTATTTCGTCACTAAAATTCAGCCTTTTCTGTATAATTAAATATCGCTTATGTGTAATTCCTTTGATCAGCTGGACAGATTCTAGTTTTTTTTTCCTACACCGGACACAATTTTCGTATCCATCTCCGTGTGATATTTCATAAGATTCTTCTTGCGACATCTTCAATCGTCTCATAACAAATTAGAGCTCTCTAGAAAACGGCATCTCAAAAATCATCTCACGGTCTTGCCTTGATTTCTCGAGAGATTATCAGGATTGGTCGCACCATCTCTGGGAAATCTGAAAGGATGCACCAGACGTTGATTTTTTCCATTTTGCTGAATGGACGCACTTGGCATGATGAATACTTTTTTCATGCTTAATGGACGCACCTAGCTACCACGCTAGTTTTTATTTGTTTTTGTTCAATGCACATATATAGAGTCATCTGAACATTAACATGTGAACATGTCAAACAAAATTAGACTGTTACGTAACTTCTATTTTCTAGAGAAATTAGAGACGTAAGTTTTAATCAACGTGTATGTCTAGAGTCCTATGAAAATTAACATGCTAATGTGTTAAACGGTGTATATATGCAATCTCTTTTCTTTCCTTTATTCTATCCGGTCTGTATCTCATGTATCGCATGAAGTTGTCTTTTTAACGTGACAATATTTTGCAGTTTTAATTTTTGAAACGTACATGTTTTACATGGTAGGTTCAATCAGGATGTACATGTTTTGGAGTAGACTCCAGCCAATCGGCAGTTTTTTTTATTGCACATACCTGACAGATTGTACGTAACTCTTATTTATGTAACTCTTTCTCGCTTTAAATTTTAACCATTATAATTAAGATTGACGAATCAAATTAATTTAGTACATGTGGATTAACATCGTGTCTCTATTTAAAACCTTTGTATTTTGCTCTGTTGTTGTTTAAGCTTACTCAGCATGAGTTTTAAAATTTGTCCAAGCGTGAATATAGTTTATGTATGGTCTTAGCTACCAAAAGTGAAATCTTACATGCATTTTAACCACAACATATTATTTCTGTTATAGATAATGTTGCTAGAGAACTAACCGGTGCTGATCCAGGATAAACAGCAATGCCAACCAACTTTTTAGGCACTATGAGATTTAAGAGAATTATATCTCTTTCCATGGCTTTAGTTTGTACTGATATCGGAAAGCTCAAATATGAAGGTAACACACGTGAATAATTTGGTTGGAAATTAGTGGGCCTTAAACTTTCACCTGCATGAATGTCTTATGCTGAATTGGTATCCATATTATGTAGATTAACATGGTAATTTTGAGCTTATCATTTTTAAGAATATAAGTTTCTGTCTTGTCCTCAATAGTTTGGAACAACGACATATCCAGCTACATGCGAAGCATTGCCCGGATTATTTTGCTACTTATATGAAAGGAGTATATATGTGGATTGAGTATATATATATGTACTGTACAACTTCATATTAGCATTTTTTTATCATCAGATTTTCAATGTACCGCGACCGTGCTTCTTATTAGCTAAAAAAAATCATCAGACACTTAATTTTTTTCTTCCCAATAAAATTGGTACTTGTTAAAGTAAACCTTTCTATCAACATTCAAATTCAGTAGTATTCTCTCGCAAAAGAGCAGCACATGCAAATGTGAGAAAAAAATTGAAATAACTGTTGTATGTATGTTCTTTTTTTGTGCCCAAAGTAATATAAGCTGAAACGATTAATGGAAATTCATAACTATTTAAGCATTGACTTTTAAAGGATCTTATTTCGTCACTAAAATTCAGCCATTTCTCTATAATTAAATATCGCTTATGTGTAATTCCTTTGATCAGCTGGACAGATTCTAGTTTTCTTTTCCTACACCGGACACAATTTTCCTATCCATCTCCGTGTGAGATTTCATAAGATTCTTCTTGCGACATCTTCAATCGTCTCATGACAAATTACAGCTCTCTAGAAATCGGCATCTCAAAAATCATCTCGCGGTCTTGCCTTGATTTCTCGAGAGATTATCAGGATTAGTCCCGCCATCTCTGGGAAATCTGAAAGGATGCACCAGACGTTGATTTTTTCCATTTTGCTGAATGGACGCACTTGGCATGATGAATACTTTTTTTTCGTGCTTAATGGACGCACCTAGCTACCACGCTAGTTTTTATTTGTTTTTGTTCAACGGGCATATATAGAGTCATCTGAACATTAACATGTGAACGTGTCAAACAAAATTAGACTGTTACGTAACTTCTATTTTCTAGAGAAATCAGAGACGTAAGTTTTAATCAACGGGTATGTCTAGAGTCCTATGAAAATTAACATGCTAATGTGTTAAACGGTGTATATATGCAATCTCATTTCTTTCCTTTATTCTATCCGGTCTGTATCTCATGTATCCCATGAAGTTGTCTTTTTAACGTGACAATGTTTTGTAGTTTTAATTTTTGAAACGTACATGTTTTACATGGTAGGTTCAATCAGGATGTACATGTTGTGGAGCAGACTCCAGCCAATCGGCAGTTTTTTTTATTGCACATACCTGACAGGTTGTACGTAACTCTTATTTATGTAACTCTTTCTACTTATGTAACTCTTTCTCGCTTTAAATTTTAACCGTTATAATTAAGATCGACGAATCAAATTAATTCAGTACATGTGGATTGACCTCGTGTCTCTATTTAAAACCTTTGTATTTTGCTCTGTTGTTGTTTTAGCTTACTCCTTCAGCATGAGTTTAAAATTTGTCCAAGGGTGAATATAGTTTATGTATGGTCTTAGCTACCAAAAATGAAATCTTACATGCATTTTAACTACAACGTATTATTTCTGTTATAGATAATGTTGCTAGAGAACTAACCGGTGCTGATCCAGGATAAACAGCAATGCCAACCAACTTTTTAGGCACTATGAGATTTAAGAGAATTATATCTCTCTCCATGGCTTTAGTTTGTACTGATATCGGAAAGCTCAAATATGAAGGTAACACATGTGAATAATTTGTTTGGAAAATAGTGGGCTTTAAACTTTCACCTGCATGAACGTCTTATGCTGAATTGGTATCCATATTATGTAGATTAACATGGTAATTTTGAGCTTATCATTTTTAAGAATATAAGTTTCTGTCTTATCCTCAATAGTTTGGAACAACGACATATCCAGCTACATGCGAAGCATTGCCCGAATTATTTTGCTACTTATATGAAAGGAGTATATATGTGGATTGAGTATATATATATGTACTGTACAACTTCATAATAGCATTTTTTTATCATCAGATTTTCAATGTACCGCAACCGTGCTTCTTATTAGCTAAAAAAAATCATCAGACACTTAATTTTTTTCTTCCCAATAAAATTGGTACTTGTTAAAGTAAACCCTTCTGTCAACATCCAAATTCAGTATTATTCTCTCGCAAAAGAGCAGCACATGCAAATGTGAGAAAAAAAACAACCTTTGAAATAACTGTTGTATGTATGTTCTTTTTTTGTGCCCAAAGTAATATAAGCTGAAACGATTAACGGAAATTCATAACTATTTAAGCATTGACTTTTAAAGGATTTTTCTTATTTCGTCACTAAAATTCAGCCTTTTCTCTATAATTAAATATAGCTTATGTGTAATTTCTTTGATCAGCTGGACAGATTCTAGTTTTCTTTTCCTACACCGGACACAATTTTCCTATCCATCTCCGTGTGAGATTTCATAAGGTTCTTCTTGCGACATCTTCAATCGTCTCATGACAAATTACAGCTCTCTAGAAATCGGCATCTCAAAAATCATCTCACGGTCTTGCGTTGATTTCTTGAGAGATTATCAGAATTGGTCGCACCATCTCTGGGAAATCTGAAAGGATGCACTAGACGTTGATTTTTTCCATTTTGCTGAATGGACGCACTTGGCATGATGAATACTTTTTTTCGTGCTTAATGGACGCACCTAGCTACCACACTAGTTTTTATTTGTTTTTGTTCAACGGGCATATATAGAGTCATCTGAACATTAATATGTGAACGTGTCAAACAAAATTAGACTGTTACGTAACTTCTATTTTCTAGAGAAATCAGAGACGTAAGTTTTAATCAACGGGTATGTCTAGAGTCCTATGAAAATTAATATGCTAATGTGTTAAACGGTGTATATATGCAATCTCTTTTCTTTCCTTTATTCTATCCGGTCTGTATCTCACGTATCCTATGAAGTTGTCTTTTTAACGTGACAATGTTTTGCAGTTTTAATTTTTGAAACGTACATGTTTTACATGGTAGGTTCAATCAGGATGTACATGTTGTGGAGCAGACTCCAGCCAATCAACAGTTTTTTTTTATTTCACATACCTGACAGGTTGTACGCAACTCTTATTTATGTAACTCTTTCTCGCTTTAAATTTTAACCGTTATAATTAAGATCGACGAATCAAATTAATTCACTACATGTGGATTAACCTCGTGTCTCTATTTAAAACCTTTGTATTTTGCTTGGTCTGGGCAAACTAAAACTGATGGATTTACTTGTTGTTCCCGCTACTACTTGGCTAACTAGCTGCCATCCCAGGAGACGACGGCACCTTATCCAAATTTGAACATATACAGTCTCGGGTAGTAGCGGCTAAGACAATCTAAGTTCATCAGAGAGCCCAGATTAGATAGAGGATCTATAACGCTAGTTGCGGTCCAACTCTTACTGAGCAGAGTAATCGATAGAGTTACCGAGGCGAGGTTATCATCATCTGGAAATTCCTTCCTGGAAAACACATAGTTTGGCTCGTGTGGCAGAATACTGCCTTTAAAAACGCCCTATACTTCAACTGCCGGAGTTGGGTTGCGTGCGTACTTCTATTCCGCTGTCGGAAGTAAAGTTGGGTGCGAGGGAACGCCCCAATGGATAAGTAGCAGCGAGTTGCATACCTGACAGGTTGTACGCAACTCTTATTTATGTAACTCTTTCTATTTATGTAACTCTTTCTCGCTTTAAATTTTAACCGTTATAATTAAGGTCGACGAATCAAATTAATTCACTACATGTGGATTAACCTCGTGTCTCTATTTAAAACCTTTGTATTTTGCTTTTAGTATATAATAGATAATAGATTCTGCATACTGGACGTTCATGTGTGTAATGTAGACACTGTAAGCAAACCAAAATATGTGGCAGAATTATTTTTTGTATAGGTGAGCCTGCTAAAGGTAACCCATATTACGTTGGTATATATTATTTATACTGAAATATATTCACGCAGACATATGTGCTTTTATACTACTAGAAAAAGGACCCTGGCTCTTCCCGAACTCTTTTCCAAATTTCATATCACATAGCTTATAGCTTGGATGTCACTAGTAGAAAAGGAGGCTTCCGTCTAAGCCTTTAGTACCGGTTTCCTTACGAACCGGTACTAAATGGTGCATTAGTATCGGTTGCACTGCTCAGGCCTTTAATACCGGTTCGTAAGGACCTTTAGTACCGGTTCGTGCCTTTAGTACCGGTTCGTGACACGAACCGGTACTAAAGGGTAGACCTTTAGTACCGGTTCATGTCACGAACCGGTATTAAAGGTTTTCCTGCTCCCCACGCACCTCCACCCCCCCCCCCCCCCGGTGGATCGCCTTTTTTGGTTTGTAAAATACAAAACAAAATGATAGAAAATTCAACAAAAAAAATTGTTTTCAGATTCTTGTATGTTATGCAACCTACTATTCGGAGAAATTAAGAAATTCGAATTTTCACTTTTTTTGCAAAAAAAGTTTTAAAAATGGTAAAACCGCAATAACTTTTGCATACGACGTCGGAAAAAAACGTATAATATATCAAAAAAAAAATTAGATTCTCAAAATTCCAAATGAAAATATAAAAGCAGGAAGATTTTATTTTTTTCCCAGAATTTTAGAATTTTATATATTCTTTATTTTTTTAAATTAAAATTAATAATTATAAGATTTTTTGAGTCCTACAATATTACTATTACTTTTTGCAAATTATAAGATTTTCAAATTTTCAGGTTTTAGGTTTGGCAAAAAAATATTAGAATTTTAAAAATAAATAAAAATAATACTCTCTCCGTTCCTTTCTATAGTGCCTATAGATTTTTGGCATTTGTTTCAGAATATAAGGTTGTACCTTAGCGTTTTTTCAATTACCCCTGCCCCGTTCAGCTCCCAAATCGTTCAAGTCCCAAATTTGTTATGGTAAGTTAGTAAGATATGGATTTTCCAAATTTTACGTTGATCGCAAATCGTTCAGCTATGGATCTTGTGTAAAAAATGCTCTTGCGCTAATTTCCGTGCCAAAAAACTATAGGCACTATAGAATGAAACAGAGGGAGTACAAATTAAAATTTTTAATTTAATTTATTTATTCAACATTATTATTACATCATTACTTTTATTTATTAAAAGAATTTTTTGATTTTAAACAATAAAGAAGTGTGACATCGATCAACATGTTAATAGGATTGATATGATACTACTATTACATACATGCGCGCGAAGCACTTGGAAGTGGAACGGGGTGGAACTCGGAAGTTAAGCGTGCTAGTGCGGGAGTAGTGTGAGGATGGGTGACCGACCGGGAAGTTTGACCACGGGTAAGTAATTTGACTAGAGATAAAGTGTAGTTAGAGACTAACGAAAATACTAGAAATTCTAAAGAAAAAAAAGGGAGTGACAAAAATAAAATAAAAGAGGGAGTGAAAAATAATAAGAAAAAATAGATAAAAAAATTAAACGAAATAGCCTTTAGTACCGGTTCCTGTTACGAACCGGTACGAAAGGTCTCCGGCCCCGCAGGCTCCTCTGTGCCCACGTGGAGGCACCAGGAACCGGTACTAAAGGCCAGGGAGGTTTTTCTACTAGTGTGTGAATCTTTTATTGGACCTGAGTGTTGGTTCTGCATTTATATTTCTGGTGCTAACCTTCCTTGGAAAGCAATCGCCTATATATAACACAAATGAGTTCACACGTGTTGCTTGAAATTTTGTGTTTGTACTCTCCTTTTCGTTCATGGCAGAGTATCATCAGTTCATGGAGAATGGAAGGAGACAAAACCAAATACATACAACACTTGTGAAAATCGGTCAAATTGCGTTACGAATTATGCTACTTTTTCTATAATCATGCAAAGAGGATAGATGGTCATGGCACCTGTAGTTGGGTTGGATTTCTGTCATTTGTGTTTGGCCTCTAATCTTCTACCAGTTATAAATGGAGAAGAAGTCTTTAAAATATTCTGCTGTTATTAGCAATCTTACTCTTCTCTTATTGTTTCTGTCATTTTTTCATATTATATTAACTGTATCCAATGACTTCATTTTCATGCCTCTTCTGATAAGTAATGGATGGTGACTTGTGATGGTAGGTTATTTTCAGCCCATGTGCTCCAAAGAATTGTTGTTCAAATAATCGGTCGATTCAACGATTAATCGGTTGATTCGTCGCTACTCGGTGGGTCACCGAGCTGATCAACTCATTTATCGACCAATAATCCCATTAGTCATCAGCCGACCGATTTGACACCGATTAACGTTTTTCTCAACATTGAAAACAACACATCAAGTTTGATTAGAGAGCAAAATTAAAGAAATGAGCTCATGAATCCATTAGTTGTGATCACAGGTTTATAACCATTGCGTTGAAAGTTTTAATACGAATCATCCTTTGTCAGATTTTTTTTCACTTTGATGTCCCGCAACAACGTGCGGGGTATCATCTAGTTTTAGAATGGACGTAGTAGCTAGCAAGATTGTTTTGATTTTTTCGATAAAGGGCGCTTATCTAGCCTCTACATAACCAAATGCTTACAGCCATCAAAGATTGTTTAGATAGATTTCTAGGGGCGTCCGGGTAGTCTCAAGACCACCCAGACCTGATGCAAAATGTTGAGCTACTTTATGATTCGTACTCTTATGTTCTGGTGATATAGTATGTACTATTTATGTTATGATTTACTAGGAAACTTGCCCGTGCGTTGCACCGGGAGATAAGAGATAACTTTTTGCGTATAGAAATCAATCAGGTTTACCACGCTCGGAGGTTAGGTTACCCATGAGGCCGTCACGTACTTCCTCCTTAACCAACATGAATACTAAAAACATCTTTGCCATATTCCTTTAACCGGTCTGGCCTAACGAAAAAAAATCCTCATATCCGTACTGCTAACACTATCCACCTGAACCCATCTAATCATCCATGATGCTGGGTGTAACTTTATTCTTAGACAATGCCAATGTCTAAATACATTGTAATTTATCCACCTGAACCCATCTAACCATACATGATCGCTCGGAGTAACTTTAGTCTTAGACAATGCTAATGTTTAAATACATCGGAATTTAGATAACATGAACCTAGCCATGTAACCATACATGATCGCTCAGTGTAACTTTAGTCTTAGACAATGCCAATGTCTATATACATCTGAATTTAAATAAATCTGAGATTTTTGCAAAAAACGAAAGATAAATCTGAGATATATTTTTTGGATATGGACGATTCATTACCATATGTTTTTCCGTTAGGACATGTATCATACGTCTTAAATCATAGAGGACCGAGCTAGTTGTATAGAGGTTTAATGTCTGACAAAACATATACCGGTGCGAGATAATTAAAACCAAACCGTGAGAATGCATACCTGATGTAGTGCAAGGTAAAAAAAATGATGCATATCTTACCAAAATAGAATTAGGCGCTGAGTTTTGCTAGGATAAGGCATCAGAAGGAGAGAGGATTGGGCAGCCAGGAGTTTTGCTGGGCCTCACTGGTAGAAAAACAGGCTTCGGGTGAGCCCCATAAGTCGCGAAGCTGCAGGAACCGCGACTAATGGTACCTTTAGTCGCGGTTCGGGAGGCGAACCGCGACCAAAGGCCTGGGCCCAGGGCGCTCGAAGGCCAGCCAGTGCACGTGGGGGTCTTTAGTCGCGGTTGGCCAGGCCAACCGCGACTAAAGGTGCCCGAAGGCCTTTAGTCGCGGTTGGCCAGGCCAACCGGGACTAAAGCCCCTCCCCTATATATACCCATCCAGCAGCCAACACTTAGCCATTTGGTGCCATTCTCTTCACAAGCTTCACAAGTGGGTGTTAGGTTTGCTTTTGGTTCCTCTTATGCACATAAGGTGTTTGATGAAATGCCCCAAGAGCATGAAACAAACATGATATGAAGTGTTGGAGCCACACTTGAGCTTTCTCATTTATTTTTTCCTCCTCGATCGCGGTTAGCAACTTGAACCTTTGATGTGTCGTTGATAAAATGTGCATGTGTGTGTAGTTCATTGTTTAATTTATATTGTTTGTAGCTAGTTAGTTTAACAAATGCATATGATGGTTAATTATATATTTTATATTATAATAATGCAGATGAATCGACAATGGATGTACGGTAACCGACTCTCCGGCGAGTTCAGTGCGGGTTTGAAAGATTTCCTCGTAGTGGCTAATGCGAACAAGCAGGGGGGTTTTGTTATCTGTCCATGTGTTAACTGTAAGAATCAGAAGGGTTACTCTTCCTCAAGAGATGTTCACATGCACCTGCTTCGGCACGGTTTCATGCCAAGCTATAATTGTTGGACCAAGCATGGAGAAAGAGGGGTTATAATGGAAGAAGATGAAGAAGGGGATGATTTCATCGATGAAAGCTATCTTGCTCATTTCGGTGATACTTTCATGGAGGATGCTGAAGGTGAAGGGGAAGGTGAAGGGGAAGGTGAAGAAGAGGCACGTGATGATCCCGTTGATGATCTTGGTCGGACCATTGCTGATGCACGGAGACGCTGCGAAACTGAAAAAGAGAGGGAGAATTTGGATCGCATGTTAGAGGATCACAGAAGGCGCTGTACCACGGATGCGATGATGGTCTGAAAAAGCTGGGCTGCACACCGGATTTGCTGAGATGGAAGGCACAGCAGGTGTAGCTGACTCGGCATTTGAAAACTTGCTGAAAATGTTGAAGAATATGTTTCCAAAGAATAACGAGTTGCCCGCCACTACGTACGAAGCAAAGAAGGTTGTCCGCCCTCTAGGTTTAGAGGTTCGAAGATACATGCATGCATCAACGATCGCATCCTCTACCGCGGTGAATACGAGAATTTGAATGAATGCCCGGTATGCAACTCGCATTGTGCTATAAGATCGAGGCGATGACCCCGGTGACGACGATGTTGAGGGCCGTAAACCCAGAAGAGGGTTCCCGCCAAGGTGATGTGGTATGCTCCTATAATACCACGGTTGAAACGTCTGCTCAGGAACAAAGAGCATGCCAAGTTGTTGCGATGGCACAAAGAGGACCGTAAGTCGGACGGGGAGTTGAGACACCCCGCAGATGGAACGCAATGGAGAAAGATCGACAGAGAGTTCAAAGATTTTGCAGCTGACGCAAGGAACATAAGATTTGGTCCAAGTACGGATGGCATGAATCCTTTTGGCGAGCAGAGCTCCAGCCATAGTACCTGGCCCGTGACTCTATGCATCTACAACCTTCCTCCTTGGTTGTGCATGAAGCGGAAGTTCATTATGATGCCGCTGCTCATCCAAGGTCCGAAGCAACCCGGCAACGACATCGATGTGTACCTAAGGCCAGTAGTTGATGAACTTTTACAGCTGTGGGGCAGACCTGGTGTCCGTGTGTGGGATGAGCACAAAGAAGAGGAATTTGACCTACGAGCGTTGCTTTTCGTAACCATCAACGATTGGCCTGCTCTTAGTAACCTTTCGACCGTCAAATAAGGGATACAATGCATGCACGCACCGCTACATGAGACTCGAAAGTGTACATTTGCCAAATTGTAAGAAGAACGTGTACCTTGGGCATCGTCGATTTCTTCCGAAAGGTCATCCAAGAAGAAAGAAAGGCAAGCATTACAACGGCAAGGCAGATCACCGTCAAGCCTCGCGGAACACACCGGTGCCGAGGTATTTGATATGGTCAAGGATTTGAAAGTCATCTTTGGAAAGGGTCCTCGCGGACAATCAGTTCCGAAGGGAGCCGACGGGCACGTAGCCATGTGGAAGAAGAAATCTATATTCTCGGGAGCTAGAATATTGGAAAGTCCTAGAAGTCCGCTCTCGCAATCGACGTGATGCACGTTACGAAGAATATTTGCGTGAACATCCTAAGCTTCTTGGGCGTGTATGGGAAGTCAAATGATACAAAGGAAGCACGGCAGGACCAGCAAGGTTTGAAAGACCCTGATGACCGGCATCCGGAACGGTTTCAAGGTCGTGCCACCTACGCCTCGACCAAAGAAGAGAAGGTCATCTTTTTTGAATGCCTGAGCAAGATGAAGGTCCCGTCAGATTCTCGTCCAATATAAAGGGAATAATCAACATGGCGGAGAAAAAGTTCCAAAACCTGAAGTCTCACGACCGCCACGTGATTATGACGTAATTGCTTCCGATTGCTTTGAGGGGGCTCTGCCGGAAAATGTTCGAGTAGCCATTGTGAAGCTATGTGCATTCCTCAATGCAATCTCTCGTAAGGTAATCAATCCAGAAGTTCTACCACGGTTACGTAACGATGTGATCCAATGTCTTGTCGCTTTCGAGTTGGTGTTCCCGCCATCCTTCTTCAATATTAGGACGCACCTCCTGGTTCACCTAGTCGATGAGATTTCCATTCTCGGTCCCGTATTTCTACACAATATGTTCCCCTTCGAGAGGTTCATGGGAGTATTAAAGAAATATGTTCGTAACCGTGCTAGGCCGTAAGGAAGCATCGCCAAGGGCTATGGAAATGAGGAGGTAATTGAGTTTTGTGTTGACTTTGTTCCTGACCTTAAGCCG
This sequence comes from Lolium perenne, assembly GCF_019359855.2. Classification (NCBI taxonomy): domain Eukaryota; kingdom Viridiplantae; phylum Streptophyta; class Magnoliopsida; order Poales; family Poaceae; genus Lolium; species Lolium perenne. The sequence goes on along the minus strand of NC_067247.2, from coordinate 372,157,813 downwards.
ATTGGTCTTCCTCAATCGCGGCACGAGGGAGACTAAGTGGAAAAGGCACGATCGGAAGGAAATCAATGATATGTATGGACGGCCATTCTCTCGATCGAAGCACACCACACAGCTCTCGACCAATTCCAGCTTGGTGGCTCCGTACTTTGAGAAACACAAGAATATTTTACGCTGGACAACCCCGGGAAGCCCGAATCCTGGATTAGGAAGGCCCACATGGAGACTTTCGGCGCTTGGTTGAGAAAACATTTAATGAGTGACAATAAGGTTGTAGATCAGCTGTACATGTTGGCCAAGACACCATCTTCGACTATAACGACTTTCCAAGGGTACGAGATAAATGGGAATACATTTTACACGATCGCCCAAGATAAAAAGAGCACCAACCAAAACAGTGGTGTCCGCTTTGATGCAAAGAACCGAGAATGGGCAAAAGGTCACATATTATGGTTACATAGAGGAGATATGGGAACTTGACTATGGACCCTCCTTTAGGGTCCCTTTGTTCCGGTGCAAATGGTTCAAGCTAACAGGAGGTGGGGTAAAGGTGGACCAGCAATACGGAATGACAATGGTGGATTTCAACAATCTTGGTTACCTTGACGAACCATTCGTCCTAGCGAAAGATGTCGCTCAGGTTTTCTATGTGAAGGACATGAGTAGCAAACCGAGGAAACGGAAAGATAAGAAAACGATCGACATCATGCGATGATTCAAAGCGCCACATTGTTCTTTCAGTGGAAAAGAAACATCGTGGGAGTGGAGGACAAGACAGACATGTCGAAGATTATAATATGTTTGCTGAAATTCCGCCCTTCAAAGTGAACACCGACCCAAGCATTAAGTTAAATGATGAGGATGCTCCATGGATACGGCACAATCGTAAGCAAGCAGGGACACAAGGGAAGAAATGATGTGTAATAATTTATTGTACCAAACTTTGTTGAATGAATCATGTGAATTATATTACCCGTGATGTGTTTGGTGTCCATTTTCGAATGATTCAATTGACTCGAGATAGCACTGATGATACATGAAATTTGGAGTGACTAAGTCATACTCCCGCATACATGAAATTTGGAGTGACTAAGTCATACTCCCGCATATAGGAAATTTGGAGTGACTAAGTCATACTCCCGCATACATGAAATTTGGAGTGATTTAGTCATACTCCTGCCTAGGCGTATAATATGCATACTCGTAGTCTTCATAGCCGCCGCCGTTGTACCGGTAGTCGTCGCCTTCTAAGTTGCCGGCGTCGCTGCCGCCGCTGCTGCCGCCGGCTGCCGGGCGGCGCTCGTGGCTCGAATCGAGGGTAGCGCAGGCGGGGATATCGCCGGCCGTGATGTAGTCCATGACGCTCGCAGAGTCCGGCCGTACCACCATAGCCGACGGCCGGCCTCGTGGAAGTTTCCAGGAGGCAGACCGTCCTCCTCATACCTGGCGAGCGCCCTCTCACGCCGATTGATGAAGAAGGCGTCCCAAGTATGCTGGTTATCGGGATGGCAGCGGGGATTCATCCGCTGCTCCGGCGTGAGGTCGAGGTAGTAGTGGTTCGTGATGGCCGCCCGGCGCGCAGTACCCTGAGGGACGGGAGGGACCGGCACGCCGCCGGCGCTTAGGCTCCAAATGCAGGACGCGGTAGCCCGGAGGGCAAGGGTAGTTCGAGGCGCAAAGCTCCTCCACCTGCTTGTAGGTTAGAGTGGGTGCGGTGGAAGCCATGAGAGAGTGATCCGAGATTGTAGAGATGATAATGCTGGCCAAGCCGGGCTACCTATATGTAGTGACAAATGGCGGGAAAAATGGGAGCGGGAAGACAGGAGGCGGGAAGAAAGAGGCGGGGAGAAAGTGGCGGGAAGAAATTGGCGGGAAAAAATTGGCGGGAAGAAAGAGGCCGGAAGAAATTGGCGGGAAACAATTGGCGGGAAGAAAGAGGCGGGAAGACAGGGAAGAAATGGCGGGAAGACGAGGAGGGAAGAGGGGGTCATGGAAAGAGGCGGAAGAGGGGGCCAACGAACTTTTGAATTGAATTAGTTTTATTTTTATGAATTTTTGATAATTTGTATTTTTAAAATTTTGAATTGAATTAGTTTTATTTTTATGAATTTTTTGATATATTATATGTATTTTAAACATTTTGAATTGAATTAGTTTTATTTTTCTTAATTTTTTGATATATTATTTGTATTTTTAACATATTGAAATGAATTAGTTTTATTTTCCTGAATTTTTTCATACATTATTTGTATTTTTAAAATTTTGAATTGAATTAGTTTTATTTTTCTGAATTTTTTGATATATTATTTGTATTTTTAAGATTTTGAATTGAATTAGTTTTATTTTTATGAATTTTTTGATATATTATATGTATTTTAATTTTTTTGAATTGAAATAGTTTTATTTTTCTTAATTTTTTGATATATTATTTGTATTTTTAACATATTGAAATGAATTAGTTTTATTTTTCTGATTTTTTTGATATATAATTTGTATTTTTAATATTTTGAATTGAATTAGTTTTATTTTCCTAATTTTTTGATATAATATTTGTATTTTTAAGATTTTAAATTGAATTAGTTTTATTTTTCTGTTTTTTTGATATATTATTTGTATTTTAAATTTTTTGAAATGTATTAGTTTAATTTTTCTGAATTTATTGATATATCTCTGAAAAAGAAAAGAAATTTGAAAAATAGCTTTAGTCGCGGTTGGGAGGCCAATCATGATTAAAGGTACCTTTAGTCGCGGTTGGGGACCCCAACCGCGACTAAAGGGTCACCGCTATAAATTCGCGCGCGCTCGGCGGTTCATTCTTCGCTTTCTCCGCCCGATCGATCTCCTCCGCCGCGCTGCTGCCGTCGCCGCCGCGTTCGTCCGCCGCCCGAGTTCGCCGTCCGCCGCCGATCTCCGCCGCCCCGAGTACGTCATCGTCGCCGCCGCCACACGCGCGCTGCCGTTGCCGCGCGCCACCGCGGGAGAGAGAGAGAGGAGGCCGGGGGCCGCCGCGCCGCGCCGCCGCGCCGCGCCGCCTCGCTCGTCATCACCGGCGCAGAGAGAGGAGAGGCGCGCGCCAGGGCCGCCGCGAGCCGCCGCCATGCTAGCTCGCCCGCCCGGCGGCGCTCTGCCCGGCGGCGCTCGATCTGCCGGCCACGCGCGCATATGCGGGAGAGAGAGAGATGGGCCGGGCCGGAGGAGCGCGCAGACGAGCCCCCGCGGCCTGCCTTTTTTTTCTTTTTTTTTAGTTTTTTAGTTTTTTACTTTGTTTAACTATATATAAGTTTTTTTAATTAAAAACTAGTAAAAATGAAACTACAACTTTGACTTAATAAAAGTTGAACTAAAATGGGTACTAAAAAAAGAACTAAAATTTTGACTTAATAAAAATGAAGTAAAGATTGTGTAAAAAAAAACTAACCACCGCGCGTATACGGAGGGGGCAGCGAGCCCCTCGTCGCCCCGTCCGTATACGAGCGGTGTTTTTTTTTTGGGTCGAGAGGGGGCGGCACCACCACTGCCTTTTCGCCACCGCCGCCCTTTCGCCACCGCCGCCCTTTCGCCACCGCCCTTTCGTCACCGACTCCGACTCCGCGCGCACCCCTTCCTCGCCCCCTCCTTTTGCCACCGCACTTTCGCCACCGCCACCGCCCCTTCTTCACTTAATTAATTTGTTTTTACTACATGTTTTCAGGACTGACATATGGCGGACGATAGAGCTGACCCGATTCTGGACAACTATGATCCGGACGCTGAAGACCATATGTTCGGCATCATAAAAGGCGATATTCCATATGTGCCGACCGGAGAAGAAGAAGATGATATCTCTTCTTATCTGAACCTTGAGGGTGAAGATGAAGGGCGCCGTCAGCAAGATGATGCCGAAGAAACGTCGATAAACGACGATCTTCAATTGGAAGTAGCAACCACCTCCGGCGCCGAGGTATATATATATACATATTGAGCGTCTGGTGATACAAACTAACTGATTTGAATAAATGTGTGTGTACTAACGCGCGCGACTCTCTTTCTTATTTTAGCCCTCGGCCGGATCGTCGAAAAAATCGAGTACATCGTCAAAGCGTGGCGCAACCAAGGCGATGAAACCAAACGAAACATGCACCATCGATGTTGTCGATGAAGAAACCGGCAGGCCGCTGGAGCCCAGCAAGAACGCCACCAAATTTGTCAGCCAATGCGGAGCCGTTGTTAGAGACAACGTCTCGATCACCGTCCAGGAGTGGAATGAGCCAAAGAAGGCACGTCTTGGTTTCACTTTTGTCGATAAGAGAACAAAAAAAGATTGCTTCAAGAAGCTTATGGAACATTTCGTTCTACCTCCGGAATACCGCAGATACGATGAGGCGGGTAACAAGATTCAGGAAAACAAGGAGAGGTGCAAGCTAGTCAAACAGTTCGCTCTTTCTAGGATGGCCAACGCATTCCGGAAATACAAGCAAAATCTAGCCCATGACTTTGTCAAGCCGGGCAAGACTCCGGATTTCACAGGACAATATGAGAAACTGCAACATGATTGGCCAGAATTTGTGAAGCAAAAGAAATCGGAGCAGTTCCTTGAAATATCCAAAAAAATAAGGAGAATGCGGCCAAGAAGGAGTACAATCATATCATGGGGCCAGGAGGGTATCGCTTTTGGCAGCCTAAGTGGGAGAAGATGGAGAACGAGCTGAGGGCGCGAGGAATCCGTCCAGGTACGGAGGGATGGGACCCAAGGGCCAAAAGCTGGTGGTACGGGCATGGGGGATCGCTGAACCCGGAGACAGGGGAGTGTGTTTATCAGGGCAAAATAATTACACCCACCCAAAAGCTTATTGAGGCAATGAGGGAGGCTCAAGAGGGGAGGATCAAGTTCAACAGAGAGAACGACGCCCTGACAAAAGCCCTCGGGAATCCTGAACACGGACGACGTATACGAGGCATGGGGCCCATTCCGTGGAAAGTAGGGTTCCCCCAGAACGATGACCCGTACGGTTACAGAAGCCGTAAGAGAAAGATGGATCGGGATGCAGATGTTGTGGCGAAGTTGGTAACGGAAATGGATGTGATGAAGAAAACCGTGAGTGTACTAGTCGCCGAAAGAGATGCAGCTCGGGCGCAGCATGAAGATCATCCAATGGATCTCGGAAGCCAGCAGCGGAGAAGAAGCAGCGTGGCTTCCACGGAGGCCTCACCGGCTGGTGCACCGACGATCGAAATTACTGCACCGGAGCCTCTGGTGGTCGAAATTACTGCACCGGAGCCTCCTCGCTACCCCGTGGACGATATAAAGGAGATGAAAGCATGTCATCTGTATTATCCTATCGGGAACATGTCCATGAAGGTAGCCATCGGCAGTGCTTTACCACCTGGAGCACTCCACCACAACAACCCCATTCAAGATGGCTATGCTCGTGTCACGGTGGAGGAGATAGTCCAAGGGTTTGAGGACCTGGACATTGACATTGCTACACCTGAAGGGGTGAAAAGACTTGGAGATGTCAAGCGCCAGTTCATTCTATGGCAGAAGAAATTTATCAAGTTTCCAGGCGAGGCGCCAACAAGTCCACCCCCGTACGGTGGTGGTGGTGGCGGTGGCGGTGACGGTGGCGGTGGCGGTGGTGGTGGTGGTGCTTCACCTAATACACCTCATTCACGTCAGCCGACGCCGCCCCCCAGTCCTCGTCCGGCGGGTGATCAGACACCGGTACCGCCCCCCAATCCACCTCCGGCGAAGAAGCAGAAGCAGTCCTGGGTTATTAACCCGGACCCTTATGTACCTAGAACCACAAAGATACCAGAGCCATCACTGAAGCCTCTCATCCCGAGGCCTTGGGAACTTAGTGTCGAGGAAAATGCAGCGGCCGTGGCTGCTCAGCATGAGAAATGGAAGGAGGAGTGCAAGAAGAAAAGAGAGGGCGAGCCCAAGCCAGTATTTTCTGACAAGCAAAAGCAGTGGGCTAAGTCATTTTTGAACACACCGTCCCAAGCCGCGAAGAATCTGCCTGATGACTATTTACGTGAACTTCGTAGGCAAGCACTCGCGTTCAAGAGGAACCAAGAGTTGGCGGAGAAGAAAGCCTTGGAGGACGAGGCCGAGACAAAATTAGAAAGGGGGAAAGAAGTTGCCCAGCTCGGGGAACAAAGTAAACAATCGATCGGCCCGCTCATAGTGCAAGCCGCCGGTCCGGATGCCCCCGATATCATAGCAGCTGTGGCAGCACATGGATTGACTGTAACGAGTGCCAGAGAACAAGCGGCCGACTTAGGTATCACTCTTCGTGCACTGTTAGGCCTTGATGAGGCGCCAATGAAGGACGTAGTATTTACATATGTGAAGAATGGCCCTCTCATCGAGCCTGCGCAGGAAGAGGATCTACCTCGACAAATGAAAGGTCTGCTAAATTGGTACAAGGGTTACATAAAACATAAAAACGCCAAAGACTATATCTATGCGGAAGTTAGATATGAGCATCACTTCAAACATTACTGGGTACAAATTCATCTGAGTGAATTGTTCCAGCTGTTCAATCTGCGCGACCTCGACAAATCTATCATCAGTTGCTACGTTCTGTAAGTGATTTATTAATTTCTACCCCATCTCGTTCATTGCCTGCACTATATATATATATTGTCCTAACTATCTTGTTGTGTACGCTATTATGCAGAATGAAGAAGCGGGAAATGCGAATAAGGAACATCCATGATGTTGGGTTCATTGACCCACACATCGTTAATTCACATGTGTTAGAACACCACCCCGCCGACGTGGAGGATGACCTGTGGCGGTTTATTAGAAAACAGCAACAGAAAAGTGATATTCTACTTCCTTACCATTTTGGGTGAGTGTTTCTGTCTTGAGCACATTCTCTTTTATTTACTCCATGCATGGTATGTGGCTAATCGATGAGTTATGCATGACTGTGCATGTATCGTGTCCGCAGGTTCCACTGGATTCTTATGGTAATTCAAGTTCAGACCTCCTCAGTTCTCGTCCACGACTCTCTGAATATGGATCCGGCGCTTTGGGCCGACATGAGAAAAATGATGCAAAAGTAATTATTTTCATTCATTTGCGCTCTATATCGATCGGCCTATTTCGTTCATCATTTCCTAATATCAAGTAACTAATTAATAACTCTCTTGTTTATTTAATTTTCTTTGCCTCGTAGGGTTTGGAGACGGTTCGTAGATACCAAGGTCGGTGAATTCAAAAAAGAGCTACATTTTAAAATGGCAGTGCGGACGACTGGGGATATTCAGCCACCGGGGACCAATCTATGTGGATACTATGTTTGTGAGAGGATCCGGAGATACTGCAATGAGCGGGACCAGAAGTGTGAGAACAACATCCCGAGGAATAACCTCCGGAAGACGCTTAGTCCAGAAGCTCGCTTCCGACCACTTCAAGAGGAACTAGCTGGATGGTTGGCGAGGGAAGTCATCGATCCTAGAGGAGAACACCATTACGATGACGTAGAACTTTATATGCACCAGAAGTTGTAACTAACTTGTTCAAAATTGTATATGGTCATCCGATATTGAATATATATTGTATATGGTCATCCGATATTGAATATATATTGTATATTCCTCTTGAATTCTTTTTGGTTCTAATTTCAAATTTGTTTGAAATTGTACATTCATATGCATGTATGTAGTACCGTAGAATATGTGAAACTCCTTCAAAATTAAAACCCAAAAGAAATAAAATAATACAAATTAAAAAGAAACCAGATTTAGGGGGAGGGGGGCTAAACCCTAAACCCTGCGGAGGCCTTTAGTCGCGGTTGGCCAGAAGAACCGCGACTAAAGGTCCTCCGCCCTGGCGCTCGCCTGCGGCCCACGTGGACGGGCATTTAGTCGCGGTTCGTAAGGAACCGCGACTAAAGGGGGGGGGGCCTTTAGTCGCGCTACTTTGGTCGCGGTTGCGCAACCGCGACTAATGGCAGTTGCGAACCGCGACCAAAGCCCCTTTTTCCACCAGTGCCTCTACCCACTCTGATACCAAAGTACATCGTGGACTTCACAGTTTCCATCTCGATCTGCTGCGTGCGCTCGTGGGTCGGTACCGTGATGATCGGCGGTATGCTGGCGAAGTAAGACGACATGAGGGCACGAAGGCGGCTGTCTTGGAACCGGTCTGGGCAACGTCGATAATGTCGCACCCGGAGGCCGAGCTGCACGGGAGGCCTTCTGATCGGCGTCAGCGTCCCTTACCTTTCCTTGTCGATGGAACGGAGTATCTCAGGCCCTAACCAGGTCTCCGCATCGACCGCCGCACACGGGAGGACCACTTGTAGGCGATTCCAAGTCTCCGCGGAGGATGAATCAGACCCGCTCCATCATCTTGTGCATGTTTTTCCCGTCTACTGCTGTACTGCATGAATATGCGTGTGTCCAGATTTCAGAGTGTCGTACGTCACGGCGGCGGCCGAGATCTTCTGCTTGCATCGGTCGATTCTGGCAAGGAAAACGTGGCCGTATATGAGTAGGGGAGCGTCGGCGGCATGGAGTGCGCTGACGCGGCTGGTGTCCTCTTCCATCGTCGCCGCCTTTGTTTCTCCGATGTGTCCATCTTCCATCGTCGACGCGCTAGGTCATGGGCAGGGAAACCTACTCAATCGATGCGACGAGCCGCTCAGGACATATATATATTGAAATATGATGCAGTCCAAGTCCAGTTGTTCTGATTCGGCTCGGTCTCGTAGGTGCCAAGGTGGGCTTTGCGGAGGACGTACGTGGATCGATCTCTGCTTATGTACGAGCCGAGTTGGGCTTCACGGATAGTTGGCTAAGCTCGGCTGTTTTAGTTGGGATCGGTCTCTGCTTACGTACGTGCCAAGGTGGGCGATAGGAGATTAGCAATTGAAATCTACGGGCAAAACCACCCGCCGGACGAACAAGAAATCGCCGGACGAACGGAGAAACCTTATTTTCTTTATTATTAGGTATAGATAGATACGTCTTTGAGCTAGAACTATAATTCGGCATTCAGTGGATGATCACATTGCAAAATTTGACACCCACACAATCAGTTCATCGTATGCGTAGTAGCACAATTACTTCTACCGCGAGTCCTGCCAGCGCATTAATCGGTAGCATGAAACACTTTCAGGTACTCTCTCTGATTCATATTAATTGACTCAATTTTGTCTATATATGGTTGTATCTAGATGCATTTGTTAACTAGATACATCCGTATCTTGAAAAACTTGACTCAGTTAATATGAATCGGTGTAAACCGCCCAAGTCCCCGAGCAGCTAGTTTATTAAATCTGGACTCCAAGCCTCTCGCGGCAATCCATCGACGAAGCTTTGACATGTTCTCTGCCCGCAAATTTTGTTTTTTTGGATAGGGGAGGAGGAAGAAGGAACATCCCGAGTGCTTGGCGCGTGGCGGTGTGCTTGAATTTCAAATTTGTGTGAAATGTTTAAGTTCCCCGCTACAATTAGAGGGTTTTCTTGACGCACCAATGCCTCCCACCGGGTAGCTTCAAGTGAATTTGGGGTGCCACACTATGGGTCCCAGTTTCAGTGAGACATGTAATGACTAGTCAAATCAGTAAGTTCACTGTGTAATAAAATATGTTACCCCTCCCCTTTATGTAGCTCTCCTTTCTCTCCTGATCGAGTGCCGACCGATGCAAGCCGCTAGCTCGATCCACTCCTTTCGCCTCCACAGTAAAGGCATCCAACTTGGAGTGGCAAGCTGCATCTAGAACAAGTGGATGAGGTAGTACTAGTAATGTTCTTTCCTTTCTCAAGATCGGTTCTTTTTTCTCACCTCCAGATCTTGTTGCCTAGCTAGGAGCATCTCTTTCCTATTCCGGGTGAAGGGGTGCATTTCTGTTCACCCTCGCGCTAGGAGTGATTGATGGGGGTAGGGCGGGGGCTACCTTTGCTTGGATTGGGGTGTTTTTTCTTTATTTGTCGACATTTGCAACCTTTCTAGTTCCTGCTGATCCTCATTGTATCTTCTGTCAGCTTCTATAGGAAAGGAAAGAACTTGGGGGGACAATGGAGCGTAAGGCCACCACGCATGTGGGAAGTTGGTTGAGCCTGAGCTGTGCGCGTCCCCATCCCCGCAAAGCAGGTACTTCGTTTGCTTATGGACTCTTATCCTTGTAAGTGTATGTCTACATCCTCAATTTGTTCATGTGCTGGAAGATGCTTAAAGGACCACATGTATTCAGCTGTTTGTGCGTAAAGCCTCTGTGACACCATGCTCTATATTCTCTGTATCAGTTTGGTACCTCCAGGTTCCGTGCTGAGCCTATGAGGAACAAGAAAAGCGCCCCACCTGTTGCAGGAGCATGGCCCGATCTGCAGAACAAGAAGCGAAATGCCACTGCCGAGCTGGGCAGGAACCACCCACTACAAGAAAAGTTCTGATCGTCAACGTCCAATTTTCGTCAGGTATGGCCCCTTTTTCGTCGCCTATGGGACTAAGCCGACGATATTGGTTGTGTGGTCCAAACTGCGTGAGGCAAAGCCCTACCACGAATTTTTTGGTGCGTCGCGTTTGGGCGCCCTTCCGCCATGGAAAATAGGACCGTTGCAGAAGAGGTTTCGGGAGGCCGTTGACTGCTGCCGTCATGCAAACTGACACGTGGCAGACGCCGTTAAGTCTCAGTTAACGCCGCTAACCGGCTGAAACCCCGTGGTAGATGGTAGGTGATGTCTATGCACGCTTCTATTCCTGTAGACAGTGTTGGGCCTCCAAGAGCAGAGCTTTGTAGAACAGCAGCAAGTTTCCCTTAAGTGAATCACCCAAGGTTTATCGAACTCAGGGAGGTAGAGGTCAAATATATCCCTCTCAACCAACCCTGCAATTAAGATATAAGAAGTCTCTTGTGTACCCAACACACCTAATACACTTGTCAGATGTATAGGTGCACTAGTTCGGCGAAGAGATAGTGAAATACAAGTAATATGGATGATTATAAGTAGTAATTGCAATCTGAAATAAAAATGGCAGCAAGCGAACATGTAGTAAAACTTGTTGGAAACGGTGTTTCAATGCTTAGAAATAAGGCCTAGGGATCATACTTTCACTAGTGCACACTCTCAACAATGATCATATAACTGAGTAAATAAATGCTACTCTTAAATACTCTCTTGTTGGATAACAAACACCATTAATTGTGTAGGGTGTGATGTCTACGTTCCCCCTCCTTTCCTGTAGATAGTGTTGGGCCTCCAAGAGCAGAGGTTTGTAGAACAGCAGCAAGTTTTCCCTTAAGTGGATCACCTAAGGTTTATCAAACTCAGGGAGGAAGAGGTCAAAGATATCCCTCTCATGCAACCCTGCAACCACAAAGCAAGAAGTCTCTTGTGTCCCCAACACACCAAATAGGTGCACTAGTTCGGCGAAGAGATAGTGAAATACAGGTGGTATGAATAAGTATGAGCAGTAGCAACGGTGCCAGTAAATAGCTTGCTGGCGTGTAGTTGATGGTGGTAGTATTGCAGCAGTAGTAACACAGTAAAACAGTAAACAAGCAGTAGTAACACAGTATTTAGGAACAAGGCCTAGGGATTACACTTTCACTAGTGGACACTCTCAACATTGATCACATAACAGAATAGATAAATGCATACTCTACACTTTTGTTGGATGATGAACGCATTGCGTAGGATTACACGAACCCTCAATGCCGGAGTTAACAAGCTCCACAATTTGTTCATATTTTAGTAACCTTTAGTGTAAGATAGATCAATAGACTAAACCAAGTACTAGCATAGCATGCACACTGTCACCTTCATGCATATGTAGGAGGAATAGATCACATCAATATTATCATAGCAATAGTTAACTTCTCAATCTACAAGAGATCATGATCATAGCATAAACCAAGTACTAACACGGTGCACACACTGTCACCTTTACACACGTGCAGGAGGAATAGGACTACTTTAATAACTTTGCTAGAGTAGCACATAGATAGTAGTGATACAAAACTCAGATGAATCTCAGTCATGTAAAGCAGCTCATGAGATTATTGTATTGAGGTACATGGGAGAGAGATGAACCACATAGCTACAGCGAAGCCCTCAGCCTCGGGGATGGATTACTCCCTCCTCATCATGGAGGCAGCGATGGCGGTGAAGATGGCGGTGAAGACGGCGGTGGAGATGACTCCGGGGGCAATTCCCCGTCCGGCAGGGTGCCGGAACAGAGAGTTCTGTCCCCCGAATTGGAGTTTCGCGATGGCGGCGGCGCCACAGTAACTTTTCTGGAGTTTCGTCAATTGGTGTCGAGGTTTTAGGTCACGACGACTTAAATAGGCGAAGAATCGGAGTCGGAGGGGGCCTGGGCTGCCCAGACCATAGGGGGGCGCGCCCCCCCTTGGGCCGCGCCACCCTAGGGTGTGGGGCCCCCCTGGCACTCCTCCGACTCTCCTTCGGTGTTCTGGAGCCTTCCGGGAAAAATAGGAGGTTTGGCGTTGATTTCGTCCAATTCCGAGAATATTGCCCGAACAGCCTTTCTGGAACCAAAAACAGCAGAAACAAAGAATCGCCTCTCGGCATCTCGTCAATAGGTTAGTTCCGGAAAACGCATAAAAATGATATAAAGTGTGAACAAAACATGTTGGTATTGTCATAAAACAAGCATGGAACATCGGAAATTATAGATACGTTGGAGACGTATCAGCATCCCCAAGCTTAGTTCCTACTCGTCCTCGAGTAGGTAAACGATAAAAGATAATTTTTGAGGTGACATGCTACCAACATAATCTTAATCATACCATTGTAAAGCATATGAGATGAATGCAGCGATTCAAAACAATGTAAATGCAATGAGTAAACAATTGAATCATATAGCAAAGACTTTTCATGAATAGTACTTTCGAGACAATCATCAATAAGTCTTGCATAAGAGTTACTCATAAAGCAATAAATTCATAGTAGAGACATTGAAGCAACATTATGGAAGATTAAGTTTCAGCGGTTGCTTTCAACTTGTAACATGTATATCTCATGGATAGTTGTCAATGCAAAGCAATATAACAAATGCAATAAGCAGGTATATAAGAATCAATGCACAGTTAACACAAATGTTTGCTTCTTGAGGTGGAGAGAAATAGGTGAACTGACTCAACAATAAAAGTAAAAGAATGGTCCTTCAAAGAGGAAAGCATCGATTGCTATATTTGTGCTAGAGCTTTGGTTTTGAAAACATATAAAGAACACAAAAAGTAAAGTTTTAAGAGGTGTTTGTTGTTGTCAACGAATGGTAATGGGTACACTAACTACCTCGCCAACCGGACTTCCAAGAGCGGCTCCCATGAATTATTTTATTTTTGGATGGCACTCCTTCCAACCTTTCTTTCACAAACCATGGCTAACCGAATCCTCGGGTGCCTGCCAACAATCTCATACCATGAAGGAGTGCCTTTTTATTTTAGTTTTATTATGATGACACTCCTCCCAACCTTTGCTTACACAAGCCATGGCTAACCGAATCCTTCGGGTGCCGTCCAACAATCACATACCATGGAGGAGTGTCTATTTTTTTTTGTTAATTAATTTGGGACTGGGAATCCCATTGCCAGCTCTTTTTGCAAAATTATTGGATAAGCGGATGTGCCACTAGTCCATAAGAGAGTCCGTCAAAAGTAAATGACAAGGTTGAAAGCTAAACACCACATACTTCCTCAGGAGCTATAAAACATTGACACAAATCAGAGGTGATAAATTTTGAATTGTTTAAAGGTAGCACTCAAGCAATTTACTTTGGAATGGCAGGAAATACCACATAGTAGGTAGGTATGGTGGACACAAATGGCATAGTGGTTGGCTCAAGGATTTTGGATGCATGAGAAGTATTCCCTCTCGATACAAGGCTTAGGCTAGCAAGGTTGTTTGAAGCAAACACAAGTATAAACCGATACAGCAAAACTCACATAAAAGACATATTACAAGCATTATAAGACTATACATCGTCTTCCTTGTTGTTCAAACACCTCACTAGAAAATATCTAGACTCTAGAGAAACCACTCATGCAAACCAAATTTTAACAAGCTCTATGTATTTCTTCACTAATAGGTGCAAAGTATATGATGCAAGAGCTTAAACAAGAGCACAACAATTGCCAAGTATCACATTACCCAAGACATTATAGCAATTACTACATGTAGCATTTTCCAATTCCAACCATATAACAATTAACGAAGCAGTTTCAACCTTCGCCATGAATATTATGAGCTAAGAACACATGTGTTCATACGAACCAGCGGAGCGTGTCTCTCTCCCACAAAAGCATTTATTCAAACAAAAACAAAAACAAGAAACATACAGACGCTCCAAGTAAAGCACATAAGATGTGACCGAATAAAAATATAGTTTCAAGAGAAGGAACCTGATAAATTTGTCGATGAAGAAGGGGATGCCTTGGGCATCCCCAAGCTTAGATGCTTGAGTCTTCTTGATATATGCAGGAATGAACCACCGGGGCATCCCCAAGCTTAGACTTTTTACTCTTCTTGATCATAGTATATCATCCTCCTCTCTTGACCCTTGAAAACTTCCTCCACACCAAACTCGAAACAAACTCATTAGAGGGTTAGTGCATAATCAAAAACTCACATGTTCAGAGGTGACACAATCATTCTTAACACTTCTGGACATTGCTCAAAGCTACTGGAAGGTAATGGAACAAAGAAATCCACCCAACACAGCGAAAGAAGCAATGTGAAATAAAAGGCAGAATCTGTCAAAACAGAACAGTCCGTAAAGACGAATTTTAAAATGGCACCAGACTTGCTCAGATGAAAATGCTCAAATTGAATGAAAGTTGCGTACATATCTGAGGATCACTCACGTAAATTGGCATAATTTTCTGAGTTACCTACAGAGAATTTTGCCCAGATTCGTGACAGCAAGAAAACAGTTTCTGCGCAGTAATCCAAATCTAGTATTTACTTTTCTATCAAAGACTTTACTTGGCACAACAAAACACAAAACTAAGATAAGGAGAGGTTGCTACAGTAGTAAACAACTTCCAAGACACAAATATAGAACAAAGTACTGTAGCAAAATAACACATGGGTTATCTCCCAAGAAGTTCTTTTCTTTATAGCCATTAAGATGGGCTCAGCAGCTTTAATGATGCACTCGCAAGAAATAGTATTTGAAGCAAAAGAGAGCATCAAGAGGCAAATTCAAAACACATTTAAGTCTAACATGCTTCCTATGAAGAGGAATCTTGTACACAAATGAATTCATGAAGAACAAAGTGACAAGCATAAGAGGATAAAACACGAGTAACTTCAAGATTCTCAACATAAAGAGGGGAAACTTAATATTATTAAGATGCATATAACCATATTTCCCTCTCTCATAATAACTTTCAGTAGCATCATTGATGAAATCCACAATATACCCATCACTTAAAACATTCTTATCATGGCTCATATGCATAGAAGTATCATTAAATTTGGCATAAGAAGAGTTATTCTCATTAATAGTAATTGGAGCAAGATTATTATCAAGAATTTGAACATGGTAAACAAGTTGCCTATTAAGGGGATTGTTTTTGGTAATCCAATCATGACTATGACAAGTTTCATAAGGATAGTTAGAACCTATATCATAGCATTCTTTATAATAATCATTAGGGATCGGAGGCACATTGTCATCATTTTCAGAATTAATTTCCCAGAGATTTGCAATATCAAAAGTAGTGTGCTCATTCAAATCATGATTGCTAATGTATGTAAAGGGCATAGGAAGATCATCATATTCAGATTCATTATCACAATAATCATTAGGAGCAACATACTTACGGTTACCTATTGTTATCTCATATACCACTACTAGGGAAAAGCCTATAGGTGGAGGCAACTGGTGCCGGCGCACCACCATAGGCATGCGCCGGTGGAACTTGTTGCCGGCGCACCAGGAAACCGCCGCGCCGGCGATGCCTTCCCACTGCCGGCGCACCAGCTGACACGACGCGCCGGCGCTATTTCCTGGCAACACCTCCCCCCCAACTCGGCCAGGCCCACGAAGCATTGCCGGCGCACCAGCCCAGGAGTGCGCCGGCGGTAATTTTTCTATTACCGGCGCGCTTTTGGGCTGGTGCGCCGGCAATGCTTCATGGGCCTGGTCTGGTGCAGATATAGCCGGATGGGCTATACACTGCCGGCACGCCCAGGTCCTGGTGCGCCGGCAGTAACCTGGGACTTATTACAGCCACCAACCAGCACTCACAAGCCACTACACACTCACTCCTCATCCACACAACCCGACCCTTCTCCCAACCCAGCTCATTTTTGCCCAGTTCTATCCCCAATTTCACCAATTTGACCAAACAAAATCATATTTTTTGAGCAAATCTTCCCTTCCTACATGCATCTCCCACATCCCCCTATGTAGATCTAGATCTACTATCCCGCATTGACCGCTCAATCTAGATCTAGATCTAGAAAGTCGGCTTCCATACGCCATTGTCGCAGCGCGTCGTCTCGATCTTATCGACGAATATATCAAACAAATAGGTGATTAATGAACAAATTAAGGAATGTAATCAATGTATGTTGGACATTTGAAGAAAAGCTCTCGTGTGTGGCATATATGTATGTTGTGCTTGTGCTTGTGTGTGTGTTGGCGTTGAAAATGAGTTGCCAACGTTGCGCCGAAATGTTGATTCTTCAAGTTTCCGTTTCGGCACATTTCTGGCGCTCCTATGTCCTACCGTGTAGGAAGGTCATGCCGAAATTTTCCGTGAAAACTACCGACGGATGCATGGTTCTAATGAATTATGTAATCTTACCATGCAGGCGATAATGGTTATCGAGATGAGTGAAAGCATCGTGATGAGATATCTGAAACACGCGATCATCGACATGTATGAAAATAACCGCACGGAGGTATTGTGTCCGTGCCGGAGATGCAAACGAGGGAAATGGTTTGACCCGTATTCAGGCAAATTGCAGGGGCACCTGCTCACTAATGGTTTCATGCATGGACACACTCAATGGATGAGTGATGATGGCGCGGAGGTCAATGGGGCGACGGCGGCAGTTGGTAAAAATGGCCGGCAAGAAGGAGGGCATCATGATACTGATGACGATGAAGAGTTTGTCGCACATGACGATAACCTTGACGACGACAATAACCTTGACGACGACAATAACCTTGACGACGACGAAGAGGTGCCGCTAGCTTCAGTCGTGCGGGACCCTCATCTTCAAGATCTGCTTCTCGAAAAGACGAAAGGCGCCAAGCGGAAATCAAAGCTTGAGCAACTCGAGATAGACTCGAATACTCCGTTGTACGACTCAGGTCGCGGGTTGGGGGAGTCTCGCTTGAGAGTAGCTCTCGATGTGCTGCAGATGAAGGTGAAACACGGATGGACGGACACAAGCGTCGACGACATCCTGGAATACGTGAAAGATCTCCTTCCTGCCGGGAACACGTGTCCTGGTAGTCTAGCCGAGGCCAAGAGAATCACGTGCCCTCTCGACTTACCCCACGAAAAGTATCACGCCTGCATCAACGACTGTATCATGTATCGCAAGGAGCACATGGACAAGACCAAATGTCCTGTGTGTGAAGCTGAACGGTACAAGAAAGGGAAGAAGAAAGCTCCTCGGAAAGTTGTGTGGTACTTCCCGCTCGCCCCCCGGCTTCAACGGTTCTACGCGGACCGCAAGGAAGCAAAGCTCATGCGTTGGCACGCAGAAAGAAAGGAGGCAGTGTTGAATGATAAAGAGCGGATTGAGCACCCAAGGCCGACGCACCCTTCGGATGCAAGCCGGTGGAAAGCATTAGACAATGAATTCGGAAGTTTTGGGGCAGATCCCGGAAACATCAGGTTGGGTGCGAGCACGGACGGATTCAATCCGTTCGGAAACCAGAGCAGCACACACATAGCACATGGCCCGTGTTTGTATGGATCTACAACCTCCCGCCCTGGCTGTGCATGAAGAGGAAGTACATACAGATGAGTATGCTAATTCAAGGGCCGACACAGCCAGGAAACGATATCAACATGTATCTCGAACTATTAAAGGAGGAGCTTGAAACGTTGTGGGCGGAGGAAGGGGTAGATACATGGGACGCCGTCGCGGAAGAATATTTCCCTTTGAGAGCCGCGTTGATCACGACGGTGCAGGACTACCTCGGATACGGTTACATTTCGTGCCAGGTGTGCCATGGACACAAGGCATGTGTCAGGTGCATGGAAGAGACGATGTTTTTGCAGCTTGGTAAGGATGGCTCTTCGAAAACAGTTTACATGGGGCATCGAAGGTGGCTACAGAAAACTGACCCGTGGAGAAAGCGTGGAGATCTGTTCGATGGTACAAATGAACCCCGAGGACCTCCACGTAAGAAGAGCGGCGAAGAGATCGATACATTACTGAAAGGTTGGAAGGAGTGCCCTGCGCCGGGAAAGATTCGTCAAAAGCCTGGAGAGAAGAAGAAGAAAAAGGAAACGACGCCGCTCATTGGTGTATGGAAAAGGAGGTCCGTGTTTTGGGACTTGCCGTACTGGAAAATTCTCGATACACCTCACTGCCTTGATGTCATGCATATTACAAAGAACGTGTGCGAGAGCTTGCTTGGCACTCTTCTCAACATGCCGGACCGGACCAAAGATGGGCCGAAAGCAAGACAGGACCTGAAAGTTTTGGGCATCAGGGAAGAGCTTCAGATCCCGCCGGCCCAAGAGGGACAAATGGAGGAGGAGGCGGACGGCGGTCAGAAGCGCAAAAGGATTAAGCAGCCAGACTATTACTGTCCCCCCTCCTGCTTCACTTTTAGTCCGGCCGAGGTCGATCAATTTTTCAATTGCCTTGTAGGAGTCAGAGTGCCCTTCGGTTACTCCGGGCTAATAAGCAGATACCTGGACCCCAAGAAACGAAACTTCAGCGGCATGAAGTCTCATGACTGTCACGTGATGATGACGCAGATTCTTCCGGTTGCAATCCGAGGTATAATGGATGACCATGTCCGTGCAACGCTGACTGGGCTCTGTAACTTCTTCGACGTCATAACTCGGAAGTCGATAAGCGTGAAGAAACTCGCAAGGCTCCAGGAAGAGATCGTGGTGATCCTATGTGAGATGGAGATGTACTTCCCGCCTGCATTCTTTGACGTGATGGTCCATCTGTTGGTCCATATCATGGATGATATCGTCGATCTAGGGCCGGCATTCTTACACAACATGATGCCGTTTGAAAGAATGAATGGGGTCATTAAAGGATACGTTCGTAACAGGTCACATCCGAGATGGAAGCATCGTACGGGGCTGGCTCACCGAAGAGTGCATCTCTTCTGCACGAATTATCTAGACATCGAGGACCCTGTTGGTTTGCCTAAAAACAAGTACCTCTGTAGGTTCGAGGGAGTAGGCCACAAAAATGGAAGGAAGGAACTGCACGTGCACATGTCTGGTCGGAGTTCCGACTTTGACAGGGCCAACTTAGTAGCGCTACAACACATTGACTTGATCGATCCTTGGTTGAAAGAGCACAAAACCATGATAGAGAACAGTGGCAAGCCGATGATGACGGAAGCGTAAATATACAGAGAGCACAACTCCTCTTTCGCGCTGGTTCAAAGACCACATTGATGCTAATCCCCCACCAATGGATTCGACAAGGATAAACTAGTATTGGCCTTGTCACATGGCCCCGCGCCCAACATCATGACTTACCAAGCGTACGATATCAACGGGTACACATTCTACACGGAAGAAAAAGACAAGAACAAGTGTTTACCGTAACTCGGGGGTAACGATGGATTCCTGGACGGGTGACGTAAAGACTAGATACTACGGAAGAATCGAGGAAATCTGGGAGCTTAACTACGCTAGGGAGAAAGTGCCGATGTTCCGTATCAGATGGGCTAAGAGCGTCAGAAAAGAAGACCGGTATTTCACCACCATGTTTCTACCCGAAGCCAACAAATCAAAGTCCACGAACGCCACCGCGCAGAATGAGCCATGGGTACTGGCAGAACACGTGCACCAATGCTTCTTCATAACCGACCCATCCAGGCCTAGCCGTGTTATCGTGAGGAGAGGCAAGAGGACCATCGTCGGAATGGATGGAGTCGCCAACGAGGAAGACTTTGAAGGACAAGTCGGAGACCCAATGATGGAAGAATCCGAGGACGAAGAGACAACATACACCACAAGAAGAAGCAGGACCACGCTACCGAGGTCAGGTCGACCCTTCAAAAGAAGAAGTCACGACACGGGGCTAAATTATTCAACGACGAGCAAGAAAAGCAAGAAGAAAGTGAAACACTCTTCTCAATCGATGATGTAAAACTTTATTTGCAATCTATAACTCATATTTTGTGTAATTCATAACTACTCATATGGTCATGGCCAATATTTTATGTATGACTAATTAATATTGTGTTGGTCAATATTTTGTGTATGTATAACTCATATTTTTTGTTTTTACATAACTCATGTATATTGCTTTGTTCTTATCTTGAAAAGATAAGAAAAATAAAATAGTATAGCATTTGGGGTAAAAGAAAAGAAACATAAAATAAAGAGAAAAGAAAAAAATAAATAAAATAGTAATGCATGTATAACTCATATTTTTTGTTTTTACATAACTCATGTATATTGCTTTGTTCTTATCTTGAAAAGATAATAAAAATAAAATAGTATAGCATTTGGGGTAAAAGAAAAGAAACATAAAATAAAGAGAAAAGAAAAAAATAAATAAAATAGTAATGCATGTATAACTCATACTATACTGCTAAACAAGTCCCAGGTTACAGCTGTGCTAAGGTTATTGCCGGCGCACCAGGACCCTGGTTCGCCGGGGGTACACTTGTCCCCGGCGAACCAGGAACCTGGTGCGCCGGCAATAACCTTAGCACAGGTGTAACTCGGACTTAACCGTTTTCCCTCCTTCTTCTCCCCAGCCACACATCTGAATCCCCCTTGCCCCCTCTCGAGCACCGTCGGCCGGAGCTTCTGCCACCACCGTCCTCCACCCTCTCGAGTGCCGCCGTTCTGCCCCGCCACCATCCTCCACCATCCCTCCACCAGCCCCAACCACCTACCCCGTACACCGCCGCGGAAGACCCGTTGGAGAAGGAGTTGGACCCGCGCGCGTAGCAGGGGACGTCGGCGCCGCCGTTGGAGAAAAGGAGCCGCGCGCCGGTGAGCTTCCCTCTCCCCTTCCCTCTCCCCTTCCCTCCTCGGTAGGGAATTACCTACTGCTAGTTTGGGTTAGGGTTCATGCTAGATGCTAGTTAGGGTTAGGATTGCTCTCTAAAAACTAAATTCATGTTGCGGATACTGCTAGAGTTGGCCAAATTCTGTGAACCAAAGCTTCTTTCTCTGTGAACCAATTCAACTAATGAAAATAACATTTATGAATAACCTTATTTGAAAGAAAAACATTGCAGCAGATTTGGGTCAACCGATGCAATAGAGTTGTTTCATCTAACTTGTAATAGAGTTGTTTCATCTGATTGAGGGCAGGGGATGGAAGCATGGTTTAGTCCTTGTAGTAGCTCTCTGAAAATTTGTACTACATATCCAGTGACTAGGTGCCTAATGCAAATTTACCTAATGGGGCTTAATTTGTACATAGAATTGCTTGCAGTAAGAAAAATTAAAATGAAAATCAAATGAAATGATGCTCAGATGCTTGCCAATGCTTGCATTATGAAAATAAAATGGGGCATTTACCTACTGCTAAATTGGTTTTGCTATTGAATTTGTTGCTTAGATGCTTGCAAATGGGGCATGTACCTAATGCAATTTAAAAAAAATGTTGTAGCTACTGGTTTAGTGTAGGTTTCATTCTCTGGTTCATTTTTGCATGCTCATTTTTTTACAGACTAGAATACAGGGTGAAAAAAGAAAATGAAATGCTTGTTGGAGAAGAACTAGGCACTAGGCAGTATGTTAGTTTTTCATTTCATTTAAATGAAAATGAATAACCTGTTGGAGAATAACATGTATTTCTAATGCACCTAGTTCATCTACAGAGCCATCTCACAAATGCTTGGTTCATTTAACATGTTGGAGAATAGATGTTCATGCTATTCTACAAATTCTATAGATGTTTGCTGGCTGAAATTCTGGTTCTACTAAATCACTTATATTATGTCAAAATAAATCACTTGAAGATCATACAAACTAACAAACTGCAATAGTAGTTATTGTTATG
The DNA here is from genome assembly GCF_019359855.2 of Lolium perenne. Classification (NCBI taxonomy): domain Eukaryota; kingdom Viridiplantae; phylum Streptophyta; class Magnoliopsida; order Poales; family Poaceae; genus Lolium; species Lolium perenne. Next base: position 372,135,661 of record NC_067247.2, on the reverse strand, counting down.
CATTGTTCTCTGGTTTTGGTGATATAGAAATAACTAAATGAAAAATGCTAGCAGTATAAATAGTAGGTTCATGAGTTGTAAGAAATGCAGCTTTGAGTTGTAACCAGGAGATCTCCATCATAACCAAGAAATGCAACTTTGAGTCACAAGGCCATCCAATCTCAGTAGGCAGTACACTGAACAGAACCTGTGAAAAAAGTTGTGATTTGTACCTCTCTTTTTCTAAAGAAATACATATAATGCTGCCAGGGATGCCAGTAAACCAATTTGAGAATTTGAGATATGGTGGTATGGTGGTATGCTACTACCATATATATATAAATTCATGGCTGTCATAAACAAATACTACTGCTGTTGGTACTACTACTGTTGGTACTACTGTTGGTTTAGATCATGTCATTTTTGAGCTGTTTTAATGCTAAGTTGTCGCAAATGAAAATGAAAAGTTCTTGTCTCTGGTTATATTTGTAAAATGCTACTGGTGGTATTTAGTTCATTAGGTGGAGTTCTCTGGTTATATTTGTAAAATGATACCGGTGAAATGAAGTTGTTATATATATGGTGATGGTTGAGATCTTGATGGTTATGGTGTAAGCATCAGGACAAGTGGATGTAGATGTGATGTTGGAAATGCTATATATGGTTGAATTGTATATATATGTTTGCAGGGATTGAGTTGCTATTGAGTGCCGGAATGTCGATTCATTTCCGTTCCGGCAATTCTAGCACTCGGCATGACCAATTTTTAGCAAAGGTCATGCCGAATTTTTCCGTGAATTCTAACTCTTTTTCGTCTTCTATTAGTGCAAGCCACCATGTCGTCTCAAGAAGAGTTAGAGGAGCACTACAATAGGCACTTCTTTAGGACGGAGGAGGATGCCGAGGCCGCTGGTGTTGGCGGCGACGAGGACCATGAGATGGAGGATGCCGCTGGGGGTAGTGCCGACGAGCCGAGCGGCAACGAGGCAAGCGCCGCCGCCGGGGGTAGTACCTACGAGCCTAGCGGTGATGAGGCAACCGGCGCCGCCGGGGGTGGCGGCGAGACAAGCGGCGACGATCCTAGCGCCGCCGCCGGGAGTAGTGGCACCGGGACAAGTGGAGCCAAGAGGCCGCGGAAGGCAAGGCGCCAAAACACGGTCGGCACCGGCAGAGACACAGTCACAGAGGTGGACCCCGCCAGTGGTTTGCCGGTGTTGCCTAAGGATGTTGCCAAGGGGTACGGCAACCAACTGGCATGTATCCTCCGAGAGGTCGTCAATCTCAACGAGACGGACCTCCGAGCTGAGAGCAAAGCGCCTTTGCGAGCCCAGCTCATTGCGAGGTTGCACGCACGATACAAGTTCCTAGGCGACTACGCCTCCAGTCATCAAACCAACAACATTGTGAACTCACAAGCCCTCCTGAAGTTCACCAAACACCTCAGCAGCTATAAGTACATGGTGCGGAGGCTGATTGCTGAGGGCAAAGGTTTCGAAGAGGTCCACTCCGCCTTTCCGCATGTCACCCAGGCGGACTTTGATGCTTTTGTGGCCAATGAAGAGCTACAAGCAACCAAGAATCGCAAGTTGTGGGGGAAGGAAATGCGGGAGCTTAACATCGGCAACCACAACCTTGGGAGCCGTGGGTACGAGGGAAAGGAGCCCTATTGGGCGAAGGAGGACGAGGCGTATGTAAATGCCGGCATTGAGAACCCCTGGCTCAAGTACAAGGACCCGCTTGAAAGAAGATTCATCAGGTCCCGGTACCATAAGAAGAAACTAACCGGGGAACTTGTCACGGACCCGAAGGTCGTAACCGACATAATTTGGTTCACGAACGACCAGAAGGTCCTGGCGTTGGAGAAAAAACTGGTAAGCAATTTACCGGTTTTATTAGATTAAGTATCGTTCATATAATAGTAGCAACATTTCTAAATGGTTCGCGTTTCTTCCGCAGGAAGAAGAAAGACAAAGACTTTCTCAAGCCTCCCAAGGTGACGAAGGCTCCTCGTCCCAGGCGTCGACGGGCAGGGTAGCCTGGGACAAGCCTCTTGTACGGGCGCTAAACATCGTTAATGAGCATTCACCGACGAGAAGGCCGCATAGAGGCCGTGTGGCTGGCGCCGGTACAGGCTACAAGCATGGTCACTATGGCTTGTCGTCTGCGGCCGATAAAAATGCGCGTAATGAGAGGAAGCAGCGGGAGGCGGAGGAAATGAGGGAGTCAATCCTAGCCCAAGTCCAAGCTGGTTTGGTACCGCAACTGGTACCGCAACTCAAAGCTACACTCGTACCTGAAGTCAAAGCTGAAGTCGCCGCTGGAGTCCAAGCAGATTTCAACGCTATGCAAGCGTGGTATGAGGGTGGCAAACAAGGCCCCCCCCCCGAAAATGCAAGTGGTTAGCTTCAACGGCAGCAACTCGATGGTGCCGCCGTCCGCCGGCAATGACAATGTTATAATGGAGACTCCTCCGGCCGCCGGCAATGTCGCTGGTGCTAGGGATTCACCGTCCATGCCGGGTAGCAGCCCCTCCGTCACTTGCACGCCCGCCACCGCATGTGCTGGCCCGTCGACATTAGCCGAGCTCAACGCCCTCACGGTAATTAACTAATGTGTACATCAAGTTAATATATTAGTTTCGTCATCCTTGCCCTCTCTCTAACGCCATACACATGTTCTCGCAGGCGCTCTCGACGCCATGCACCTTTTTGATGAGAGTAAACGACGAACTCAAAGACGTCGCGAGGGGGTCCATCATTCGGCCCCTGGATAAGAAGTGGCACACACGAGATATGGCGGATGACGTTTACCGGGTTGAAGTGGATCGGGCGTTACCGGGCTATGAGGATTTGTTTCCTCCTAATCAACCGCATGGTGCCGATGACGATAGCCCGTTGAATCTGGCCTCACTGAAGGGTTGGGTACTGCTATGGCCGAAGACCCTAATTCGGATCAACACCTACTCGGGGTCGACGGCAAGCAAAGACAAGCACCTTGCGGCGCCACATGTCAGCGTCCCTCCACGACAGCCAGCGGCGCCCGTGGTCATCGCCCCACCAGAACGGCCAGCTGCGCCAGAGGTCAGCGCCCCACCACAACAGCCAGCTGCGCCAGAGGCCGAGGAATATGAACGTGACAACTTCCAATGGGATATTCCTACGTCTTCACAAGTTGTCCATGAGGATGCGCCGGGCTTCAAATATGTGTGCTCCAAGAAGCTGTTCGATTCTCAAGAAACGGCTGATGAGGAGGAAAATCCTGAGGAGGTCGCCACCGCCGCCGTCAAAAATATGTTGAGCCCAAACACACTCCGTGCTACGGCCACTACGGCGATGGATGGTCCAGCACTACAACCCAAGAAGAGGAAGAGGGCAAATAAGAAGGACGCCCAAGACAAGGCGGCGGCGGCCAAATCCAAGGACAAGGTCCCACTCCTTGACAAGTTGCCAAACAATTGGCGACCTCTGCATCACTTGGGTTAACCGATGCTGCCGGAGCATGTCGTGAAGAAACTCACCTCGGATATGAGGAGCTTGCATGAGACTGTCTTGCATGTGGAGAACCTTCTTCTCAAATCAAAAGATCCTGGTTACCCTCTCTTCGTGGCGAAGGTGCCAACTGGCATGAACTTCGTCGAGAAGTACCCCGCGGACTTGTGCTTCATCCGGTTCAACGACATCTTCAGCATCTATCGCATGCAAGCGCTCCACTTTAGTGTGGTTCGCCTAGTTGCTCTTAGCATGTCTTCCCAGATTGTTAAGGAGGGGACGCCGACCATCGCGATCATGGACCCCTTCTATATGCGGGAGAGCATCATCTGCAACCCTGGGGATCGCGCGATTGCCACCCAGCATGTCGAGGATTTCATGCTGGCGAACATTAAGAAGGGCGCCATTCTCATCCCTTACTTCCCCGAGTAAGTAATCACTCGCTAGTCCCCCATCACCATTCTATCCTATATCTCCATTTGCATTTCCAAAGGTTAATCCGTGTGTTTTCCGCAGAGACAAGTTCTGCACCCTCATCGTCGTGCACCCGCAACACTCGCATGCGCCTATCTCGACTCGGGTAGGGACCGCAAGAAAGACTACTCCCACATCGTGGCCCTTCTCAATGATGCTCTCACCGGCTTCGCCAACAAGGCAGGCCCCCTCAAAGTAGAGAGGAAATCCCGAGGAGGCTTCGTCTTAACCCACACAACCAACTTCCCTGCCTCGTGCAGTCGACGCCCGACAATGGGATGGACGCGTGGTACGCCATCCTTCGGATGCAGGAGTACATAAAGTACGCAGATGACATGTTGCTGCCAGATAATCTCGAAACAGGTTTGCAAACATGGCGGATGTCCCCGATAGAGAGATTAGAAAGAACCGGGGTCGCATCCAGCAGTTCATTTGCACGATAATCCCGCAGATGTCAACAATAGGTCCGGCGAGTTCTTCTACGGCTATGGTCTACCACCTAATGACGAGATAGACCTCCGCTTGGAGATGTCGCGTGATGAGAGGCCGTTCAACTCGCTTGAGGGCTGCCGTCCATTCCCCCCTAGGCGTACAACCTGATCCTACGACGGGAACACTTGCTAAAGCTTGAACGATATGTCCTTGAACTTCCGTCTTTGTAATAATTGTTATATATTCCCATAGAATCGACTAGTTGCTTTTATTTAGTTGTATGAATGTGCATGTGAACATGTGTCTGTAGTTTCATTTACTTTGCTATATATTTCAAGATTATGGCGTACATAGCTTAATAATTATTTGCATTTACTCGACCACTACTTGCCTCGTATTTGGAGTTCGCCGATGATTAGAATGTTCGGTCAATCGTACACTCGGGGTGGAGCCGGTGAGCCTTGGTGCGACGGCCACAAGTATCAATCTATTGTGCATCCTACCTAGCCTCACTGACTCCATCCCTGGATGTTAATATTTGTTTCGACCGACAAAGTATGAGGCACGCTATTTAATTCGTACTACTTGTCTTCTATTTGAGTTCGCACTTCTTAATTGCATTGGCCGATGATTAAAATGTTCGGTCACTTGTACACTCCGGGGTGGGGCCAGTGAGGCTTGGTGTGATGGCCACAAATATCAATCTATTGTGCATCCTACCTAGCCTCACAGACCCCATCCCCGTATGTTATTATTTATTTCGACCAACAAAGTATGAGGCACATGCTATTTAGTTCATACTACTTGTCTCTTATTTGAGTTGGCACTTGTTCATTGCATTGGTACTAACGTTTTACTTGTCTTGTGAATGGAGATGCCGACGACATATGTCGTGTACAAGGGGAGGGTTCCTGGAGTCTACGACGATCGGGAGGACTGTCGGAGACAGGTGCACCGTTTCAGCGGCAACAGCTACAAGGGATACCCCACTAGGGTGGAGGCGGAAGGAAGATACGCCCGTTATCTAGCGGGAGAGATGAGGGACATGAGGAGGAACCGGATGAAGACCATGGCCTTCGTGATGATGGTCATGACCATGTTGGTCATGTTCTATGTGATTCTAGTTTAGGTTAGGACCTACATTGTGAGGTGTATGACGATACTTGTGACGACTATGTACCAAGACTTCTAACTTTGTGAAACTTCGCCGTTCGGTGTTGCATATGCACATGTGTTGTATGAATCAACACATTCCGAAACGAGACTTGCGTATTTGTGTACTGATACCGAAATGAAACTTGGCTCTCTATGTGCTTCTCATATTGCATGTAATACTGTATAAATATGAACTGCGTTGTAAATATATACTGCTGTCAAAATTGTATTGTAATATGCTGGAAAAAAGTGGAAAAAAGAATTTTCGAATTAATTGCCGGCGCACCTAAATGACACATTGCCGGCGCACGTGGCATGCGCCGATCTTTGAAGCCTCTTGCGGCGCACCTTTTTGATAGTGCGCCGGTGGAATAGATCTTTGCCGGCAAAGCAGGGTGGTGCGCCGGCAGTAGCTGAGATATCGCCGGCGCACAACCTGGTGCGCCGGCAGTGTCCGTTTATCACCGGCGCGTTCGCACCGGCGGGCTCGTGGTGCGCCGGCAATGGGGGTTTTAGGTGCGCCGGCAATGGGCCTTTCCCTAGTAGTGTACGCGGGGATATGATGTTACCTCTTTCTTTTTATTCTCCTTCTTCTTCTTCTTCTTCTTCATTCCCTTCTTCTTCTCCTTCTCTTCCTTCTCCTCATTCCCTTCTTCAGGAGGGAGAGGCTTGAAGGGTGGCTTGTCCGCATAACCTGATTTACTTTCAGAAACAATAGAAGAAACTTGGGAGGATCCCTCCTTTTCATTAATTAGTTGAAAACACACAGCGGTCCTATCATATTTTGGCAAGGTGTCATCTTCTAAAATATTTTGTATGTAAGTATTTGTATGGCTATTATCAATGCAATAAGAAAAACACCCATGCAGGACATCATCAATATCAAGATCACTCATATGTAACAAAGAGATTTTTCTCGACAGTTCTTCACACCCCAAAAATAAAGTAAGTTCATCATGCTGATTAGGAGTAATTTCATCATCACAATACAAATTTGCAGCACTCATTGGGTTCAAAATATCACTGGAGGAACATTGAAAATTAAAATGACCCACTTCATGGCAAACTTCACAAATAAAAGGATAGAGGGCACAAACTTTTTTACCAAGATCATCTAGAGCCCTAAACCACTTTCTAGTTTTTTCATTAGCATGATGGATGCAATATTCATCTTTGATTTGATTAATTCCACAAGGTCTATGTATTCCACAAAAATTAACATGCTTATAGGAAATAACATTCTTAGGAGTTTGAGCATGCTTATTGCAATAATTAACAACAATTTCATTCTTCATGCAAGCCTCTTTAAAAGGTTCATGATACTTATCAAAATTATTTTTAGGCAATTCGTAATGAGAAGCAAAGGCTTTATAAAGATTTGCAGCAACTTGAGAGTCAAGACCATAAGTGGCACTCATATTTCGAAATTTATCGGTATCCATAAAAGCTTCAATGCATTCATAATCATAATTTATACCTGACTCTTTCACTTCATTGTTCTCCCATCCTTCAGCGTTGTCCTCAATCCGATCAAGGAGATCCCACCTAGCTTCAACCTCCTTGCTTGTGAAAGATCCCTCCGAACACGCGTCCAGATAGTCCTTGTGTTGTCCTGAAAGCCTCGCATAAAAATTGTTAACAATAACATTACGGGGGAGCTCATGAATGGGACATTTGAGCATTAGTGATTTCAATCTCCCCCACGCTTGAGAAATATTCTCTCCATCACGAGGATAAAAGTTATAAATATAATTCCTATCAATATGCACTTCATGCGGAGGATAAAATTTAGAGTAAAAGAGAGATGCAATTTCCTCCCAACCAAGAGAATGCCTATTCTCCAACAATTTATACCAATGCGCTGCTTTACCAGACAGCGAAACAGAGAATAGCTTCTTCCTCACTTCATCCATAGAGATACCTGCACACTTGAATAACCCACATAATTCGTGCAAAAACAGTAAATGATCTCTAGGATGGACAGTTCCATCCCCTTTATAGTGGTTGTCCATAACACGTTCAATAATTTTCATGGGTATTTTATAAGGAATACTTTCAGCAGGTGGATTTAAAATATCAGAAGCATTATTAGAGTTATCGCACATGGGAGATAAAGCATTATCAGAACAAATTTTCTCCCCTAAAGATGGGAAGCTAAAAAGACCACAAAAACTAGCTTCCCCAAGCTTAGACTTCTTTATAGCATTAGCAGTAATTGCATTCATACTAATAACATCGCTACTAGCATGCAAATAAGGTTCCATAGGTTTTTTAATTTTCGCATCAAACAATTCTAAATCAGGAAAAAGATTAAAAAGCTCACTAAATTTTTTGTTGTTTTCCATTATGCCTAACTAGTGTAAACAAGAAACAAAAAGTTGCAATTGCAGGATCTAAAGGAAATAGCTTCGAGCACAAACACAATGGCGCCAGAAAAGTACTTTACCTGGAACCGAAGTATGAGTGCCTTTTTACCTTTCCTCCCCGGCAACGGCGCCAGAAAATAGCTTGATGTCTACGTTCCCCCTCCTTTCCTGTAGACAGTGTTGGGCCTCCAAGAGCAGAGGTTTGTAGAACAGCAGCAAGTTTTCCCTTAAGTGGATCACCTAAGGTTTATCGAACTCAGGGAGGAAGAGGTCAAAGATATCCCTCTCATGCAACCCTGCAACCACAAAGCAAGAAGTCTCTTGTGTCCCCAACACACCAAATAGGTGCACTAGTTCGGCGAAGAGATAGTGAAATACAGGTGGTATGAATAAGTATGAGCAGTAGCAACGGTGCCAGTAAATAGCTTGCTGGCGTGTAGTTGATGGTGGTAGTATTGCAGCAGTAGTAACACAGTAAAACAGTAAACAAGCAGTAGTAACGCAGTATTTAGGAACAAGGCCTAGGGATTACACTTTCACTAGTGGACACTCTCAACATTGATCACATAACAGAATAGATAAATGCATACTCTACACTTTTGTTGGATGATGAACGCATTGCGTAGGATTACACGAACCCTCAATGCCGGAGTTAACAAGCTCCACAATTTGTTCATATTTTAGTAACCTTTAGTGTAAGATAGATCAATAGACTAAACCAAGTACTAGCATAGCATGCACACTATCACCTTCATGCATATGTAGGAGGAATAGATCACATCAATATTATCATAGCCATAGTTAACTTCTCAATCTACAAGAGATCATGATCATAGCATAAACCAAGTACTAACACGGTGCACACACTGTCACCTTTACACACGTGCAGGAGGAATAGGACTACTTTAATAACTTTGCTAGAGTAGCACATAGATAGTAGTGATACAAAACTCAGATGAATCTCAGTCATGTAAAGCAGCTCATGAGATTATTGTATTGAGGTACATGGGAGAGAGATGAACCACATAGCTACAGCGAAGCCCTCAGCCTCGGGGATGGATTACTCCCTCCTCATCATGGAGGCAGCGATGGCGGTGAAGATGGCGGTGAAGACGGCGGTGGAGATGACTCCGGGGGCAATTCCCCGTCCGGCAGGGTGCCGGAACAGAGAGTTCTGTCCCCCGAATTGGAGTTTCGCGATGGCGGCGGCGCCACAGTAACTTTTCTGGAGTTTCGTCAATTGGTGTCGAGGTTTTAGGTCACGATGACTTAAATAGGCGAAGAATCGGAGTCGGAGGGGGCCTGGGCTGCCCAGACCATAGGGGGGCGCGCCCCCCCTTGGGCCGCGCCACCCTAGGGTGTGGGGCCCCCCTGGCACTCCTCCGACTCTCCTTCGGTGTTCTGGAGCCTTCCGGGAAAAATAGGAGGTTTGGTGTTGATTTCGTCCAATTCCGAGAATATTGCCCGAACAGCCTTTCTGGAACCAAAAACAGCAGAAAACAGCAACTGGCCTCTCGGCATCTCGTCAATAGGTTAGTTCCGGAAAACGCATAAAAATGATATAAAGTGTGAACAAAACATGTTGGTATTGTCATAAAACAAGCATGGAACATCGGAAATTATAGATACGTTGGAGACGTATCAGGGTGATACGTCCAAAACGTATCTACTTTCCCGAACACTTTTGCTATTGTTTGGCCTCTAATTTGTGTATTTTGGATGCAACTAACACGGACTAACGCTGTTTTCAGCAGAACTGCTCTGGTGTCTCGTTTTTGTGCAGAAATCCAACTTTTGGGAAAAACCTCGGAATTTATGCAGAAGGCCCTATTTTCCCAGGAAACTAACGGAGCCAGAAGGGCAATTGAAGTGGAGGCCCGAGGGCCCCACACCATAGGGCGGCGCGGCCCAGGAGGGGCCCGCGCGGCCCTGTGGTGTGGCCCCCTCGGCCGGCCTCCGACGCCCTCCTTTGGACTACTTATTCGCCTCGACCTAAAAACGCCTGGAAAAAAGTCGAAGTCGCGAGAAACCCTCCAGAACGCCGCCACATCGCGAAACTCCGTCGCGGGAGCCAGAAGTCTCCGTTCTGGCACTCCGCCGGGACGGGGAATTGGAGGAGATCATCACCGCCATCACCGCCAACGCCTCTACATCAACCAGCAATGTTTCCCCCATCCATGTGTGAGTAATTCCCCCGCTGTAGGTGAAGGGGATGGTAGGGATTGGATGAGATTGGTCATGTAATAGCATAAGATTGTTAGGGCATAGTGCCTAGTGTCCGTAATTGGTACTTTGATGATATTGTTGCAACTTGTTATGCTTAATGCTTGTCACTAGGGCCCGAGTGCCATGATCTCAGATCTGAACATGTTATTGCTTCATCAAGATATTCATTGTTTATGGTCTTACCTATAAGTTGTATACACATGTCGCTGTCCGGAACCAATGGCCCCGAAGTGACAGAAATCGGGACAACCGGAGGGGATGGTAGTGATGTGAGGATCACATGTGTTCACGGAATGTTAATGCTTTGCTCCGGTACTCTATTAAAAGGAGTACCTTAATATCCAGTAGTTTCCCTTGAGGCCCGGCTGCCACCGGCTGGTAGGACAAAAGATGTTGTGCAAGTTTCTCATTGCGAGCACGCACGACTATATATGGAACACATGCCTATTGATTGCTTTGTACTTGGACACCGTTTTATTACTATCTGCAAATGCCCTGCTATGATTGTTACATGAGTTTCTCTCATCCATGCAACGCCCGTTATCCGTCCCCGTGCCTACAGTATTTTAATCCTGCTGTTTACTAAAATCACTACTGCTGTCTTTGTTACTCTGCTGCTGTTATTTCACTACTGCTACTGCTATAAAACTGTTACTACTAATAAACTCTTGCGAGCAAGTCTGTTTCCAGGTGCAACTGAATTGACAACTCCGTTGTTAAGGCTTCCAAGTGTTCTTTGTCTCCCCTTGTGCCGAATCAATAAATTGGGTAATACTTCCCTCGAAGACTGTTGCGATCCCCTATACTTGTGGGTCATCAAGACTATTTTCTGGCGCCGTTGCCGGGGAGCATAGCTTTATTTGGAAGTTCACTTGGATTAATATTGTTCGCTGCAAATTCTCCATCATGGGTAAAACTCGCGATACTAAGATCGCCATATTGCCATCCACTACAAGAAAAGGTACAATTCTGAGTACCTCCGCTACACTTGATTCACCATCTGTGATTGATAAACTTGTTTCACCGTCACATGCTTCGCATGCGGGTACATCTGCTGAATCTGAACACTCTCATAATATTGATAATATTTCTGCTGTGCTTGATGATAGTGGTTCATTGGGATCTTTTCTAGATGCTACAATTGCTAAGTCTAGACAAATTGAAAATACTGAAACTCCTAATGCTACTACACCTGTTAGTTCACCTGAACTTGATTATTTTAGTGATGATCCTGAGGAAGATTATGTGGAGCTTGATGATGATTTTATTGAAAAATGCAATGCTACTACTGATGCAAGAAAAATTAAAAAGTTGCTTGCAGAACATACTGTTAGATATAAACTGTCTCCTGATCCTAAATTTGCCACATCTCCTATAAACATTAGGGATAAAGATTATGATTTTTCTCTTGATCTATCTCATATAGCTATTGTTGAGAAAACACCTTTCTGTGGTACTGAAAAAGAAAGTGCTGTTGAACACATGACTGAGTTATCTACTTTGAGTAGCTTGTTTTCTGATGATGTTAAGAAGCGTACTTACTTTGTTGCTAAAATATTTCCATTCTCATTAAAGGATGACGCTAAAACTTGGTATAATAGTTTGCCACCTGGTTCTATTAAAAGTCCAAAAGAATTGCTTGCTGTTTTCTTTCGGAAATATTTTCCTGCTAGTGCTCAACATGCTGCTTTGCAAAGAGTTTATAGTTTTGATCAGGGAGATGAAGAGAAATTGCCTGAGGCTTGGGCAAGATTTTGCTCTCTTATTAGAGCTTTGCCTGACCATGATTTAGAAAAGCACGAATTACTTGATATATTTTATAGTGGACTAACCATCGATTCTAGGGCATACCTGGATAGTTGTGCTGGCTGTGTTTTCAGGAAAAGAACTCCAGACGACGCTGAAGAATTATTGGCTAAAATAGGCCGGAATTATGATGATTGGAATACGCCTGAACCAACTCCAACGCCAATAGTGAAGAAGAGGGGTTTAATTAAATTGAATGATGAAGATATGAGGGAAGCCAAGAAGTCTCTCAAGGAGAAAGGTATTAAATCTGAAGATGTGAAGAATCTACCTCCTATAGAAGATATATGTGAGATAATTCCCCCTTCATCCATGATTGAGGTAAACTCCCTTCAACGCTTTACTAGGGAAGATATTCCGTATTCAAAACCTCCTGCACAATGCTTAGATGAGTTTGATAATTATATTGTTAAGCAAGAAAATTTTAATATGAGAGTAGAGAATCATCTAATGGAAAATTCTCAAGCTATTAGTCAATTGCATGATATTGTGGAGAGAACCTCCAATGATGTTAAGATGCTTGTTAAACATTTTCATATGATTCAAACTCAAATTGATCAACTCACTAAAGTGCAAAATGACTTGTTAGGGAATAATTCTAAAGAGAAACATGCTTATGAAGTAACAACTAGAGGTGGTGTCTCTACCCAGGATCCTCTATATCCTGAAGGGCATCCCAAAAGAATTGAACAAGATTCTCAACGCATTGAACCTAGTGCTCATTCTAAGAAGAAAAAGAAAAAGAAACATAAAAATGTTGTAGAATCCTCTGAACCTGTTAATGATCCTAATAGTATTTCTATTTCTGATGCTGAAACTGAAAGTGGTAATGAACATGATAATGAACATGATAATGATAAGAATGATACTCCTGATAAAGAAGAGGTTGAAGAAGAACCTGAAAAGCATGCTAAAAATAAAAAGTATACTAAAGAAGATTTTATTACTGAGAAACATGGTAATGAAAGAGAACCTTGGGTGCAAAAGCCAATGCCTTTTCCTGCTAAGAAACTAAAATCAAAGGAAGAAGAACACTATAATAAATTCTGTGATTGTATGAAACCTTTATTCTTGCAAATCCCTTTGACTGATGCTATTAAATTGCCTCCTTATTCAAAGTATATGAAAGATATTGTTACTAACAAAAGGAAAATCCCCAATGAGGAAATTTCCACTATGCTTGCTAATTACTCTTTCAATGGCAAGATTCCAAAGAAGTTGGGCGACCCAGGTATACCTACTATTCCTTGTTCTATCAAGAATAATTATGTTAAAACTGCTCTATGTGACTTGGGAGCCGGTGTTAGTGTTATGCCTTTTTCTCTCTATAAGAGACTTTACTTAGATAAATTGATACCTACTGATATATCTTTGCAAATGGCTGATAAATCTACTGCTATTCCTGTTGGTATATGTGAGAATGTTCCTGTTCAAGTTACTACTAACTGCTTGATATTAACTGATTTTGTTGTGTTGGAAATGCCTGAAGATGATAATATGTCTATTATTCTTGGGAGACCTTTTCTTAACATCGCAGGGGCTGTTATTGATTGCAACAAAGGAAAGGTTACTTTCAATGTTGATGACAAGGAACACACCGTTTATTTCCCCAAGAGGATTGAGAAAGCGTGTGGAGTTAATACTATTTCTAATGTGAGAACTATCAAAGTGGGAACTATTGATTGTCCTATATATGAGCCTAAAGAAGAATATCAAACTCTCGTGATTGGATCCATATCAATACAATTCAAGGTAACATGATTGATTTGAGGTTTATTTCTTCATATGCTATATAAAATTTATTTGGTGGCAAGACTTGATCAACCTTGTTAACAAATACCTTTTATATGCATAGAGGAGGTGAACAACATCTCTTTCTTCCTCCACTTGCTCTAGTTGCTGTAGCACTTTTTAATTTGCAAAGTTCTTTGGTTATTTGAAGATTTCAAAAAATTTCCTGGCCAGTAATAATAAACTTAATACCCAGAAAATGTGCATTTTTCAAAGTTTTCAAAAATTCGCGAAAATTATACCGTTGGTCCTATTTTTCGACGAGGCACCTGGGAGCACCAGAGGATGACCTGTGGGGCACCAGAGGGCGCCAAACCACTGGCCGGCGCGGCCAAGGAGGTGGCCGCGCCACCATGTGGTGTGGGCTCCCCTCTGCCCCACTTTGCCATCTCTTCCTCCCAGCACCTTCTCTCTCCCGAAAAAACTCGTACCAAGTTCATCTCTCTCGCGTTTTTGCTCCAGAGCTCCAGATTTCTCGATCTCTTTGCTCAGCCCAGATTTCTGTCTGAAATTTGGCACATTTGCTCTTCGGTATGTGACTCCTCCACCCATCCAAGTAGAATTTCGTTTGGTTGAGTATATCTTGAATATTTTGCTGCTGTAGGTAACATGTTTAGTGAGCTTGCATGCTTGTTCTAAGTGGTAGAAACTAGTTTTGATGCATGATTAGTACTCTAGCAAGTTCCTATGGTAGTTTCCCTCAATTTTATGTCCCCAAATCAAATTTTTATGTTGGTTGTTGAAATTTCAGAAAATGGAATGGAATAGATATCACTTGAACCAGCAAGAATTGGAAGTCCAACAAGTTATGATAGTCAATCGTGAAGAGGGAGTATACCCCTCTTACTACCCGTGCGCGGATTTCATGAGAAGCGCGGGGATATTTGAAGATGTTCAAACTCTAATTTCTCGTGCAGGGCTGAGTGACTTTGTTGAAGGAGAGCCAAGACAATATGTAAAATTAACTATGGCTTTTGTGCAGGATTTCAAGTTTAATTGGTCGCGATCTAACCCCACGGTCCAGTATAAGATTTACAATAAAACTGTCAACTTGCCATTTAGTGCTTTTTGTGCAGCAATTAGAATACCGCAATGGGGGTCGTGCGAGAAGATAAGGGGATCGCCGCAAGAACTCACGGATCTTTACAAGATGATTTGCGATGGAAGGAGTTTCTCAGGTGAAAGTGGTAAAATCACGAGTATTCAGCTCCCGGCTATCCGCTACTTTGCTTATTTTATTACCAAATGCGTTCTCGCCAAAAGGATTGGTGGTAAACTTTCTATCCCGGATTTGGCTTTTCTAGCTGCAGCATTGCAAAATAGTAGGTCTTATAATTTGGGAGCATTAATAGCTTATAGACTTGCTACTAATCGTGAGAAAGGTGGAATTTGTGGAGGTCTCATCGCCTCCCGTTTACTAGCTTTTCATAATGTAGAACCTCATCATTTTGATATTCCGTTCCCCATAGAAAAACTTGACATAGCCTCTATGATTAAACATGAATTTGTTTCAGATTCCTCCAACTTGGGTAACCTGTATTACAAGATGATATTTTATAAGAAAGTTTGGAGAATAACTAAGAAAACTGAGAAACTAGTAAGATTGCCTGCGCCTGTTCTGTCTAACCTTGATTCCAGGGGAGATTGGTCGGTCACAGAAGGTGCACTGGATGCACACAGAGAGAGAGGAGGCCATCATGCAAGAGACGACGTAGAGGTCGAGGAACACCTCGACTCATCATCCGATGCAGCAAGTTCCTCGCATCAACATGGTGGATATGCGGAGCCTCCACGCTTTTCTTCTGCACAGGAGCTTTATTATGACTACTCCATGGACTACCCACCGGCGAGAAACAACGATCCTCGTTGGGGTTGAACTCCACTTAGGCCAAAAGCCAAAGCTTGGGGGGAGGTATACCGGCATCACTCATTCTTTGCATATTATGGTTGCTGGATACTTGTGCATACTTGCTTTGTTCGTTTGAGTGGTTTTCTAATGAGAGGAAGATGATATTTGGGGAAGTGCTGCCTGAAAACAGATTCTGGAACGTTACCGTAAAAATTCTCAAATATAGCCAGAGCGTCATTTTGAGCTGCCAATTTTTGTGCCGGTTCCCCAGGTTGTTATCTAACTTTCATTAGTTGAACACTTTTCGCTCTGAGCAACGTAAGATTTTTGTAAAAATCGATTTCTGTACTGCTGTCAGGTTTTGGCAGATTTCTGCCATCTCGTTTTTCTGCGTTTCTTTTAGTTTGCTATTTCTTGTTTTTGCTTTGTTTCCTTTCCAAAACACAAAAAGACCAAAAATATTTCTGTTGTTTCTCTTAACCATTTGTTTGCTTTGGTTTCTTGCATTTGTTTCACTTTATTTGCTATTGCTAGTTTGCTATAAGAAAACCCAAAAAGATTTTGCTTTGTTTGCTTGTTTCCTCTTGTTCTTATTTGCAATTTGAAAACACCCACTACAACATAACCAGCCCTACAACAACACATACCTTGCAACGGTGCTGACATGTGTATCTACCATCCATCTACCGAACGCACCCACGTCAAGGCTGGCTAGTTATAACCCACCCCCATCTCTGCATCTCCGTCCCTCTCGATCCCCATTATCCGCCAGTCCACCATAACCCTAGAAGCACGACGCCGCCACAAATCAATCTGTCTAACAACATCTACTCCATTCCTCTCCAGCTTCCCCTCGCCTCAGGCCTTTAACATTCATGTTGTTGTTCTG
The DNA here is from genome assembly GCF_019359855.2 of Lolium perenne. NCBI lineage: Eukaryota > Viridiplantae > Streptophyta > Magnoliopsida > Poales > Poaceae > Lolium > Lolium perenne. Next base: position 372,119,206 of record NC_067247.2, on the reverse strand, counting down.
CTCGGAGACCACGCGAGGCGACGCGCACTGAATCATGAAGCGGCGCGGGTGCACAGAGAAGGGGCGAGGCGGATCATAGTGGTCACGGCGGAAGAAGGGCAATCCAGGTGTGACTTTTCGTTCCCCCTTCAGATTCATGTGTCTCTGTTTCCGTATGATTGATTAGTTCTACAACCTTGCAGTATCGCCTTTGGTTGGTTGGTGATGATACTGATACCCAAGGCGCCGATGGGGATTTGGGACTGGTGCCTGGGGTGGGGTGACGAGGGCAGTCAGGATTCAGCTCTGCATCCACCGCCGCTAACATCGACGGTAGCCATCTCATGTCCATCGTCACAGGTGCAAAACTGTTTCCCCGTGCTATTAGCTGTTCACCGTCAGGCCTAAGACAGGTACGCACTGAAGATAGGAATTCTCACCTAACTCATCACGCTAGTGCCAAATGTAGAGTCCAGTTTGCCATGCGCATTGTTCTAAGTAATGAATTCAGTGATTAGGAAGAACATAAATTATTAATATTGTTATTTGCAACTGGGCATATGTTCATATTCTGGTTAATAACCTATTTCGTCCTGCAGCTTTCAGCAGCTGGAAATTTATTTCCTGAAGTTTCAGTAACTGAGTTTTACTTCGGCAGATTAGAAGAAACTTGTATGTGAACTAATTGTCGCACACCCTTATCTTGGCCAGGTAAGGTACCTGTTCGCTATGTTAACTTCAGGGCTGGAACTGAAGTTGTTGGTATAACATAAAATCTGGGTTTGTAGAATCACTGTTATCTGCAGTATGCCCATTGAGTTTTTTGAACTATGCCATGTCAGCAGTCCTTCCCAAAGTGTACCATTATGTGCTGCTTGTAAGATTTGTTAGGATCATCTTCATAGTTTACTGTATCATGTCTTTTTTGTTTATTGCAAACAGTAGTTAAGATATGCAACAAATACATGGTTAAAAGAGTAAACACCTAATCATGAATCACATTTTCTACATAATTGAGTTTATCCATGCCGGCATGATTATCTAGGTGCATTGCCCATTGTTCTTATTTTTTTACTGCTCTCTGTTCAGAAAATACAGAGTGAGAAGCACCTGCAATGCTTATCAATGGTCAGTTTGCATGCTAGTGATTGAAATCCATGGCTAGAATAAACCCATGGGAGCAAACAACTGGCTTGAGTTAACTTCAGTTATGGAGGTCAAGTTTTTTTTTTTTGCGAATAAGTTATGCAGGTCAAGTTAATTGGATCGACATCATAATTGTGTTTCCTACTGACTACCTGGAAGTTTGGCTGGTAAACAAAGGAAGAGGAAATATATTTCTATCTTGGGTGGATTTGAGGCCACTAAAAACTACTCTTTACCAAGAGGTAAATGGAAGCCAATTGTGTCTCCGTTTTACAGTCATTGTGTCGATCTAGTTGACTAAAGGGTTATGATATGCTATTAGATGGATAGATCATATCTTTACCATGGTTACTTATCTTTCCGTATGTACCATTGTATTTCGATCTGTCTGGTAACAGTTGATGTGTAGGTGCGATGGTCTATTTCAAATGCACTGTATATCTGCACGCTGACTTGGCATTGGCGTGCTACTGAGGTGTTAGAATAAATTCCAAGCAGCATGTAGATGTGAATTTAAAGATATCACCAGCGGAGATGCAGATTATGCTTTTTTCTTCAAATTTTTAGTAGACTTTACTCTACATGTACCTACAGAATGCCTAGGGACAGGGTCTTACTATTGTTAAAATCATGTCTCTATTAAATTTATCAAGGAAAGAAACATGTAGACATGTGCTTTGCATGGTCAAGATATTATTTATTCACGTCGTGAGTAGTAGTGCAACCGAAAAGTAGAATTTACTAATCACTATATTCTTTGTACTGCTTTTTTTGTCACATCATTCTGATATTGGAATTTTTTTTTCAGGCCGAAAAGATAAGCAAGGGTTCCCGTAACTAACCAATTGTGAGCTGTACATGCCAATGCTGCACTTGTGAAAACTGAAGAGTTCGTACGGTAAGGCAGAAGGAACAAAAACTGCATGGCTTTCAACCTTTGTGACTATTTTACCTGCCTCACTACTTGCATCATGTGATGTTTATTCCACTGTTTTGTTAACAATTTGGCCTTTTACTTGTAGATTCAAAAGATAAATGGATGATGATATGGGTGAAAAGTTGAATGGAATGAGGACAATGCTTTTGCTGCTGGATATATAATCTACTTCACATCTCTGCATCTTTAGTTATCTCGTAGGAAGGAAGTGATATTGTAAACATGATATTTATATATGTACCACGTGGATGGTGATCCTATTGTAATGCCACGATTTTAATCTAATATAGTACTATGTTTTTCTTCTCTACAAATTAGTGATGTTGATTTTTCTAGTTCGCGTATGTCTTGAAAGTAGAGCGTTGACCCAATTCAAGATAATTGCAAAACAAAATATTATGGATGATATATTTGGGCCACCACTTGCCAGCGTTGTAAATATTTTATTAATAAATTTAATATTTTTTGTGTATTCAATGAGGTAGTGCAAGCACCAACGGATGTGAGTGTTGTCCACCCTTAGTTTGATGTGTTGCTGCCTAGCAACGCCTCTGTTACCAACGGATCTATATGCGTTGCATTGTACCCTTGCAACACCCAAAAACGCAACGCATCATTATCCGTTGGTAGATGCGCTAGCAACGCCTATATTGACATTTAGATACAGATAAATACGTTGCTGTAGGAGGGGTCCTGTTGTAGTGACCAAAAATATTTGCTGTTCTTCTTTGGTTTGTAAAGTTCTTTATGAGTTCAATAGTCTTCGGTGGCTGGAGCGTGGTTTTCATCTCATATTATCCAAGCTACACAAGTGAAAAGGCAATAATGACGATCTACGACAATCTGATTGTGGTGAGAGGCTGGTATGAACTCTATTTGTTTTCATTTTTGTACATATACTCATCCATGTGAGCATGCTTAGTTGGTTCATGTGAGGTATATGTTATTTGAGAAAGTCTAGTAGTTTATGATCTCTCATGTTTAGCTCCAATCTATTAATATGAGTAGCATGTCATGGATGTTTGCTTGCATTGTTTTATTCATAAGTAAGTATGGCATTGTTGTATCTTCCTCTGAATAATTCATTTATATCGACTTGGCACATGCTCACGCATGCATATGACTGAACAAAAAGTCAATTAAGCCTCGATGATTTATATTGTTTCAGAGTTCTTGTATCACTTTTATGCCTCCGTTAATTTATTTTGCCGCAAGCATGATTATGACAGTTACTGCTCTCTTGATTTGTCGCTCCCTAGTCTATTGCTAGCCTTCACTTGTACTGAGCGGGAACGCTGCTCGTGCTTCCAAACACATGAAAACCAAGTTATTCCAAAAGTGTCCACCATAAATACCTATGCATGGCATTTCAAACCATTCCAAGTAAATTCTCATGCGCTACCTTTAAAACTTTCAAAATGCTTCTTAATTTGTGTTAATGTTTCATAGCTCATGAGGAAGTATGTGATGTTTAGCTTTCAACCTTGTCATTTACTTTTGACGGACTCTCATATGGAATAGTGGCACATCCGCTTATCCAATAATTTTGCAAAAAGAGCTGGCAATGGGATTCCCAGTCCCAAATTAATTAACTTAAATAGACACTCCTCCATGGTTTGTGATTGTTGGACGGCACCCGAGGATTCGGTTAGCCATGGCTTGTGTAAGCAAAGGTTGGGGGGAGTGTCATCATCATAATAAAAATAAAATAAAAAAGGGGCACTCCTTCATGGTATGAGATTGTTGGCAGGCACCCGAAGATTCGGTTAGCCATGGTTTGTGCAAGAAAGGTTGGAAGGAGTGCCACATAAATATGCAATAATTCATGGGAGCCGCTCTTGAAAGTCCGGTTGGCGAGGTAGTTAGTGTACCCATTACCATTCGTTGACAACAACAAACACCTCTCAAAATAATTTTACTCCTGTCTTTATAAAAATAAAAAGCTCTAGCGCATGTTAATCCCTGCTTCCCTCTGCGAAGGGTCAATCTTTTACTTTTATGTTGTGTCTCCATTATTTCTTTGAGCACTATCTTGAGAGCACAATTGTCATTCTTAGTATAATATGCTTGTCTCAAAATATGATTGATTGTGGTATAAATTTGATGCATTTATCTTTTGACAATCACTGCTTCTAGTCTTTCTATGAACTCCAGAGGTGCCCGGGCATTTATGTTTTGCCAATCAAATACAGGCAAGCGAAATACCACTTTATCATACTCTCTTATGAACATTGCAATCCTGCTTATATACATGATTCATGATGCTTATTATTGATTGTTGGTACCTCTCCATGATTGACATGGCTATTAGATGATCTTATTTGCATGTATCTCATTATGAACTGCTTAAGTATTAGCCATAGCATGAGAATATATACATCATATGAGCAAATGTGTTCGTGAAAGTTCTTTTATCGCTCAGTTGTTAACTGAATTGCTTGAGGACAAGCAATAAGCTAAGCTTGGGGGGAGTTGATACGTCCAAAACGTATCTACTTTCCCGAACACTTTTGCTATTGTTTGGCCTCTAATTTGTGAATTTTGGATGCAACTAACACGGACTAACGCTGTTTTCAGCAGAACTGCTCTGGTGTCTCGTTTTTGTGCAGAAATCCAACTTTTGGGAAAAACCTCGGAATTTATGCAGAAGGCCCTATTTTCCCAGGAAACTAACGGAGCCAGAAGGGCAATTGAAGTGGAGGCCCGAGGGCCCCACACCATAGGGCGGCGCGGCCCAGGAGGGGCCCGCGCGGCCCTGTGGTGTGGCCCCCTCGGCCGGCCTCCGACGCCCTCCTTTGGACTACTTATTCGCCTCGACCTAAAAACGCCTGGAAAAAAGTCGAAGTCGCGAGAAACCCTCCAGAACGCCGCCACATCGCGAAACTCCGTCGCGGGAGCCAGAAGTCTCCGTTCTGGCACTCCGCCGGGACGGGGAATTGGAGGAGATCATCACCGCCATCACCGCCAACGCCTCTACATCAACCAGCAATGTTTCCCCCATCCATGTGTGAGTAATTCCCCCGCTGTAGGTGAAGGGGATGGTAGGGATTGGATGAGATTGGTCATGTAATAGCATAAGATTGTTAGGGCATAGTGCCTAGTGTCCGTAATTGGTACTTTGATGATATTGTTGCAACTTGTTATGCTTAATGCTTGTCACTAGGGCCCGAGTGCCATGATCTCAGATCTGAACATGTTATTGCTTCATCAAGATATTCATTGTTTATGGTCTTACCTATAAGTTGTATACACATGTCGCTGTCCGGAACCAATGGCCCCGAAGTGACAGAAATCGGGACAACCGGAGGGGATGGTAGTGATGTGAGGATCACATGTGTTCACGGAATGTTAATGCTTTGCTCCGGTACTCTATTAAAAGGAGTACCTTAATATCCAGTAGTTTCCCTTGAGGCCCGGCTGCCACCGGCTGGTAGGACAAAAGATGTTGTGCAAGTTTCTCATTGCGAGCACGCACGACTATATATGGAACACATGCCTATTGATTGCTTTGTACTTGGACACCGTTTTATTACTATCTGCAAATGCCCTGCTATGATTGTTACATGAGTTTCTCTCATCCATGCAACGCCCGTTATCCGTCCCCGTGCCTACAGTATTTTAATCCTGCTGTTTACTAAAATCACTACTGCTGTCTTTGTTACTCTGCTGCTGTTATTTCACTACTGCTACTGCTATAAAACTGTTACTACTAATAAACTCTTGCGAGCAAGTCTGTTTCCAGGTGCAACTGAATTGACAACTCCGTTGTTAAGGCTTCCAAGTGTTCTTTGTCTCCCCTTGTGTCGAATCAATAAATTGGGTAATACTTCCCTCGAAGACTGTTGCGATCCCCTATACTTGTGGGTCATCATAGGGCTACAAAGAACACCTCAAGCCGGAGTAAACAAGCTGCACAACTTCATAAAGGAATCACACACGATGCGCACACTGTCACCATCACAGCGTGGAGAGTGAATCCGGAGTTCATATTAAAGAACCTCTAGAGTGCATAATAGACCGTTGCAATTTAGACCGAGTACTAACATAGCATACACACTGTCAACTTTAGCTATGAAAGGGGAAATAGATCACATCAATACTATCATAGTAATAGTTAACTTCATAATCTACAAGAGATTACAATCATAACCTACGCCAAGTACTACATGATGCACACACTGTCAACTTTACATCATTGAGGAGGAATAGATTACTTTAATAACATCACTAGAGTAGCACATAGATTAATAGTGATAGAAAGCTCATGATCACATAAAGATCACACCATGAGAGAGAGAGATGAACCACATAGCTACCGGTAGAGCCCTCAGCCCCAAGGGAGACTACTCACACATGGACATGGTGATGAGGAGCTTGATGGTGGTGTTGATGGAGAGGTGCAGCCCCGCGAAGATGGTGGAGGAGGCAGCCACGGAGCCAGCGGCGGCGGCCTAGGGGCGGCGGCGGCCTTGGGGCGGCGGCGGCCCTAGGGGGCAGCGGCTCCTTGGCCTCCCTTCTTCTTTGTGGATGGTGCTGCAATGGTGCTGGTCCTCCCCTCCAAGATGGCTGCTTGGGAGGAGGAAAATTCGTGGTGCTCCAAGACCTAGGGTTCTCCTCTTTATATAGAAGTTCGGATTCCCGTCGGATACCCGTCATCAGATTTTGGGCTTCAGTAAAACGGGCTTTTCTCGGGCGTCCGGACTCCGATTTGGACGAATTGTAAGTCCAAATCGATTCTCTCGAAATTCCCCACAATTTTCGTGAATACGCTTTTTCAATATGACGTCGTCTTCGGGTCGCAAACTGACGATCTTTAAAATAAGTTTTCAGACAGATTTAAGGAAAGTTCCAATTCGACTCCAACAAGGTTTACTTTTGAGTTCTTGTCAATTTCCATGTAATTCCTACACAACAAAGTGTAAAATAAGAACATTGTGCACTTTTGCAACTATTAATAGGTTAGTCCAATAAATGCCATAATATGGTATAAAGTGCATATAAAACATGTAGCTATTGGCATAAAACTAGCATGGAACATAAGAAATTATAGATACGTTTGAGACGTATGAAGCATCCCCAAGCTTAGTTCCTACTCGTCCTCGAGTAGGTAAACGATAACAAGGATAATTTCTGAAGTGACATGCTACTATCATAATCTTGATCAATACTATTGTAAAGCATATGAGATGAATGAAGTGATCCAAAGCAAAGACTTTTCATGAATAGTACTTACAAGACAAGTATCAACAAGTCTTGCATAAGAGTTAACTCATAAAGTAATAGATTCTTAATAGAAGGTTTTGAAGCAACACAAAGGAAGATTTAAGTTTCAGCAGTTGCTTTCAACTTTCAACATGTATATCTCACTACTAGGAAATAGACTACCGCCGGCGCCCCAGAAACCCTTACCGCCGGCGTTTTTGCATTCGCCGGCGACCACCTCGCCGGTGGTAATGCCTCATCGCCGGCGCCTTGCAATTCGCCGGTGGTAAGAGCCTTTACCGCTGGCGTTTTACCCTATTCGCCGGGGGTAAGTCTTACCGCCGGCGTCTTCCCATTTCGCCGGGGGTATCAGGTCGTAGTGCTGGCGATTTGGAAAACGCCAGGGATACATGAAAATTTCGCCAGTGGTAATATTAACAGGAGAAAAAATAAAAAAACTCGAATTTCACAGTATATACACCAGAATTCATAGCATATACATAGAATATACAGGCAATTACCAGAATGACAGTAAAATAGACATCATTAGCAAGATACACATCATTAGCAAGATACACATCATTAGAAAGTCCCGAAATGTCCATAACATGCATGCATGCATCAATAACACAAGTGTCGACCATATGGTTCAACCATCACGACTCGAAGTAGCACATATTACACAAATACATACAAGTCCAGTCGACGACCTAGCTAAACAACAATGACATAGTAAACTAGAGAGGCGGTAGCGGCAAGCATCATCACGATGAAAGGGGTCCTCCACATCTCCCTCCTCTGTCCCGCTCGAAAGTTGGCGTATCGAGTTTCCGCCTCCTCCAAAGTGGTGTACCCCTTGTAGCTGTTGCCGCTGAAACGGTGGACCTGCCTCCTACAGTCTTCCCAGTCCTCGTAGACTCCAGGAACCCTGCCGTGGTAGACGACATAGTACGTCATCTATGCAAACACACAACAAAGAAATGTAAGTTGTTAGTACATCCATAGAGAGAGATATAACATATAGGTGTGCGAAAGAACAAACATAAAAAATACTTATGTAATTTATGACTAACATTTGCAGGACACAAAAGTTTTTGACTCAAGTCTACTTCGGCGGGAAGGGACGGATGCCCTCGAGCGTGTTGAATGTTCTCTCGTCACATCCATCTTCTAATCGGCCTTGTATCTCGGAATTAGAAAGTGCGGAGGCATAGTTGAACAAGCCACCATTCATGATGACATCCCTCCAGAGTATTGTGCAAATGGTCCATTTGGATGGCACGGAAGTCGCCTCTCACGTTTTCATCGGTGGTGTCCGCCATGTTCACGAACTTCCCCCGCAGCAGCGAGATGGCAACAAGAGATCGTTACGAGACCTTACAACCGCCCTCATCTGTAGGATGGCAAACCATGCCTCCATCCCATTGTCATCCGCCGATTGCTTTAGGCAGGGGAACTTGGTTATGTGGTTGCACACATGGCAACCCTTAACTTTCTTCTCATGCCTGAGTTTGTTGACGCCAACCTCAGCTATGAAGCCGTTGAGGGCTTTATCAAGTGTAGACTTAAGGTCGGTGAAGTCTTTGTCCTTATCAAGCCCGGAGTCGAGATAAGTGACATCGGAATGATACGGGTAAAAGAGGAGGAGGGTGCAATACTTCAAACTGCGCAAAATGGAAATAAACCATCATACTCAGCTAGTAAGGAAATTCATGAAAGAATGTAATATAGGGTACTTTAGTAACCAAATACTTACTCGCGGAAATATGGTATGACAAAGCAACTCTTATCCTTGTTTAACACCAAGAAATTCTTGATATAGTTGGCGAGAAACGCTTGTTCGGTCTGGGCGACAGTTGGAGTCATGTAGTAGGGGTCCATGATAGCGATGTGCGTTGTGTTCTCCATGGCGATATCGTGCGCCATGCTGAGCGACATGAGGCGGACCAAGCTTCGGTCTAGCTGTTGCATGTGCAAGAGCCTGAAGATGTCTTCGTACCGAATGAATATCAAGTCCGCAGTGGTATGTGTTGACAAAGCCAAAGCCAGTGGGCACCTTGGCGATCAAAATCGGGTACGATGGATTTCTATCTTGAAGAAGTAGCTTCTCCTTTGTTAGAATAGCATCATGCACGCTCCTCATATCCGGCGTCAACTTGTTGACATAGTGTGCCGGCAGCATCGGCTCGCCTAAGTGATGCAACTTCCTCCACGGGGTCGGCAACTTGTCATTAACCACTATCTTGCTTGCCGCAACATCTCCCGACTTCTTCCGCTTCCTGCCCTTCTTCTTACTGCAACTGGCCGGAGCGGCGTTTTGTTTCATACCTTCCGTGGTCGCACCAAGGAGTGTCCTCGGGGTAAGCCCAACTCGGGGCGGAGCGGTGAAGGCGGTAGTGTCCTCCTGCTCGGGCGTTTCTTGTGAAAGGAACAACTTCTTCTTTAGGATATGACCGGCGGGTGGCTTGTAAGGAGAAACCGCGTCGGCGTCGAGCTCGGCGATGAACGTATCAATGGGAGCTTGATCGATGTCCAACGCCTTCTCGTGCTGACTCTCGTGCGGACTATCGGGCTGACTATCGGGCTCAAATTGATCATAAGCCGGTGGAGCACTGGCCCTGCCTTTGCCTGCCGTCAAAGCAGTCGTTGGAGCTGGGACCTTGGCTTGGCTCGGGGCATCCGTTGCATCCTGAGGAGTGACCATGCCATAGCTTGCGTCCGAACCTGAGGCGGTGTTCAGCCGAATTAGGGCTTTCGGCCATAGAAGGATGTGATTCTTGAGGTCCCCGAGAGTGAGCGGGGTTTCCGTTTCCGGGGTTGATAAGGAGGATGGAGGTCTTGGCATCCCGGTAACGACCGGTTCACGCGAACCCGGCTCAAGCTATCATCCATCCTGACGCAGTGGAAAATCCGCTGTGTTGGCAGGATGACACTGCCGCTCGCTACAGCCTTCAACTTGTTGTCCACATTCAGTAGCAAGGTGCAAGGAGTCGCGTTCGCCTGTGAAAACATGTGTAGGTCAGAGAGGGGCGACGACAAAGTAACTAATTTGTAGAGCTTGAGAGACTAAATTAATTACCGTGAGGGCGTCGAGCTCGGCCCGCGTTGAAGGACCGAGGCCAGGCGTGCAGGTGACTGAGGGGCTAGTACTGGGGCCCCCCAGGTCCGGCGAATCCTCTCTAGCGCCGACATTGCCGGCGGGTGGAGTCACCAAGTTGGGTGTGCATTGAGCGTGTCTAGTTGGAGGCCGGTTGTCCGAGTTGCTGGCGCCTAGGCTGATAACCGGCATCGGTCCCTTACCGCCGGCGTCGAAGTAATTCTTCATCGACAGCACAAGATCAGGGATGATTTCATTGACCCTGTTGGCCAGCGCGTCATCGACCCTGGTAGCAACCTCGGCACTGACGCGTTGCTGAACCTCGGCACTGACTCGTTGCTGAACCTCGGCACTGACGCGTTGCTCCATGGTTGTTTCCAAGTCGGCCACCTTTTTCAGAAGAGCCTCGTGCTCCCGGTCCTTCTGCGCCTGACGCGACTCCCTAGTGCTTGAGGGCACGTCCAAGCCATAGTCGGCAAGCTTGCGACCTCCTCCGGCGCCGGGGACACGGTGGGGCTTGTCCAAAAGCGGCCGCGCCTTCACGGTGTTCAGACCCCTGATAAAAGGCGTGTCCCACGGGACTTTGCCAGTCGACGTCTGGGACGAGGAGCCAGCTGATTCGGCGGCTGCTTGTTCCGCCAACTGCCAGAAGTAACATGAACAATTTTAGAATGTAATGGACTTGGTGAGCAGTATCAAATTAATAAGCTGGTAAATTGCTTACCACTGCTTTCTCTAGTGCCATCACCTTCGCGTCGGCGACCAACTCAACTCCCACCACCACATCAGGTTTCGTGACACGTTTCCCAGCCAATTCTCGATGGTATCGGGACCTGAGATATGCCCTGAAGAGTGGGTCTTTGTACTTGGCAAAAGGGGGCTCGAGGCCAGCATTTATGTAGGCCTGGTCCTCCTTGTCCCATACCGGCTGCTTGCCTTCGAAGCCACGGCAACCGAGATTGTGGTGACCGATGTTCTTATCCGCCAGCTCCTTCCCCCAGGTCGATTGTCTTTTGGTGTACTCGAGCTCCTCGTTTTCCAAGAATTTATTATACTGCTCCAGCGTCATCCGCGGGAAGTGGCGCTGGATCTCTTCCCAAGTCTCATTGTCACCAAGCATCCCCCTCAGCATGGTTTTATAACCGCTGAGGTTCTTGGAGAACTTAGAGAGGGCTCGTCTGTTCACGATGTTATCCTTGGTATCCTCGTTCCTGTATTCCACAGGGAACTCATACCGTGCGTGCAGCCGCGCAAGGAGTTGGGCCTGCAGATGCTGCTTCTTCTTGGTTCGGAGTTTCGTCTCGTTGACGTCGACGACGTCCCGAAGGATTGCTCCCAGTTGGAGGCCGTACCCCTTCGCCACGTGCTTGGGCTCAGTAGGAATCCCGGTCTTGGCGTCCACCGCGGTGATTATGTCACGAGTGGTGCCGACCCTGTTTGGGCGCCGCTGCTTCCGTTTCCTCTTGGCCTCGGTAGTAGTATCCGAGCTACCCCCGGCAACGCCACTGTCGGTGGTCTCGTCGGCAGCCCCCCTCTCATCCTCACCATCGTTGTCCATCTCATCATCCCCCTCCTCCGAGGACTCGTCATCGCTGCCCCTTGGAAGGTCCTCCAGCTGATCCGAGACCATGAGCCTGTAGTGCTCATCCAACTTCCGCTGAGAAGACCCGTCAGCGTCTTCGTTGGGGTCTGCAGAAGACGACATGCTAACAAAGGCAGATGTGACAGCATTAGGTAGCATGCAACAGTTCGTCCACCAAACTTGAGAAACTATCAAGGAGAGTATGAAAGCCAACCCTAACAGTATCAATGTCCAAGAATTAAGAAAATCACTTGCATTACAACACATACGACTAGCATCAGCAGGTAACAAAAAAACCATAGAGATGGACAGTACATCATCATGTTAAATCACAAAGAGGTACCTCACTCATGCATATAGTACTAATACTCACTGGACAATATAGAGGAAGGCCCTCACTGGACAAAAGTGCACTCTAGCTAAACGTGAGTATTTGTCTAATTTGATAATGAAGGCTCTACCCTGAATCTGCTTTCTACCGCTGCTAACTGAACACAAGCAACTCTACATGATTAACACTGGTTCATCAAATACTTGGACAATTTACAGTACTATCTTGGTTCATCAAATACTGTGCAAGCAGTAAAATATAAGAATTAACAATTTGTGGTTAACTTTGCTTTAAATTGCCAGTGTCACTACTAGTTGTAAATCCACCGCGAAAATTCGGCATGACCTTTGCTAAAAATGGTCATGCCAGAGTGCCAGAAATTCGCCGGAACGGAAGTTAATCGACATTCCGGCGAAACATTGGCACTCAATGTACCTGCAGACACATATCTAGGCAACAAACTACATGCAGAGATACAGAATTTTCAATACATCTGGGCAACAAGCTGCATGCCATGATCAAGCATACAGTACTCATTTCATCCCACCTGCACAGGTACATATAAAATTCCCAATGAAAAATGACATCATTTTGCAGAACAGGTATCAGCAGATATGCTCTTTTATTGCACAAATACATTGTCAACTTGGAAAGATAATGCAGAATCTGAGTATCATGACATACAGGCACACTGCCTAGTCATGCATGATGCAATTGCAAGACTGCATAGCACAATGCAGTTCACTGCACATTATTGACAAGCCAATATCCAGTTCACAGCCACAATCAGACGGCCCAAGGCCACTGCTATGCATGATGCAAGAGCAGGAGCTCACTGCACATTATTGACAGACTAAATCTATGCTCCACCCCTTGAGGAAAAAAAACAACCTCAAAATTTGAAATTACAACCAAGCCAGAGGGCAGCCAAAGCTAAACAATCTGAAATATGTATTTATAAACTGGAATTACTCTGAAAGTAACTGACCAAAGAGATGTTCAAAATTTGAAAGAAAGATGCCCCTGAAAGTTAAGTAAAAGTTCCTAAGGCAGGAACTGTCATCTTTCATAAGGCAAGGAAAGGTCTGTATCAATTTTCTCAAAGCACGAAACCAACGCAGGCAAAGAAGATGCAACAGTACACAACTAATGACCCTGCATCTAATCGATGGATGCGCTGTGGTTAAACTAATCTAGCAACAAAATCTGGTTATTTTAAGGCACAGGCCGAAGTGCACGCAGCAGTATCAATGTTTCACAGCAAATAACAGTCTTCAGACTTATTCTCTTGGGTCCAATACAAACAACAGCTACATATTCACGGCAGAACGCCATAAGATGCGAGCACACCAAATGCCAATCTCTTGCATCAAGCTTAGGAAAGCAGTTCTACCCGGACTACATACATCTTAGGTGGAAAAACCAAAAAAATGTTGCTGTTTTGGAGATTGGTTTTCTCCAAGGATAAAAGAAACCAGGGATATTTCAAAGTTAAATCATGAAAGAAACCAGTGAGGTTTCAAAGTCAGAACATGTAAAGAAACCGGTGATGTTTGCAAGTTAAAATTAGGTAATACAAACACTATTTTTCGTATTGTATGATTAGCTAACTCAGCGCCTTGAGATCAATGTTAACTAACTCCATTGGCTGAAGACACCCTAGTTCATGCTCCTTAAGCCTGACTGGTCCATACGATTGAACTGAAATTTACTAACCTACTGCCGCTAACAACCAATTCTCCACCACCAGAGAAGCCTCCCGTTTGACCACACAGTGTTCCCAGTTCCGACTCATACAACGAGCACCCAATTATCCATATCACTAGAACTACAGTACACTGTTTAATCCTCAAAAAATAACTAACGGGCTAAGCAGCACCAGAGACCGCTTTACTGCAGCACAATCTCACAGAGAATTCGGTAATTTCAGCGACCAAACATTCTAGGTAATTCACCAAGGATGCTAGTTCATAGCAACAAAGTTCGATTCCAACCAAATAGACGGATGCAGAGCAAAATCTAATCAACTACAGTGCAGAGTGGAGATAAATCGAACGAACCTTTACGGCCAGAAGCCCGAGAGCGAAGGCAGCGCCCTTCTCGACCTCGTGCTCGAACGGGCGGGGCTGGTGCTCCTCGCCCGCCGCCGCCTCCGTAGGGGGCACCTTCAGGTGGCACACGAGCACCGGCACGGCGCCGCCCTCCTCTGCAACAGAAGCAGCGAGCAGATCCACCTCAGTAAACGGCGTGGGAACGGGTGAGCACGGCCCGGTTGGCGAGGGTTTGGGGGGATTACCGTTCTTCGCGAGCTCGGCGAGGACGGTGGTGGCGCGCTTGCCCGTGGCGCGGTCGGCGTGGCTCCAGGAGAAGCAGTGCTGGAGGGCGTCGACCTGCGAGTGGCGGCAGCAGATCTCGGGCCCGGCGACGGTGGTGGATCGACGACGGCGGCTGGGGAGCGATGGCGGCGTGGGGGATTTTTTCGTCGATTTGGCCGTGGAAGGGGAGCGACGCGCACACGGCTAAGTCATGGAACTACTACCCCCGGCGTTTTGGCGTAAACGCCGGCGGTAACTTCACACTCACTGACATGTGGGCCACAGTCAGTTTCCACCGGCGGAAAGGGCCTAATTCGCCGGGGGTATTTTTTTGGTTCCCAGCTGGCCGGCGAGACGCCTTTAGTTGTATAAGCATGTCAATTAATCAAAACCGAGTCCTTAACACAGTGGTGCCACTCTTGATCTTATGCTGAAGCAGCCAGGGTTCGAATCCCTGTGGATGCAAAAAGGCCAAACTTTTTTTCCTTCCCTTTTTTAGCTAACACTTAATTCTTAAATTGTAAAGTGCTTTTGGCGACATATGATAAAAAATCAATAAATTGCGAGACATCAATTCTCCTTCCCTTTTTTAGCTAACACTTAATTCTTAAATTGTAAAGTGCTTTTGGCGACATATGATAAAAAATCAATGAAGGATAAATTGCGAGACATCAATTTATGATTTTAATTCTTGAATGACTTCAAAGTCCTTTCGGCGAGATCCGATAAAAAACCAAGACATAAATTTAGGATACACTTGAGAAGAACAAATGGTTGTTCGAGAGATAATTATTATAAATACACAAATGACTTCAAAGTCCCTTCCGCTTGGTCCTTGTGATCCCACCGGTATCGTCGCGACTCCTTGTGTACGGAGGAACACTTGACCTAGGTAGCGTCGTCCTTCTTCTTCTTAGTGTGTAGGTTCTATCGTCTTCATCGGGTTCTTCCATCATTGGGTCTCCGACGAGGCCGTCGAAGTCTTGCTCGTCGGCAACTCCATCCATTCCGACGAGGGCCCTTTTTCCTCTCCTTACGACAACACGGCTGGGCCTTGACGGGTCAGTTATGAAGAAGCATTGCTCGACGTGCTTAGCCAATACCCAAGGCTCATTTTGCGCGGTGGGGTTCTTGGTCTTGGATTTGGGGGGCAGTCGCATGGTGGTGACATACGCATCTTCTTTTGTGACGTCCGTAGCCCATCTGACACGAAACATCGGTAGCTTCTCCCCGACGTAGTCGAGCTCCCAGATTTCCTCGATCCTTCCGTAGTACCTTTTCTTCTCTTCACCCGTGTACGATTCCATCGTCACACCCGAGTTCTGATAGTCGCTTCTTTTGTCTCTCTCCTCTGTAGAGAATGTGTAACCATTGATGTCGTATTTCTGATAAGTCATGAGGTTGGGGGCGGGCCCACAAGACAAGGCCAATATCATTTTGTCTACGACGCTTGCCATTGGTGGGGGATTGGCATCAATCTGGTCTTTGAACCAGCTCGCGAAAGAGGAGTTGTGCGCTCTAAATACCTCTTGTTCCGTCATCGGCTTGTCAGCCCTGCTCTTGATCATGTTTATGTGCTGATCCACCCAAGGCTCTACCTCGTTCATGTGCTGTAGTGCTACTAAGTGGGCCCTGTTAAAGTCTGTTCTCCTATCATCTTGATCGGCGTCGAGTTCCCTCCTGCCAGCGTTGTGGCCTACTCCCTCGAATCTGCCGAGGTGCTTGTTGGCGGGCAATCCAACCGGACGTGGGTCGTCCTCGTTTAAATAATTCTTGCAGAAAGAGATGCACTCCTCGGTGAGAAAGCCCTGGACGATGCTTCCATCCGGATGTGCCCTGTTACGAACGTATCCTTTGATGAAGCCGTTCATTCTTTCTAACGCCATCATGTTGTGAAGGAACGCGGGCCCGAGATCCTCGATATCGTCCACTATATGCACCAGCAGATGGACCATGATGTCAAAGAATGCGGGCGGGAAGTACATCTCCATCTCGCATAGGATGGTGACGATCTCTTCCTGCAGCCTCCCGAGTTTCTTGACGGTTATCGACTTTCGAGTGATGACGTCGAAGACGTTACACAGGTCAGTCAGCGTCGCACGAACGTGCGGTTCCATTATCCCTCGGATAGCAACCGGAAGTATCTGCGTCATCATGACATGACAGTCATGAGACTTCATCCCGCTGAAGATTTTTTTCGTCGGGTCCAGCCATCTGCGTATCAGCCCCGCGTAGCCTAGGGGAAATTTGACTTCTAGTAGGCACTTGAAGAATTGTTCGAGCTCATCGGGATTTAGAGTGAAGCAGGAGGGGCGAGGAGTTTCGCGCTGCTTGGCCACCCTTTTGCGTTTGCGACCATCCGTCTCCTCCTCCTCGGTTTCCTGGTCAACCTGGGCGAAATGAAGCTCTTTTCTGATATCAAGGGCCATCAGGTCGTGTCTTGCTTTCGACCCGTCTTTGGTCCTCTCCGGCATGTTGAGCACAGTGCCAAGCAAGCTCTCGCACACGTTCTTCGTGATATGCATGACATCAAGGCTATGAGGCGTACCGAGGATCTTCAAGTTCGGCAAGTCCCAAAACACGGACCTCCTTTTCCATACCCCCAAGAGCGGCCCGGGTTCCTTTTTCTTTCTCTTGTCTCCTTTCTTCCGCTTCGGATCTTTATCTTACCCGCCGGAGGGCAGTCTTTCCAGTTTTTCAACGAGTATCTATCTCTTCGCCGCTTAGCCTAGGTGGAGGTCCCTCGACCTCATCCTTCCCATTGAACAGGTCTCCACGCTTCCTCCACGGGTCATTCTTGGGAAGCCACATTCGATGCCTCATGTAGACGGTTTTTGAAGACCGGGATCCTTACCCAGCTGTAAAAATGGCGTCTTTTCCATGCACCTCACACATGCCTTGTGTCCGTGGCACACCTGGCACGCGATATATCCGTATCCAAGATAGTCCTGCACCGTCGTCAACAGTGCGGCTTTCATACGGAAAGTTTCTTGTCCGTAGGCGTCCCAAGTTTCTGTCCCTTCCTCCCACAGAGTGACTAGCTCCTCCTTCAATAGCTCCAGATACAGGTGGATATCGCTCCCCGGCTGCGTCGGCCCTTGGATTAGCATACTCATGTGTATGTACTTCTTCTTCAAGCATAGCCATGGAGGGAGGTTGTACATCCATACAAACACGGGCCAGGTGCTGTGCTTGCTGCTTTGGTTCCCAAACGGATTGAGTCCGTCGGTGCTCGCACCCAACCTGATGTTCCTTGGTTCTTTCCCGAATTCTTCGTAATACTCATCGTCTAATGTTTTCCACTGCTTGCATCCGAAGGGTGTGTTAGCACCGGGTTTTCAACCCGTTCTACATCACGCATCACCGCCTCCTTTCTTTCCGCGTGCCGCCGCATGAGCTTTGCTTCCTTGGGGTCCACGAAGTACCGCTGCAGCGGGGCGTGAGCGGGAAGTACCACACAACTTTTCGAGGATTTTTTTGTCCCTCTCTTGTATCGAGATTCGCCACACTGTGGGCATGTATCGAGATTGGCATGCTCGTTCCGATATATTACGCAGTCACTGATGCATGCGTGGTATTTCTGGTGCGGTAAATCGAGAGGGCACACGATTTTCTTGGCCTCCTGTAGGCTACCGGCACACGTGTTATCTTTAGGAAAGTGGATCTTCAAGTATCCGAAGAGTTCGTCCACGCTTGTGTCCGTCCATTTGTGCTTTGCCTTCATCTCCATAATATCGAGAGCGTATCTCAGACGGCTCTCCTCCGTCCCACGAGCTGCATCGTACAACGGAGTTCTCGAGTCTACCTCGAGTTGATCTAGCTTAGCCTTCCGTCTACCAGCGATTTTGGGGTCGGTCGATGTGTTACTGAGAAGAAGTTCTTGAACATGACGGTCCTGCACGGCCGCGGTTAGCGGGGTATTTCTACTCATGTCCTCGTCGGCCGCATGCTCTTCCCGGCCTTCTTGATCACCATCAACGTGTGCGCCATCCTCTTCAACCTCGTCTCCATTGTCGTGTGGGGCATCCTCTCCATCACCTTCGTTATCATCATCTCCACCATCATCATCTCCATCACCATCGATATCATCATCTCCATCATCACTCATCCACTGAGTATGCCCCTCCATGAAACTATACCTGAGCAGGTGTTGATTCACTATGCCTGAGAAGGGGTCAAACAACGATCCTAGCTTGCATCTTCGACAAGGACACATGATATCCTTTCGCTTTTTTCGATACATGTCGGCCGTCGCGCGTTCCACGTATCTATCCACGACGCTTTCCCTCATCGCGATGACCATCGCCGCCTACAAGACAAGATAATTGATTACACCGCCGTCTCGGTTTTCACGGAAAAAATTCGGCATGACCTTTGCTAAATATTGTCATGCTGGAGTTCCAAAATTCGCCGGAACGGAAGTTAATCAACATTCCGGCAAAACATTGGCAACTCAATGTTCCTGCACGCGTAAACAAATGCAAAACAATGCATTTACATATATGGAACCACGCCTTTTGCCACCACTAGTACTAGTGATATAACCGCGAATTTTCGCCAACACATGAACATTCCACTCATTTAGTTTATGTACCTACTAGTTGACGCGATGTCCAAAAGCACCCGAGAGACGCCACACGTCGACTTTAATGCTTGAGAGATCTAGAGATCTAAGAAATGGAGAGATCTAGCTAGATCTAGTGGAAAAGGTGGTGGGAGGAGATAGATCTAGATCTATATTATGCAAATCATGCTAAAGAGGCTAGGTAGTGCATGATTTGCTCAAATACATCATATTTTATTGGTTGAAATAGCTAAAATGGGTGGGGGAATGAGCTAACTAGTGCTTGGGTTGATTTGCCATCACATATGAGTGTGTGTGGGTGGTGGTAGGTGGCTGGTCGTCATAAATGGACATGCCCAGATTACCGCCGGCGCCTACAATGAAGAATGCCAGCGGTAGGGCCAGTTACCGCCGGCATCTGCTGGCCGAAACCGCCGGCGGTAACGTAAGGCCAGGTGGCCCACCCTGGCTCGGCGACACCCCCGGCGTCCACGTCCCCGTTTCGCCGGCGGTAGAGCCCACTATCGCTGGCGCTTTGGCCCGAAAACGCCGGCGGTAACGCCAGGCCCATTTGGGACCCCGCGGCCCATTGTACCCCCGGCGCCCCTGTTTCTGTTTCGCCGGCGGTAATCGGCCTACCCCCGGCGCCTTCCTTTCTATTCGCCGGCGGTACTGTTAGCCCCCCCTGGAAGGTATTACCGCCGGCATCTTCAGCTCGTATTTGCCGGCGGTAAGGAGTGCGGCTATAAGCCTTTCCCTAGTAGTGTCTCATGGATAATTGTCAACACAAAGTAATATGATGAGTGAAAATAAGCAAGTATGTAAGAATCAATGCACACAGTTGACACAAGTGTTTGCTTGTAAGAAAGAAGGAAGTAGGTAAACTGACTTAACATAAAGTAAAAGAAAGGCCCTTCGCAGAGGGAAGCATGGATTACTATTTTTGTGCTAGAGATTTTATTTTGAAAACATAGAAACAATTTTGTCAACGGTAGTAATAATTCATATGTATTATGCATAAGACATCCTATAAGTTGCAAGCCTCATGCATCGAATACCAATAGTGCTCGCACCTTGTCCTAATTAGCTTGGATTTCCATGGATTATCATTGCATTACATATGTTTCAACCAAGTGTCACAAAGAGGTACCTCTATGCCGCCTGTACAATGGTCCAAGGAGATAGATCGCATTTGATTTCCCGTTTTTGATAAATCTCAACTTGAGGACTTCCGTACCGGGACAACATAGAAAACAGATAATGGAATCCTCTTTAATGCATAAGCATTCAGCAACATATAATATTCTCATAAGTGATTGAGGATTAATGTCCAAACTGAAACTTCCACCATGATACATGGCTTTTGTTGGCGGCCCAAAGTTCTTCTCTAACAATATGCATACTCAAACCATTTAATCATGATAAATCACCCTTACTTCAGACAAGACGAACATGCATAGCAACTCACATGATATTCAACCAAGGTGTAATAGTTGATGGCGTCCCCAGAAACATGGTTACCGCTCAACAAGCAACTTATAAGAAATAAGATACATAAGCTACACATTCTTCACCACAATAGTTTTTAAGGCTATTTTCCCATGAGCTATATATTGCAAAGACAAGGAATGAAATTTTAAAGGTAGCACACAAGCAATTTACTTTGGAATGGCAGAGAAATACCACATAGTAGGTAGGTATGGTGGACACAAATGGCATAGGTTTTGGCTCAAGGTTTTGGATGCACGAGAAGTATTCCCTCTCAGTACAAGGCTTTGGCTAGCAAGGTTGTTTGAAGCAAACACAAGTATGAACCGGTACATCAAAACTTACATAAGAACATATTGCAAACATTATAATACTCTACACTATCTTCCTTGTTGTTCAAACACTTTTACCAGAAAATATCTAGACCTTAGAGAGACCAATCATGCAAACCAAATTTCAACAAGCTCTAAGGTAGTTCTCCACTAATAGGTTCAATCTACATGATGCAAGAGCTTAAACATGATCTATTTGA
Source organism: Lolium perenne (assembly GCF_019359855.2). NCBI lineage: Eukaryota > Viridiplantae > Streptophyta > Magnoliopsida > Poales > Poaceae > Lolium > Lolium perenne. The sequence continues at coordinate 372,098,033 of NC_067247.2, read as the reverse complement.
GCAAAACAATTGCCAAGTATCAAATTATTCAAGACAATATACCAATTACCACATGAAGCATTTTCTGTTTCCAACCAAATAGCAATGAATGAAGCAGTTTCAACCTTCACCATGTACATTAAAAGTAAAGCTAAGAACACCAGTGTTCATATGAACAAGCGGAGCGTGTCTCTCTCCCACACAAGGAATGCTAGGATCCGATTTTATTAAAACAAAAACAAAAATAAAAACATACAGACGCTCCAAGTAAAGCACATAAGATGTGACGGAATAAAAATATAGTTTCACTAGAGGTGACCTGATAAGTTGTCGATGATGAAGTGGATGCCTTGGGCATCCCCAAGCTTAGATGCTTGAGTCTTCTTGAAATATGCAGGGATGAACCACGGGGGCATCCCCAAGCTTAGACTTTTCACTCTTCTTGATAGTATTATATCATCTTCCTCTCTTGACCCTTGAACACTTCCTCCACACCAAACTCAAAACAATCTCATTAGAGGGTTAGTGCATAATCAAAAATTCACATGTTCAGAGAGGACACAATCATTCCCGACACTTCTGGACCTTTTGCTCTACAACTAGTTCTCATGAGGTTAAAGCTCTGGATTTTACAAAGGGAATCTCTTTTGAAGCAGCATGCAAAAGTAAGTTTGGGCATTCTGTTACAATTTCAAATCATTCTCAAAGAAGAGCTTTCCTCCTCGTTGTCTCTTTTGGTAGAGCAAATTTCAAGTTGGATAATTATACTGTGGCTATCACTCTGCAATCTTGTTTTGGAGGTGTGGCATCTGATTTCAAAGTCAGGTATCTTAGGGACAGAACCTTTCAATTCTCGGTGTTCTCTTCTGCAGTAGGTTCTGAAATTTACAACCAATCCAAAGTTCGCACCCCTATGTTTGAATTCTTCCTGAGTCTTTGGGGTCATGGTGGTCCAAATTGGATGGTTGAAGAGAAAAAATATTATAAAGAAGTTGACTCTGAATGGCAAGTGGTAACAAGGAAAAAATCAATCATTCCTTCTTTTAGGCGTGTGTCTGTGTTTCAGCGCATGCAACCTTCTCCTTCTGACCCTGGTTTGAGACACGATATTAGTCAGCAACGTCAAACGGCTAATTCCGACAATTATGCAGCACCTCTTAAAAGCTTCCCCACCAATACATCGTTTCTTCGGGCTAATTTGCCGGGCTTAATTCCTTTTTTCAAATTTCCATCTTTCAAAGCAATTGAATGGCCCGATGACAGTTACCTTACTTGGTTTAGGGCCCATGGGCCGGCGCCTTTAATTCAGGAGGTTTCCTCTTTTGGAGATTTTTCGGGTTTCCTTCCTAGAGAAAAAATATCCGACAGTTTTGTCCTCTCCGCCTCCTCGCATTCGCCACCCTAAACCTCTCCGCAGTTGCCCACGCCTCCGACCACCATCGCTGCGCCAGAGGAGGCTCCTCCTCCGACAATGGCGAATCTTCCTATCGATCCTCGGCCGTTCGTCTCGCAAGGCTATCAGATTCAGAACATCGCTGGTCGTCTTGCAGTCAAGAGAGTGGTGGTGCCCCGCCGCCCTAAGGAACATGAGCAGTATGCAATCGCCACCATCGACCCCTTTCCAGAAGGTTTGGTTCCTTTTGATAATATTAGAGATGTTCTGGGGGAGTTCTTAACAGAGGTTGCTAGGGTGGGTTTTGTCAGTCTGCACTCTTGTCCGTTTGGTGCTGCATATGTTCAGTTCAGAAATGTCAGTGATAAGGACAGGTTGATTTCCTCTAGCCCTAACCAATTTGGGGATGTCAATATCTCTTTTGTTGATCATGATAAGGGTGTCAATTGGAGGGGAGTCACTTTCAATAGAGATGTTTGGTTACTTCTAGTTGGCCCTCCCCTAGATCACATGAAGACTGAAGATCTAAATGCGTGTTTCTCTGACATTGGTTCTCTTCTATTCTGGGAAAGAGACCCAAATAGAAAAGGTAGAGTTCTGGTGAAAGTGAGAGTCACAGACTTACAAGATATCCCAAGAAGTATTAGAATGACTGAGAGCTCCAGGCCAGAGGCTGAATCTTGGACTTTCTTGGTTGAAGTTCTTCAGCAAAACCTTCTTGGAGGAGGACCACCAGATGAAGATCCTTTGCCTGATGAGGGTGTTGACCCACACCCAATGCCTGGACATGCACTGCCTGCTCCTCTGTTTAATCAAGGCCTCCCTCCACAAAATAATCAGATTAATGAAGAGGCTGCTGATGGGTGGGGTCACTGGGCCATGGGGCCACAGCAGGAGCAACCTCAGCCCATGGAGGTTGAAATGCAAGAACAGAACAATAACTTTATGCCTGAAGCTCAAGAGGAGGTAAACTTGGGGGAAGAAGAACCCCCTTTGCCTGATGTCACCAGCATGGTCCAAGTTTCCTCTTCCAGCTCTGAAGATTCAACTTCACATTATCCTGTCAGTAAAGCTGCTAGTATGGTTACTGTAGCCTCTGGTTCTTCTCAGTCTGGTGCACTGCAGCCTGCTTTGCCCCTAGGGGAGGGGTTGCTATCTTTGATGCAGGCTTATTCTACAGAAACTGATCCCTTGGAAGGCTCGTCTTTTCCCAATTCATCCATGGACACTGATGCTATTCAAACCTTAGACACCATGACAGACAATTTGTTCCTCCCTGACAATGTAAACATGGTGCCCCCTAATGAAGCTCATCTACAGTTAACCCTTGGAAGAGTGGAAACTCATTTCTTCTCTATTCCCGAGGAACATAACTTGGCAAGGAAGCTATCTCCAGAAGGTTTTCTTCTTTGGGAGAAATATTTTGCTCCATATATGCATGGAACTGACAAGCAAAATCACTCTGCAGTGGTAGACATTCCTGTGAGTTGGTTTAACTTTATTACTCTCATGCTGTTAACTCCAGAAAAATTTGATTAGGCAAAAAGCTTCCTCTCTTCACAATTATGGCACATTCTTAAGGAACCAATGCTCTCAGAAGAATCTATTCAGTTTGCTATACCAGATAAATGTGTTACTATTGAAGCACCTCTTTGCATAAATCTGTTTAACCAGGATGAGGTTTCACCAGCTGGCTCTTCATATAATGAAGCTCTCATAACTCCAAAAAGGAAAAGAAGAGAAGGGAAGTCAGTTTTGGTGGAATCTGAGGTAAGAAGAAGCCCAAGACTTGTTTTGTTGAATGATGGGTACAAGAATCATGTGAATTGTTCAGCTAAAAATTGTCTCACATGCAATGCTATTCCACCTATTGTCAATTCCAAGGTGGTTAAAAACTTGGCAATGTCATTCTGTAAGGTCCCTGAAGAAACTGTTGCAAGGAAGGTGCTGAAGAGCAGTAAAGTTTCAGGTGGAGATCCCAAGTCCACAACTGAACCAGGAGTGATTGGAAGCAGGAAAACCAGGGGATCTTATTCTACCTCCCAAAGCAAGACAAGTGGAATAGGGGAAGACAAGCCTACTGCCATGGGTCAGCAGGCAAAGAAGAAAAATCCCAAGTAGTTTACAATGCAGAGCTTTTTAGCTACTTTTGCTCTATCTGGGACCTGTTTATTTCCAGTGCTTGAACACATATTTTGTGGACCTATTTATGTCAGTATGTCTCAGTACTATGTCAGTTTGTCTCAGTTCTATGTGATCTCTCTTCATATTCTGGTGCTATGTGATGTAATGAGATCAGTCTGTCATGACTTAATGCCTAGAGTATCTTTTGCTTTGGGTATAATGTGGATCTTTCTCTCCCTCTTTTGTGGATAATTGCAAAGCCTGGAAAATTATGAATTGGAGCTTGAGGGGCATAAATTCAGAGAAAAAATGGTTGGCCCTTTATAATAAAATTGAAGAATCTGGATGTGATATCATATGCCTTCAAGAAACTAAAAGAGAAACTTTTGATCTGGCTTACATTAAAAAAATTTGCCCAAAGAAATTCAATAAATTTGAGTTTGTCCCTTCGGTGGGTGCCTCTGGTGGATTGATAATTATCTGGAATGGAGCTCTTTTCATTGGTGAACTGGCATTTCATAATGAATTCTCAATATCAGTAAATTTCAAATCCAAACTCTCTAATGATTCTTGGATTCTTACAAACATTTATGGACCTTGTCAACCTGAAAGGAAAGCTACCTTCATTGATTGGTTTGCAAATATAGACATGCCTCAGGAAACTGATTGGATTATTATGGGTGATTTTAATCTCATAAGAAGTCCCACAGATAGAAATAAACCTGGAGGAGACCTTAATGACATGCTTCTCTTTAATGAGGCAATCAGTAATCTTGGCATTGTGGAATTACCTTTAAAAGGAAGAAAGTTCACTTGGAGTAACATGCAGAAAGATCCTTTGTTGGAAAAACTTGACTGGTTTTTCACTTCTTCTTCATGGACTGTTTCTTATCCAGCAACCTTTGCTTATCCTCTGGTTAAACCAACTTCAGACCATGTTCCTTGTGTTGTGGCATTCACCACAAAAATCCCAAAGGCTAAAGTCTTCAGAATTGAAAACGATTGGATGCAGCACAGTGAGTTCAAACAAGTTGTGCAGGCAGCCTGGAACATTCCTGTGGGTTTTGATGACAGTGCTAAAAACATTAATGCAAAATTTAAAAATCTGAGAAGAGGCCTCAAATTGTGGGCAAAAAGTCTCCCTTGCCTAAAGAATCTTATTGCTCAAGTAAATGAAGTTATTGCTCTGTTTGATGTCTTGGAAGAATTCAGAACACTAACAGTAGTTGAATGGGATTTGAGAGATACTCTTAAAGCACACCTTCTTGCCCTGTTACAAGATCAGAACACTTATTGGAAACAAAGAGGAAAGATTAAGTGGGTAAAGCTAGGTGATGAGAACACAAAATTTTTCCATTCTAAGGCTACCATCAACTACTGGCATAATTATATTGCCAAGTTGCAAAATTCAGATAAAGTTGAGATCTCTGATCATGATGGCAAGGCTGCTATTCTATGGAAAGCTTTCAAGGACAGGATGGGTCTTTCAGATAATCCAAAGATGCAATTCAACCTGAAAAGTTTCATTGAATCCAACATTACTGAGGATATGAATGTCATCATCCAAGCTCCTTTCTCTGATAAGGAAATAGAAGAAGTGGTTAAACAACTGCCAAATGATAAGTCCCCAGGCCCTGATGGCTTTAATAATGAATTCATCAAAAGTTGTTGGTCCATCATTGCTAATGATGTTAAAAAGTTAATTGGTGACTTCCATTCTGGACACATTAACCTGGAGAGTATCAACTCATCATTTATTACTCTCATTCCAAAAGTTGACAGTCCAATCACTCCTGGGGACTTTAGACCTATTTCCCTTTTGAATAGTGTGCTCAAGATTATCACAAAGTTGCTGGCTAATAGATTACAAGATATTATTCTGTCTCTAGTACACAAAAATCAGTATGGTTTCCTCAAGAAAAGATCTATACAAGACTGCCTAGGTTGGGCTTTTGAGTACTTGTTTCAGTGTCACCAATCAAGAGAAGAAATTCTAATTCTCAAGCTAGATTTTGAGAAAGCTTTTGATATGATTGAACACACAACAATAATCCAAATTCTGAAGGCAAAGGGTTTTGGGGAGAAATGGATCAAATGGATTTCAATGATTCTTGGTACTGGTACCTCTGCTGTCATGTTGAATGGTGTTCCTGGAAAGAAATTTTACTGCAAAAGAGGAGTTAGGCAGGGTGATCCTTTATCTCCTTTGCTCTTTGTCCTTGCTGCTGACTTTTTGCAAACAGTGTTGAATAAAGCCATGAATCAAAACCTTATTTCTAGACCAATTCCTTGCCCACCATGCCCTGACTTCCCAGTGATTCAATATGCTGATGATACTCTCATTGTGATGAAGGTAGATGCTTCACAGCTTCTTTGCTTGAAAGCTATCTTACAATCTTTTGCTTACTCCACTGGTCTCAAAGTTAACTACCAGAAGTCCAGTATGATGCCAATAAATATGTCACCAGAAAGACTAGCACACTTTGTTGCAACCCTGAATTGTAAAGTTGGAAGCCTCCCTTTTACTTATTTGGGTTTGCCTCTGAGCATTAAAAAACCCTCTCTTGATTTTTTCCTACCACTGGTGCAAAGAGTTCAAACAAGATTGGGTGGTATAGCATATTTCTTGAATTATGGAGGAACATTGCAAATGGTTAAATCTGTTCTTGCCTCTCTGCCTATTTTCTTCATGTGTTGTTTGGATGTGCCAATCACAATAAAGGAACAGGTGATCAAGTACATGAGGCACTGTCTTTGGAGAAAGAAAACAGCAGATGTGCAAGCAAGGGGTGCTGCTCTCGTTTCCTGGAAAAAAAATTGCCGACCTAAAGATCAGGGAGGCTTGGGAGTGCTTAACTTAGATGTCCAGAATAAATCTTTGCTGCTGAAAAATTTGGATAAGTTCTACAATAATCTTGACATTCCTTGGGTCAACCTCATCAGAGATACATATTATGATGAAGATAATCTCCCTGGCATCAAATTAGAAGGGTCTTTCTGGTGGAAAGCACATTTAAAACTCATTGACACTTATAAAGCTATGGCAAGATGCAATTTGGGCAATGGCAGATCAGTTCTCTTCTGGACTGACCTCTGGGGTGAATCATGTTTGCATCATAGATTTCCACACCTGCTTTCTTTTGCCAAATGTACTGATATTTCTGTCAGCAAAGTTCTTCAGATGGAGTTCCTCCAAGATTTGTTTCGTCTGCCTCTCTCTCAACAAGCATATGCTGAATTTGAGGAACTAGAGATTTTATGTCAGAATGCACAAGCTGAAATCCAACAACATATCCCTGATAATTGGAGTTACATATGGGGTCTAATACTTTTTCCACAACTAAAGCCTACAATTTGTTGATTGGAGTACAGCAAACACCTGTTTTCTTCACATGGATTTGGAAATCTTCCTGTCAGCAAAAACATAAGTTTTTCTTCTGGTTGCTTCTACATGACAGACTCAATACTAGAAACCTTCTTAGAAGAAAAAACTGCATCTTGCAATCTTTTAATTGTGCCACATTGCAGTGTAATCTTGAGGAAACATTGGCACATCTATTCTGGAGTTGCCCTTTTGCTCAGCAGTGTTGGAATTATGTTTGCCCACAAGTTACAAATCAACATTCTGTCATGGAGGCCTTTTATGATATCAAAGATACTTTGAATTTACCTTTTGCGGTTGAGATTATTATTCTGGCTGCCTGGAGCATTTGGATAATAAGGAACAGAAAAATCTTTGAAGACCAAAATCCTACGTTCATGGCTTGGAAGATAGTTTTCAAACAAGAATTGCAGCTACTGTCATACATAATGAAAAAGAAATGGGATGCGCCATTCAAAGCTTGGCTGCAGAGTCTACCTTAGTCTCTTAGTTTTTGTCCTTTTCTTTTTCTGTTTTCTTTCTTTCTTTCTTTTTTTAATTTTTTCACCTATGTACACCTTGTACAACTGGTTACCTTTTGCTTTTAATTATTAATAAAAATTGCAGTGGGGATTTTCCCCACTGTTTAACCCTCAAAAAAAGAAACCCACTCAAGCACAGTAAAAGATGCAATTTGAAATAAAAGGCAGAATCTGTCAAAACAGAACAGTCTGTAAAGACGAATTTTTTCAAGGTACTTAACATGCTCAGATGAAGAAGCTCAAATTGAATGAAAGTTGCGTACATATCTGAGGATTACTCATGAATTTTCAAAGATTTTTCTGAGTTTCCTACAGAGGGATCTACTCAAGTGACAGCTAGAAATCTGTTTCTGCGCAGAAATCCAAATGTAGTATCAACCTTACTATCAAAGACTTTACCTGGCACAACAATGCAATAAAATAAAGATAAGGAGAGGTTGCTATAGTAGTAACAACTTCCAAGACACAACAAAACAGTAGCAAGATAAAAACATGGGTTATCTCCCAAGAAGTGCTTTCTTTATAGCCATTAAGATGGGCTCAGTAATTTTAATGATGCTCACATAAGGATGAGAGTTGAAGCAAAGAGAGCATCAAAAAGCATGTATGAAACAAATTTAAGCCTAACCCGCTTCCTATGCATAGGAATCTTGTACATAAATAAATTCATGAAGATCAAAGTGACAAGCATTGGAAGATAAAACACGAGTAACTTCAAAAATTTTAGCATGTAGAGAGGTGTTTTAGTACCATGAAAATTTCTACAACCATATTTTCCTCTCTCATAATAATTTCCAATAGCATCTTGAATAAACTCAACAATATAACTATCACATAAAGCATTCTTATTCACATGCATAAAAGTATCTTTACTCTCCACATAAGCATAATCATTACTATTAATTGTAGTGGGAGCAAATTCAATAAAATAGCTATCATTATTATTCTCATCACCATAATCATCATATATAGGAGGCATATTGTAATCATAATTAATTTTCTCCTCAATAGTAGGTGGACTGAAAATATGATAGTCATCATTCTAATTATCATATGTAGGAGGTAAAGTATCATCAAAGTAAATTTTCTCCTCCATGCTTGGGGGACTAAAAATATCATGCTCATCAAAACCAGCTTCCCCAAGCTTAGAATTTTCCATAACATTAGCAACAATGGTGTTCAAAGCATTCATACTAATAACATTGCATTAGCATGCATATAAAGTTCCATAGGTTTTTTAATTTTCTCTTCAAACACCTCATGTCCTAACTCAAGATAAATACTATAAAGATCTCTAATATTTTTGCTGTTTTCCATTAAGCCTAACTAGTGAAAAATAAAAACAAGAAACAAAAAGATATAATTGCAGGATCTAAAGGAAATAGCTTCGAGCACTCACACACCGGCAACAGTGCTAGGAAATAGCTTAGTAGTCGGAGGATGTGAATACCTTTTACCTTACCTCCCGGCAACGGCGCCAGAAAATAGCTTGATGTCTACGCACGCTTCTATTTCTGTAGACAGTGTTGGGCCTCCAAGAGCAGAGGTTTGTAGAACAGCAGCAAGTTTCCCTTAAGTGAATCACCCAAGGTTTATCGAACTCAGGGAGGTAGAGGTCAAAGATATCCCTCTCAAGCAACCCTGCAATTAAGATATAAGAAGTCTCTTGTGTCCCCAACACACCTAATAAACTTGTCAGATGTATATGTGCACTAGTTCGGCGAAGAGATAGTGAAATACAAGTAATATGGATGTTTATAAGTAGTAATTGCAATCTGGAAAAAAAATGGCAGCAAGCGAGAATGTAGTAGAACTTGTTGGAAACGGTGTTTCAATGCTTAGAAACAAGGCCTAGGGATCATACTTTCACTAGTGGACACTCTCAACAATGATCACAGAACTGAATAAATAAATGCTACTCTTAAACACTCTCTTGTTGGATAACAAACACCATTAATTGTGTAGGGCTACAAAGCACACCTCAAGCCGGAGTAAACAAGCTCCACAACTTCATAAAGGAATCACACACGATGCGCACACCGTCACCATCACACCATGGAGAGTGAATCCGGAGTTCATATTAAAGAACCTCTAGAGTGCATAATAGACCGTTGCAATTTAGACCGAGTACTAACATAGCATACACACTGTCAACTTTAGCTATGAAAGAGGGAATAGATCACATCAATACTATCATAATAATAGTTAACTTCATAATCTACAAGAGATTACAATCATAACCTACGCCAAGTACTACATGATGCACACACCGTCAACTTTACATCATGGAGGAGGAATAGACTACTTTAATAACATCACTAGAGTAGCACATAGATTAATAGTGATACAAAGCTCATGATCACATAAAGATCACACCATGAGAGAGAGAGAGATGAACCACATAGCTACCGGTAGAGCCCTCAGCCCCAAGGGAGACTACTCACACATGGACATGATGATGAGGAGCTTGATGGTGGTGTTGATGGAGAGGTGCAGCCCCGCGAAGATGGTGGAGGAGGCAGCCACGGAGCCGGCGGCGGTGGCCCTAGGTGGCAGCGGCTCCTTGGCCTCCCTTCTTCCTTGTGGATGGTGCTGCAATGGTGCTGGTCCTCCCCTCCAAGACGGCTGCTTGGGAGGAGGAAAATTCGTGGTGCTTCAAGACCTAGGGTTCTCCTCTTTATATAGAAGTTCGGATTCCCGTCGGATTCCCGTCATCAGATTTTGGGCTTCAGTAAAACGGGCTTTTCTCGGGCGTCCGAATCCGATTCGGACAAATTTTAAATCCAGATCGATTCTCTCGAAATTCCCCACAACTTTCGTGACTACGCTTTTTCAATATGACGTCGTCTTCAGGTCGCAAACTGACGATCTTTAAAATAAGTTTTCAGACAGATTTAAGGAAAGTTCCAATTTGACTCCAACAAGGTTTATTTTTGAGTTCTTGTCAATTTCCATGTAATTCCTACACAACAAAGTGTAAAACAAGAACATTGTGCATTTTTGCAACTATTAATAGGTTAGTCCAATAAATGCCATAATATGATATAAAGTGCATATAAAACATGTAGCTATTGGCATAAAACTAGCATGGAACATAAGAAATTTTAGATACGTTTGAGACGTATCAGTAGGCCCACACAAGGCTTGCCACGCCTTAAGCAGGCCGGCACATTTAGTTTGCGGACCGGGCCAACTGACTTAGTTTGACCGGTCAACTATATAACTGGGCTGGGCTAGTAGGTACGTGGGCCGGGCCTAACCTCTAAGGTTGACTGGTCAAAACTTTAATGGTCCGGCCCTCTAAGCAAGTGGGCCGGGCCGAATGCTTTCGTTTGACCGGTCAAAAGGATAGCTGGGCGGGCCCACTGAAAAGGTGGGTCGGGCCGAATGTCTTCGTTTGACCGGTCAACACAATAAATGGGCCAGCCCAATAGTCATGTGGACCGGGCCAAATGTCTTTGTTTGACCGGTCAACAGGCAAATTGTAATATCCCAGGTTTAGAGGCGATCGAATGGTAGAATTTAGGAAGGGATGTGCATTGCATCGTAAAAATCTGGGGAAATTTCGCGCTTTTATAGGAAAACTGCATCAAAGGGGGACAAGTTTCTCTCTCGACACCATATAGCATTAGGGTTTCGAGAGTGCGATAGACTTGGACCTAACTAAACTCAATTAGGGTTTTCGAGAAGAGAGGGGAACAAATTCTTTATCAACTTCAGCTGCATGATTGAATTCAAACAAGTTATGTTTGAATTTCAAATTCAAACATCAATCGTGAGTGTTATAATTCAAATATGGATAATTCAATAAACAATTGAATAAATAAGAATATAAAACGATGGAATATATAATTCAAGCTCATTAGAGAAAACCTTGAGCTTTATTGATTAACACCCAGAATACAAAATCATTTGCAATATCCAAATTGAATTATAATATTACAACACATTACAGAATTGAATAAATGAAAAAGGAAAATAAAAGAAATACAAGTATTAACAGAATCCTAAACTAGACAAGTAAATATTCATGATTTGCTTGATTAACACTTGAATGATCTTCACTTGGATCATCCAAATCCTCCCTACAATCAAAGACAATAAACAGAAAGCAAGGTTAGGCCAAGTGGCAAAGCCACTTGGCAAGTTAGTCAAATAAAATGAGGTTTGGATGGATAATATTGTCAACACCCGGATTTTTAAGTCCAGATGCCTATTATACCATACATCGCAATCCCATGAATATTGTTTTTGCGAGACATAATAGATTGATATCACAGAACATCATTCATTACAACTCATAATTGTCTTACAACAAAAGGATCACATGATCCAGTCTCATTACAACACTTGATCTAATGATCAATTACATAACACATAGCGGAAATACGTAGTAGAGGTCCATCTGTTCCACATGCAACTATTGACGTCAGGAGTAGTCCTAGTTGTCGTAGACGTCCTGCTGTCCTTCATCCTGGGGCTCATCTTCAAAGTCTGGCCATTTGAATAGCCAGGGACACAGCCATGAGTACTTTAAGGTACTCGCAAACTAATACTAGTGTAAGCACTATCAACTATATCAATGGGGTTCTAAGCTCTAGGTTTATTTGCATAAAGCCAGTTTTATTTCATAAGAACTTTAATAATAAAAGACTCTTCATTTGCCTAACTTAACTCAAGTGGGAACATTAGTGTCATTCCCACAACTCTGTTGTGGTTCAAATTCAAAGTCACCTTTCAAAATCATGTCACAAGTCACCATTCATATTTTTGAAAAGTTATGATGGCGGAACAATATGGCCTTTCCAACTGTCCATGACCGCGGACGCGGCTATTCGAATAGTTTAAACTCTGCAGAGGTCATACACTTGTGCCACAATAATTGCAATAGTCCGTCAGGGGTAACTGGCCCTGATTTATCGCACGCAGTGCGTGAACTACCAATCATAACCTTTCATTTACATACCCTAGTATAGGCACCTCTCCCCATGAGCTTGGCCTCCCGGTGAGAGCAAACCGCCAACCCGGGAACTGCACAGGGCTTGGGTAGGACATTCACCTCACTTCACGTCATTTCACTTTCAATGGAGGCAGCCTCGGCATAACCCCTATGACGCATAAGTTTCTAGTTAAGCCTTACCCAGATTCAGGTATTGTGGGGGTACTTGAAATTGGAATGGTATCGCATCCGAACCTAACCATCAGTTTTGTAAAATTCACCATGTCATTCACAAGTCATATTCACCTTCAAAATCTTTCAATAGAATGACTCATCATTCCAAGGTTTTCAAAGTCATTGGTTTTCACAATTCCCATCTAGAGTAGTCATTTTTAATTTTAGCACTAGCAACTAGTCATGAGGGGTGCTAACTAGCTTATAGCTTTCTAAGCTAAGTGTGATTCTCTTGTACTACTCCATTACTAAACCAAGTGAATCATGAATCAAAAAGTAACTTTGATAAATAAATTTCAATAAAGCTTGTAAAGTAAAAACTTGGGATAGGACCATTAGGCATGAAGTAAAATGTAATGGTGCCTTGCTCTTGTAGAGCTTTGCACTTGGGTAACTTGCAAGAATATTAGCTTGCTGTCAACACCCGGATTTTTAAGTCCGAATATCTATTATGTCATACATCGCAATCCCAGAAATATTGTGGTTGCGAGGCATAATAGTTAAGTATCACAGTCATCATTCATTACAAATCATAAAGTCTTACAACTGGAATCACATCATCCATATTACACGAATAGTTGATCTATTGATCAACGAACAAACAGAAGTTTATAGCGGAAGCGTAAGATACAAGGACTCTCGAGTCCACAGGCCAACGCTTGACGTCGGAAGGCGCTTAGTTATCGTAGGCGTCCTGTTGGTCATCTCCTTGTTCTTCTTCATACTCTGGCCATTTGAATAGCCAGGGACAAAGCCGTGAGTACTTTAAGTACTCGCAAACTAATACTAATGTAAATGCTAGACATTCTAGTAAGGTTTACTAAGCTCTAGTTTTATTTGCATAAAGCTGGTTTTAGTTCACAAGTATTTGAGAAAAGCTTATTCAAATACTAACTAGCTCAAGTGGGAACATTAGTGTCATTCCCACCATTCAAGTGGTGATTTCAATTCAATTCACCACAAGTCATTTCACCATCATCTTTCAACATCATTTTCAAAAATATGACATCGGACAACTATATGGCCTTTCCAACCGTCCGTAACCGTGGACGCGGCTATTCGAATAGATTTACACTCTGCAGAGGTTGCACACTTGTGCCACAACATTTTATTTCATCCGTCGGGATTTCCCCGAATCATCGTAACTCAGTACGCGGATCATCAACCATAACCTTTCACTTACATACCCTAGTATGAGCACCTCTCCCCATGAGCTTGGCCTCCCAGTGAAGGCATACAGTCAGCCTGGGAACTGCACAGGGCTTGGGCCGGACATTCACCTCATTCCACGTCATATCGGATCATTTCTTTTTGTTGTAGAGGCAGCTTTCGGCATAACCCCGATGACGCTTGTTTAGAGGGAACCCATACTAAGATGCATAAATTTCCAGTTAAGCCCTACCCATAATCAGGTATTGTGGGGGTACTCAAAAATTGGAAAGGTATCGCATCCAAACCAACATCATGTTTTATCAAAAATCACCATCTTCTCTTGGTCATATTCACCTTCAAAGATCATTCAATGGAATGAATCATCATTCCAAGGTTTCAAGTTCATTTCAAAATCACATGAGGGGTTTTAGTTCATGTTTTGCTTCAAAGATCACCATCTTCTCTTGGTCATATTCACCTTCAAAGATCATTCAATGGAATGAATCATCATCCCATCTAGAGTAGTCAGGTTTTAGTTCATTAGCAATAGCTCTAAATCATGAGGGGTGCTATCTTGCTTTGCTTGATGGAGACTAACTTTACTACTCTAGTAAACTTCTTTACTTTGACCAAAGTTAACTATAAAAGTAACTCTTTAACAAAACAAGTAAAAACTTGTAATGTAAAAACATGGGATAGGCTTATGTAAGAAAAGATAAGATTCATGGTGCCTTGCCCCAAGGGGCTTTGCACTTTGCAGGAATATTAGCTTGCCTTGGTAGTTATCAAACTGTTCCTCCTCCTCCTCTTGGTAGTAACCTTCTTCTTCGGCGTACTCTCAGGTGCTACCGTCTAAATTTAAATACGAGTATAATTACTCACTAATTCAATGGCTATTCCATACATTACATATAAACCCACAAACTATTCTATGCACACAAAATAATCTACTTAGGGTGCAGGGGTTGTGTTGTTTGAGGAGAAATTATTTCTTTACCTCTCATATGTAAATGATAGTTTCCATAGGGTTCTTGAGGAATAATTTCCTCTCATTGAAATCTTCTTAAAATTTAATTTCTCAAATCATCATATATGAACTTATATTGACCTTAGCCAAATGTTCATCATCATCATTTGAGAAAATGATTTAAATGAGGTAGACCACCTCATACCATTTAATATCACTACATATGATTTAAATCTCAAGTAATTCATATAAGAGAGTTTGGACCAGGGGTTCAAACATCCCATGAATTCATGTGAGACAAGTTTAAATGAAGTATAAGACTCCACAAAATTTACTCTAATAGTTTTGGACAATATCACTAGTTAAACTAGCCATAATATCCATTACTTAAACTATGGCATGATCATGCAAAGTGACCACACCATTTTATTGCATAAACAATTAGTGTAAGTCAAATGTGAGCTATTAGAGTTGGAATTAACTTAATCTCTATTTTGGTTGATTTTTAAGATTTATTTGAATAGGGAAAAGTCCCTGTCTTGTTATTTTTATCAGATTAATTCTACAAAGAATCTGGTCATGGGACCAGTGGCATTTGATAGAGAATTTCAGTAGCTTTCCAACAACATAAAATTCACTAAATTTGGTTTAGCCAATTTGAAACTATTTAAATTCAAAGTTTGTACTGTAAGGAAAAAGTTTGGGAATTATTTGAATCCATTTTGAATTAAAAGGCCGGCGGGAAAACTAGATGGGCTCACAGGTTTTAAAAACGGCCCAAACCAGCCCAGTCCAGCCCAACCACGGTCCACAGACGCGCGGCGCGCTGACAGGGTGGGGTCCGCGCGTCAGTGACTCAGCGTCACCGAAACGGTACGTTTTAAAGTGGATCGTTGGATTAGAACGAGATCAGACGGCTGTGGTTCATCGTCCCGCCGGCGAGAGAGGAGTTCACCGGCGGCTCAGGTAGGGGGTCGGAGGGCTTACGGTGGCTCTAGCTAGGGTTGGCAGTGTGCTCGGGGAAGTGGTTGACGACGGCGAAGCGGCTGGTAGCAGTGGCGGAGCTCGAGGTGGTCGGGTTCGCCGTCGATTTCTGCAGGGCTTCCGTGGCGGCGATCTTGCAATTGGCCCTCCTCCGGCGACGATTGAGTGAGTGAAGTGGTGGTGGAGAAGCAGTGAGAGGTGGAGAGCAAGGTGGTGTGCTTGGTTCTGTCCAGGGAACTCCCTATTTATAGGATTGAGCAAGGGTTGCGGGACAGTGAGGTGGTCGACATGGGCGCGGCGTCTCCGGCGGCTGGTCGAGCTAGGCGAGGTTATGACGATGCTCTACGGGTCCAGGCGATGCTACTGGTAGCGACAGCGTGGTCGGGGAGGGCCTGGTTGTGTCGCATTGCTTCCAGGTCTGTCGCGCCCGCGGCGGAGCAGGGTTGGCTTCTCCGGTGACGGCGGGTGCGGGTCGTGGTCGAGGGCGTGTCCAACGGCGTCGCGGTGTCACGGGGAGGCTCAAGGTGCTCGCAGGGGGTCCGGGGACTACGTGAGCGCGCGGGACGGCGCGTGTACTGAGCGTGTCCAACGGCGACACGAGCGACATACTGGCGGTCCTGGGCGTGTGCTGGCGCGCGCCGTCCGGCGTGTGGTCGCTGTTCCTTCGACCATGGCGAGTGTAGGCGAGGCTAGGCGATGCGGTGGCGCACGGTGGCGAGGTGGCCATGGCTGAGAAGCAAGGGGAGAGAGGGGAGGGCGTCGGGCTCGGCGACATGGCCGGCATGGCCATGCCCTAGTTGCTCTCCTCCTCTCCTTAGCCTCACTATGCATCAATTAGGGTTGAAGGGGACCAGGGAACACAATGTGATAGATTAGGGTAGTTTAGGTGAGGTAGATTCACTATTTGCAATAGTTGCAAATAGTGCCCGAAATTGTAAATTCCCAAAATATCCAAATTTGAAATAATTCAAATGGTGAATGTTTTTGAAATGTGAGTGTTGATCTAAGTTGTAATTGACCAGAGAGGATTTGAGGTGGTGGTGGAAATTTAGAATTTCAAGAATTGGCCAAAATGGCTAAGTGTAGAATGTTGCATATGTGAAAAAGTTGTGACTTTGGATGAGCCTTGCTCATGATCCAAGATGACTTTGGCATGGTGAAATTTACCAAAGTTGTTCACCTTGATGTTGACTTTGAAATGGTGCAAAGAGTTAGCAAGAGTTGGTTTGAGAAAATTGAATGGCAAGGGCTCAAAGTAGTGATCAGACTAGAAATTTCAGTTTTGACCATTATTCTATGTGAGCTAGTTTTGCCTTTGGAAATTATTTGAAAAGTGAAACTTTGATTCCAAAAGTTGTAATAAGTGTTTAACAACATTATTCAACTATTGGTGAAGACCAAATAGGTCTAGGGTCAAAATTTATAAAAATGCCATAGGGCATATGTGAGGGTTTTTAGGGTTTTGCTAATATTGGAATTTCTTCCTCTTTGCTTTATTTGGTTGGTGCTCTTCACAAGATCACATTAAGGTTTTAGAGCATAGTACACACAAGTAATAACAATCATCATGGCATACCAAACAAATGCACAAGTCCTATGCATGGTACTATATGCAAATTAGAAAGTTTTTGTTGGTTTGAAATTTTGCTCTCTGGAATTCTATAACTTTCTTTTTATTGAAATTTGGGGTGTTACAAACCCTTCCCCCTTAAAAAAGATCTCGTCCTGAGATCGAAAAGAAAGTTAGGTACTAAAGAGATCTGGGTACTCCTTCTTCATGAAGTCTTCGCGTTCCCATGTGGCTTCATCCTCGGTATGATTGCTCCATTGGATCTTCAGAAACTTGATGCTTCGGGTGCGGGTGGTTCGGTAAGCTTCTTCCAGAATGCGACTCTGCACTTCGCGGTAAGTCAGATCCTTGTTGATATCCACCAATCGGTGATCGATGTTCTTGAACACGTCGGTCTTCTCCGGGACTTCAAGGCACTTCCGGAGGAGTGAGATATGAAATACGTCGTGCACAGCCGACATCTCTTCAGGCAACTCCAGTTGATAAGATACTTCACCTCGGCGGCTTAGAACTTTGAAGGGTCCGACATATCGGGGTGCAAGCTTTCCTTTCAGCTGGAATCTCTGCATTCCTTTCAAGGGGGATACCTTGAGATAGACGAAGTCTCCAATCTCGAAGGTCATCTCCCGACGTCTCTTGTCGGCGTAGCTCTTCTGTCTGGATTGCGCCGTCTTGAGGTATTCGCGAATCTTGTGGACTTTCTCTTCGGCTTCCCGAAGAACATCTGGGCCAAAAACTTGGCTCTCTCCTACTTCTGACCAGTTTAGGGGTGTGCGGCATTTCCTTCCGTACAAGGCTTCAAAGGGGGCCATCTGTAAGCTGGCTTGGTAACTATTATTGTAAGAGAATTCTGCGTAAGGTAGGCAGTCTTCCCACTTGGATCCGTATTCCAGTACACAAGCTCTAAGCATGTCTTCCAGTATCTGGTTTACTCTCTCGGTCTGTCCGTCGGTCTGAGGGTGATAGGCGGTGCTGAAATTCAGACGGGTTCCTAGTCCTTCGTGCACTTTCTGCCAGAATCTTGAGGTGAATTGTGATCCTCTATCTGACACTATCGATTTGGGGGTTCCGTGCAGGGCAACTATTCTGGAGATGTAGAGTTCAGCTAACTTCGGGCCTTGGTAAGTGGTTTTGACGGCGATGAAATGGGCTACTTTGGTCAACCTATCGACAACTACCCATATTGAATCATTGCCTACGGAGTCCCATTTCCATTCTGGAATCTGAAGGGGTTGCAACAGTCCGGCGGGTCGTTGATGTTCTGCCTTGACTCTCTGACAGATATCACACTTGGCTATGTAGCTACCGATCTCTCTCTTCATTCCGTGCCACCAAGATTGTTCCTTCAGGTCTTGGTACATCTTGGTACCTCCGGGGTGGATTGAGTAAAGGGTGTCATGGGCTTCTTGCAGGATGACTTGTTTCAAGTCAGAGTCCGATGGTACGCAGAGACGTTCCTTGTACCAAAGAACTCCGGCTTCGTCTACGGTGAATCCGGGGGCTTTTCCTGCGGCTATCTGCTTCTTGATTCCGTCAATGCTAGCGTTGTCCTTCTGGGCTTCCTTGATTTGGCTAACCAAGGTGGGTTGCAGTTCTATGCTGGCTAGGAATCCTTCGCTAACAAGTTCAAGTCTGAATTGTTCAAACTCTTGGTGTAAGCTGGGCTGTTCAGATGCGAGCATGGAGTTCAACTGGCACGGCAGTCGACTCAAAGCATCCGCTACCACATTGGCCTTGCCGGGGTGGTAGTGAATCTCCATGTTGTAATCCTTGATCAATTCGATCCATCGGCGTTGTCTCATGTTTAGCTCCTTCTGGGTGAAGATATATTTGAGGATTTTGTGGTCGGAGTAGATCTCGCATCGATTACCCATGAGGTAATGACGCCAAGCTTTCAAGGCTAAGACCACGGCTGCAAGTTCGAGGTCGTGGGTTGGGTAGTTCTGCTCATGTTGCTTTAGCTGTCTTGAAAGGTAGGATACAACTTTGCCTTCTTGCATAAGCACACATCCAAGACCAACCTTGGAAGCGTCGCAATATACGTCAAAGGGCTTGGTGATATCAGGCATGATCAGGATTGGGGCTGAGGTCAGTCTACTCTTGAGTTGTTGAAAGCTCCCTTCACATTTGTCGGTCCACTCAAACTTTATGTCCTTCTTCAGTAGTTGGGTCATTGGTCGAGCGATGCTCGAAAAACCTTCTACAAATCTGCGGTAATATCCGGCTAATCCAAGAAAAGCGCGGACCTCGGTTTGGGTGGTTGGGGCTTGCCATTCCATAACAGTTTTGATTTTGGCGGGATCTATGGCAATTCCTCCTGCAGACAAGATGTGTCCCAGGAATCCAACTTCTTCCAACCAAAACTCACACTTGCTGAACTTGGCATACAACTGGTGCTGTCTAAGGGTTTCCAGGACAATCTCCAAATGCTGTTCATGTTCCTCTTCGGACTTGGAGTAGACGAGAATGTCGTCGATGAAGACAACGACAAACTTGTCCAAAAAGTTCATGAAGATCTTATTCATGAGATTCATGAAATAAGCGGGGGCATTGGTCAGTTCAAACGACATGACGTTGTACTCATACAACCCATATCTGGTGGTAAAGGCAGTTTTTGGAATGTCGGTGGCTCGGATTTTCAGCTGATGGTATCCAGTTCTAAGGTCTATTTTGGAGAAAACTCTGGCTCCGGTGAGTTGATCAAACAAGTCTTCTATCTTGGGTAGGGGTGATGTCTACGTTACCCCTCCTTTCCTGTAGACAGTGTTGGGCCTCCAAGAGCAGAGGTTTGTAGAACAGCAACAAGTTTTCCCTTAAGTGGATCACCCAAGGTTTATCGAACTCAGGGAGGAAGGGGTCAAAGATATCCCTCTCATGCAACCCTGCAACCACAAAGCAAGAAGTCTCTTGTGTCCCCAACACACCTAATAGGTGCACTAGTTCGGCGAAGAGATAGTGAAATACAGGTGGTATGAATATATATGAGCAGTAGCAACGGTGCCAGAAAATAGCTTGCGGGCGTGTAGTTGATGGTGGTGGTATTGCAGCAGTAGTAACGCAAAGAAAACAAGAAACAAGCAGCGATAGCAGTATTTAGGAACAAGGCCTAGGGATTACACTTTCACTAGTGGACACTCTCAACATTGATCACATAACAGAATAGATAAATGCATACTCTACACTTTTGTTGGATGATGAACGCATTGCGTAGGATTACACGAACCCTCAATGCCGGAGTTAACAAGCTCCACAATTTGTTCATATTTAAGTAACCTTATAGTGTAAGATAGATCAAAAGACTAAACCAAGTACTAACATAGCATGCACACTGTCACCTTCATGCATATGTAGGAGGAATAGATCACATCAATACTATCATAGCAATAGTTAACTTCGCAATCTACAACAGATCATGATCATAGCATAAACCAAGTACTAACACGGTGCACACACTGTCACCTTTACACACGTGCAGGAGGAATAGAACTACTTTAATAACTTTGCTAGAGTAGCACATAGATAAATTGTGATACAAACTCATATGAATCTCAATCACGTAAAGCAGCTCATGAGATTATTGTATTGAGGTACATGGGAGAGAGATGAACCACATAGCTACCGGTACAGCCCCGAGCCTCGATGGAGAACTACTCCCTCCTCATGGGAGCAGCAGCGGTGATGAAGATGGCGGTGGAGATGGCAGCGGTGTCGATGGAGAAGCCTTCCGGGGGCACTTCCCCGCTCCGGCGGCGTGCCGGAACAGAGACTCCTGTCCCCCAGATCTTGGCTTCGCGATGGTGGCGGCTCTGGAAGGTTTCTGTGGGTTTCGTCGAACGCATCAGGGTTTTCGCGACGGAGGCTTTAAATAGGCGAAGAGGCGGCGCAGGAGGGTCGAAGGGGTGCCCACACCATATGGCGGCGCGGCCAGGGCCTGGGCCGCGCCGGCCTATGGTCTGGGGGCCCAGTGCCCCCCCTCTGGTCCTTCTCGTGTGTTCTGGATGCTTCCGGTGAAAATAGGAACCTCGGCGTTGATTTCGTCCAATTCCGAGAATATTTCGTTACTAGGATTTCTGAAACCAAAAACAGCAGAAAACAGGAACTGGCACTTCGGCATCTTGTTAATAGGTTAGTTCCAGAAAATGCACGAATATGACATAAAGTGTGCATAAAACATGTAGATAACATCAATAATGTGGCATGGAACATAAGAAATTATCGATACGTCGGAGACGTATCAGCATCCCCAAGCTTAGTTCTGCTCGTCCCGAGCAGGTAAAACGATAACACAAATAATTTCTGGAGTGACATGCCATCATAATCTTGATCATACTATTTGTAAAGCATATGTAGTGAATGCAGGAATCAAAACAATGGTAATGACATGAGTAAACAACTGAATCATAAAGCAAAGACTTTTCATGAATAGTACTTAAAGACAAGCATCAATAAGTCTTGCATAAGAGTTAACTCATAAAGCAATAATTCAAAGTAGAGGCATTGAAGCAACACAAAGGAAGATGAAGTTTCAGCGGTTGCTTTCAACTTATAACATGTATATCTCATGGATAGTTGTCAATGCAAAGCAATATAACAAATGCAATAAGCAAGTATGTAAGAATCAATGCACAGTTCACACAAGTGTTTGCTTCTTGAGGTGGAGAGAAATAGGTGAACTGACTCAACATTGAAAGTAAAAGAATGGTCCTTCAAAGAGGAAAGCATCGATTGCTATATTTGTGCTAGAGCTTTGGTTTTGAAAACATGAAACAATTTTGTCAACGGTAGTAATAAAGCATATGTATCATGTAAATTATATCTTACAAGTTGCAAGCCTCATGCATAGTATACTAATAGTGCCCGCACCTTGTCCTAATTAGCTTGGACTACCGGATCATCACAATGCACATGTTTTAACCAAGTGTCACAAAGGGGTACCTCTATGCCGCCTGTACAAAGGTCTAAGGAGAAAGCTCGCATTGGATTTCTCGCTATTGATTATTCTCAACTTAGACATCCATACCGGGACAACATAGACAACAGATAATGGACTCCTCTTTTATGCATAAACATGTAACAACAATTAATAATTTTCTCATATGAGATTGAGGATATATGTCCAAAACTGAAACTTCCACCATGGATCATGGCTTTAGTTAGCGGCCCAATGTTCTTCTCTAACAATATGCATGCTCCAACCATTAAGGTGGTAGATCTCTCTTACTTCAGACAAGACGGACATGCATAGCAACTCACATGATATTCAACAAAGAGTAGTTGATGGCGTCCCCAGAAACATGGTTATCGCACAACAAGCAACTTAATAAGAGATAAAGTGCATAAGTACATATTCAATACCACAATAGTTTTTAAGCTATTTGTCCCATGAGCTATATATTGTAAGGTGAATGATGGAATTTAAAGGTAGCACTCAAGCAATTTACTTTGGAATGGCGGAGAAATACCATGTAGTAGGTAGGTATGGTGGACACAAATGGCATAGTGGTTGGCTCAAGTATTTTGGATGCATGAGAAGTATTCCCTCTCGATACAAGGTTTAGGCTAGCAAGGCTTATTTGAAACAAACACAAGGATAAACCGGTGCAGCAAAACTCACATAAAAGACATATTGAAAACATTATAAGACTCTACACCGTCTTCCTTGTTGTTCAAACTCAATACTAGAAATTATCTAGACCTTAGAGAAACCAAATATGCAAACCAAATTTTAGCATGCTCTATGTATTTCTTCATTAATGGGTGCAAAGTATATGATGCAAGAGCTTAAACATGAGCACAACAATTGCCAAGTATCACATTACCCAAGACATTAATAGCAATTACTACATGTATCATTTTCCAATTCCAACCATATAACAATTAACGAAGCAGTTTCAACCTTCGCCATGAAAATTAAAAGCTAAGAACACATGTGTTCATATGCAACAGCGGAGCGTGTCTCTCTCCTATACAAGCATGATGTAATCCAATTTATTCAAACACAAAAAAAAATAAAAGCATACAAACGCTCCAAGTAAAGCACACAAGATGTGACCGAATAAAAATATAGTTTCAAGAGAAGGAACCTGATAATTTTGTCGATGAAGAAGGGGATGCCTTGGGCATCCCCAAGCTTAGACGCTTGAGTCTTCTTAGGATATGCAGGGGTGAACCACCGGGGCATCCCCAAGCTTAGAGCTTTCACTCTTCTTGATCATAGTATATCATCCTCCTCTCTTGATCCTTGAAAACTTCCTCCACACCAAACTCGAAACAAACTCATTAGAGGGTTAGTGCACAATAAAAATTAAAAAGGTTCAGAGGTGACACAATCATTCTTAACACTTCTGGACATTGCATAAAGCTACTGGACATTGGTGGATCAAAGAAATTCATCCAACATAGCAAAAGAGGCAATGCGAAATAAAAGGCAGAATCTGTCAAAACAGAACAGTTCGTATTGACGAATTTTAAAATGGCACCAGACTTGCTCAAATGAAAATGCCCAAATTGAATGAAAGTTGCGTACATATCTGAGGATCACTCACGTAAATTGGCATAATTTTCTGAGTAACCTACAGAGAATTAGGCCCAGATTCGTGACAGCAAGAAAACAGTTTCTGCGCAGTAATCCAAATCTAGTATTGACTTTACTATCAAAGACTTTACTTGGCACAACAAAACACAAAACTAAGATAAGGAGAGGTTGCTACAGTAGTAAACAACTTCCAAGACACAAAATAAAAACAAATTACTGTAGCAAAATAACACATGGGTTATCTCCCAAGAAGTTCTTTTCTTTATAGCCATTAAGATGGGCTCAGCAGTTTTAATGATGCACTCGCAAGAAATTGTATTTGAAGCAAAAGAGAGCATCAAGAGGCAAATTCAAAACAAATTTAAGTCTAACATGCTTCCTATGCATAGGAATCTTGTAAATAAACAAGTTCATAAAGAGCAAAGTAACAAGCATAGGAAGATAAAACAAGTGTAGTTTCATAAATTTCAGCACATAGAGAGGTGTTTTAGTAACATGAAAATTTCTACAACCATATTTTCCTCTCTCATAATAACTTTCAGTAGCATCATGAGCAAACTCAATAATGTAACTATCACACAAAGCATTCTTATCATGAGTCTCATGCATAAAATTATTACTCTCCACATAAGCATAATCAATTTTATTAGTTGTAGTGGGAGCAAATTCAACAAAGTAGCTATCATTATTATTCTCATCAAGTGTAGGAGGCATAGTATTATCATCATAAAAATTACTCTCCATAGTAGGCGGCACTAAAAGACCAATATCATTATAATCATCATAAATAGGAGGCAAAGTATCATCAAAGTAAATTTTCTCCTCAATGCTTGGGGGACTAAAAAGATCATGCTCATCAAAACCAGCTTCCCCAAGCTTAGAATTTTCCATATCATTAGCAACAATGGTGTTCAAAGTGTTCATACTAATATGTTCCATGGTTTTTTTAATTTTCGGATCAAACCATCCATGTCTTAAATCAGGAAATAGAGTAAAAAGCTCATTGTTGTCCATTATGCCTTACTGGTGTAAACAAGAAACAACAAGTTGCAATTGCAGGATCTAAAGGAAATAGCTTTGAGTACTTATGGCGCCGGAAAATAGCTTGGTAGCCGAGGTCCGGAGTGTGAGTGCCTTTTACCTTTCCTCCCCGGCAACGGCGCCAGAAAATACTTGATGCTGTCCAGGACTGGCGCGCTGTTGACGAGGGAGGAAATCCCTGTTGTGTAGCTTTCTGGTCCCCGGCAACGGCGGCAGAAAATTAGCTTGATGTCTATGTTCCCCCTCCTTTCCTGTAGACAGTGTTGGGCCTCCAAGAGCAGAGGTTTGTAGAACAGCAGCAAGTTTTCCCTTAAGTGGATCACCCAAGGTTTATCGAACTCAGGGAGGAAGAGGTCAAAGATATCCCTCTCATGCAACCCTGCAACCACAAAGCAAGAAGTCTCTTGTGTCCCCAACACACCTAATAGGTGCACTAGTTCGGCGAAGAGATAGTGAAATACAGGTGGTATGAATATATATGAGCAGTAGCAACGGTGCCAGAAAATAGCTTGCGGGCGTGTAGTTGATGGTGGTGGTATTGCAGCAGTAGTAACGCAGTAAAACAGTAAACAAGCAGCGATAGCAGTATTTAGGAACAAGGCCTAGGGATTACACTTTCACTAGTGGACACTCTCAACATTGATCACATAACAGAATAGATAAATGCATACTCTACACTTTTGTTGGATGATGAACGCATTGCGTAGGATTACACGAACCCTCAATGCCGGAGTTAACAAGCTCCACAATTTGTTCATATTTAAGTAACCTTATAGTGTAAGATAGATCAAAAGACTAAACCAAGTACTAACATAGCATGCACACTGTCACCTTCATGCATATGTAGGAGGAATAGATCACATCAATACTATCATAGCAATAGTTAACTTCGCAATCTACAAGAGATCATGATCATAGCATAAACCAAGTACTAACATGGTGCACACACTGTCACCTTTACACACGTGCAGGAGGAATAGAACTACTTTAATAACTTTGCTAGAGTAGCACATAGATAAATTGTGATACAAACTCATATGAATCTCAATCATGTAAAGCAGCTCATGAGATTATTGTATTGAGGTACATGGGAGAGAGATGAACCACATAGCTACCGGTACAGCCCCGAGCCTCGATGGAGAACTACTCCCTCCTCATGGGAGCAGCAGCGGTGATGAAGATGGCGGTGGAGATGGAAGCGGTGTCGATGGAGAAGCCTTCTGGGGGCACTTCCCCGCTCCGGCGGCGTGCCGGAACAGAGACTCCTGTCCCCCAGATCTTGGCTTCGCGATGGCGGCGGCTCTGGAAGGTTTCTGTGGGTTTCGTCGAACGCATCAGGGTTTTCGCGACGGAGGCTTTAAATAGGCGAAGAGGCGGCGCAGGAGGGTCGAAGGGGTGCCCACACCATATGGCGGCGCGGCCAGGGCCTGGGCCGCGTCGGCCTATGGTCTGGGGGCCCAGTGCCCCCCCTCTGGTCCTTCTCGTGTGTTCTGGATGCTTCCGGTGAAAATAGGAACCTGGGCGTTGATTTCGTCCAATTCCGAGAATATTTCGTTACTAGGATTTCTGAAACCAAAAACAGCAGAAAACAGGAACTGGCACTTCGGCATCTTGTTAATAGGTTAGTTCCAGAAAATGCACGAATATGACATAAAGTGTGCATAAAACATGTAGATAACATCAATAATGTGGCATGGAACATAAGAAATTATCGATACGTCGGAGACGTATCAAGGGGGTATTTGTTTTTGATGGTGACATCGTTAAGCTTACGATAGTCCGTGCATAAACGATTTGCACCATCCTTCTTGTCCACAAACAAGACGGGGGATCTCCAGGGGGATGCACTGGGTCGAATCAGACCTTTGGCCAACATATCATCTATCTGCTTCTTCAGCTCCACAAGCTCTGTTGCGTTCATGCTGTAGGCTCTCTGGGCTATGGGTCCAGTTCCGGGGATTAACTCGATGATAAACTCGATATCCCTATCCGGGGGCATACCGGGTAGATCATCCGGAAACACATCAGGGTAGCGACAAACGACCCTAATTTGATCCAGAGTAGGCTTGGATACACTTTGGTTGCAGGTGAATTTTCTAGGTAGTTTTTCAGAGACGTGCTCTACTACGATACCGGTGCTGCTAGTCATGGTTATGGCTTTCTTGGCACAGTCTATCAATCCATTGTGCTTGGACATCCAGTCCATTCCTAGGACAACTTCCAAACCTTTGGTTCCCAGAATGATTAGATTGGCAAAGAAATCTACATCATGGATTTTGATGGGTACATTTTTGCAAAATTTTCTGGCTTTGGTGGTTGATCCGGGGATTTGAACTATCATAACATGCTTCAAACTGAGGGGTTGAATTTTGCTTGTTAATGCAAAGTCTTCGGTGACAAAAGAATGAGATGCTCCGAAATCAAACAATACTCTGGCAGGGATGTGGTTGACAGCAAACATACCCAGTACGACATCTGGTGCTTCCTGGGCTTCTTCGGCGTTCATGTGGTAGAGGCGGCCGTTGCGGTTATTGGGGTTGTTGGGGGCGAACTTCTTGCCAGTGGAGACACGGCGTTGCTGCTGAGCAGGTGCGGCGGTGTTGCCGGCGAGCTTGGCAAGACGCTTGGGATACTCGTTGGAGTAGTGCCCCACTACACCACACTCATAACAAGTGATGGTGGCCTTGTCCTTGGTTGCAACGGGGACGGCATTGCTTCCGGTTCTGGGAGCGGTGTTGGTGTTGTTGTTGGGGGCTCAGGGCGGAGCGCGGTTGTAGTTGTTATTGTTGTTGTAGTTGTTGTTGTGGTAGCCTCCTGGCTTGGAGTTTCCTCCACTCCGGTTCTGAAAACCGGGGCGCGAGCTCTGCATCGGTGGCTTATTGTTTCTCGGAGTGAAACCTCCGCTTGAGCTAGGGCGAAACTTCTGGGGGTGGCTGGATCCACTCTGGTTTGCCATGCGGCGCTTGCGGTTCTCATTGGCTTGGTTTAACTTGCCCTCCATCTGGATGGCGGAGTCGACAAGGGCTTCAAGGTCGGCGAAGGGGATGTTGACGAGGACAGTCTGCATCTCATCATGCAGTCCGTTCAGGAATCTCTCCTTCCTCTTCTCAACGGTATCGGTCTCATCAGGGGCATATCTTGACAGTGTGAGAAACTTGTCGCGGTATTCAACCACCGTCATGCGACCTTGTTTCAGCTCACAGAATTCATCCCTCATCTTTTTGATAAGACCCGGGGGTACATGGTACTTGCTGAACTTGAGTTTGAAATCCTCCCAAGTCATGAATTGTCCTCCGTTCATGGCACGGGTGCTTGTCCACCAAGCGCGGGCTGGTCCAGCGAGATAGTGAGTGGCGAACAAGACCTTCTCGTTGGCTTCTACTCCGGCTACCTCCAGATTGTTCTCCACAGTCTGGAGCCAATCGTCGGCGTCTAGGGGTTCTTCTGTCTTGCTAAATACCGGGGGATTGGTGTTCTGGAAATTCTTGAGTTTGGATCCAGGGTGATCATGATTCCCATGTCCTTGGTTGGCAAGGTTCTGCAAGGCTGCGATGTTGGCTTGGCGTTCAGCTCTCTCTGTCTCCCGGTCAGCCAGCAGGGTTTGCAGCAGTTGCATCATGGCGTCGTTGTTGTTGCGATTTGGAGGGGCCATCTGAAGATGTAGAAGATCATGAGATAAGGGGGAACATTCTATGGTTCATTTTGGTTAAGTTTGAAAAACATTTGAAAACTTGTAATCTTTTCATGACAAACATAACATTCATTCATTCATTCCACACATAGTACAACTAACACACATACTCCAATGGTTTTAAGAACCATTCTCATGCTACGATACAAGGGACGGGACACAACTCACACCTACTATAAGTGGAACTAGTGCAACTACTCCTCATCATCGACATCGATCGGGACGTAGTCGTCGGGTCCTGCCTCCAGAAACTCGTAGTCCTCCTCCTCGGTGTTCTCGTCCTCCTCAAAGTCGTTGTCGTCGCTCAGGAAGGCGTCTCCTCCCTGAATGTCGATGCCTCCGTCGTCATCCTCCAGCTGACGAATCTGATCCTCCTGGGCCTTAACAGTGGCCTCGAGTGACGTGATCCGGGCGCGAAGGCGGCGAATCGTAGCGTCCTTCTTGGCACGCTGCTGGCGAAGGCTCTTGCGATCGTTGTTGAGTAGCTTGATCGCCTCACCCTGCTCGGTGATGTGAGCATGGGTCTGGTTCGTGTAGGCGCGGGAGGCGTCGAGGTCCTGCTGAGTCACCCCAAATTTCAATAAAAAGAAAGTTAGAGAATTCCAGAGAGCAAAATTTCAAACCAACAAAAACTTTCTAATTTGCATATAGTACCATGCATAGGACTTGTGCATTTGTTTGGTATGCCATGATGATTGTTAGTACTTGTGTGTACTATGCTCTAAAACCCTAATGTGATCTTGTGAAGAGCACCAACCAAATAAAGCAAATAGGAAGAAATTCCAATATTAGCAAAACCCTAAAAACCCTCACATATGCCCTATGGCATTTTTATAAATTTTGACCCTAGACCTATTTGGTCTTCACCAATAGTTGAATAATGTTGTTAAACACTTATTACAACTTTTGGAATCAAAGTTTCACTTTTCAAATAATTTCCAAAGGCAAAACTAGCTCACATAGAATAATGGTCAAAACTGAAATTTCTAGTCTGATCACTACTTTGAGCCCTTGCCATTCAATTTTCTCAAACCAACTTTTGCTAACTCTTTGCACCATTTCAAAGTCAACATCAAGGTGAACAACTTTGGTAAAGATCACCATGCCAAAGTCATCTTGGATCATGAGCAAGGCTCATCCAAAGTCACAACTTTTTCACATATGCAACATTCTACACTTAGCCATTTTGGCCAATTCTTGAAATTCTAAATTTCCACCACCACCTCAAATCCTCTCTGGTCAATTACAACTTAGATCAACACTCACATTTCAAAAACATTCACCATTTGAATTATTTCAAATTTGGATATTTTGGGAATTTACAATTTCGGGCACTATTTGCAACTATTGCAAATAGTGAATCTACCTCACCTAAACTACCCTAATCTATCACATTGTGTTCCCTGGTCCCCTTCAACCCTAATTGATGCATAGTGAGGCTAAGGAGAGGAGGAGAGAAACTAGGGCATGGCCATGCCGGCCATGTCGCCGAGCCCGACGCCCTCCCCTCTCTCCCCTTGCTTCTCTGCCATGGCCACCTCGCCACCGTGCGCCACCGCATCGCCTAGCCTCGCCTACACTCGCCATGGTCGAAGGAACAGCGACCACACGCCGGACGACGCGCGCCAGCACACGCCCAGGACCGCCAGTATGCCGCTCGTGTTGCCGTTGGACACGCTCAGTACACGCGCCATCCCGCGCGCTCACGCAGTCCCCGGACCCCCTGCGAGCACCATGAGCCTCCCCGTGACACCGCGACGCCGTTGGACACGCCCTCGACCACGACCCGCACCCGCCATCACCGGAGAAGCCAACCCTGCTCCGCCGCGGGCGCGACAGACCTGGAAGCAATGCGACACAACCAGGCCCTCCCCGACCACGCTGTCGCTACCAGTAGCATCGCCTGGACCCGTAGAGCATCGCCATAGCCTCGCATAGCTCGACCAGCCGCCGGAGACGCCGCGCCCATGTCGACCACCTCACTGTCCCGCAACCCTCGCTCAATCCTATAAATAGGGAGTTCCCTGGACAGAACCAAGCACACCACCTTGCTCTCCACCTCTCACTGCTTCTCCACCACCACTTCACTCACTCAATCGTCGTCGGAGGAGGGCCAATTGCAAGATCGCCACCGCGGAAGCCCTGCAGAAATCGACGGCGAACCCGACCACCTCGAGCTCCGCCACTGCTACCAGCCGCTTCGCCGTCGTCAACCACTTCCCCGAGCACACTGCCAACCCTAGCTGGAGCCACCGTAAGCCCTCCGACCCCCTACCTGAGCCGCCGGTGAACTCCTCTCTCGCCGGCGGGACGAGGAACCATAGCCGTCTGATCTCGTTCTAATCCAACGATCCACTTTAAAACGTACCGTTTCGGTGACACTGAGTCACTGCCGCGCGGACCCCACCCTGTCAGCGCGCCGCGCGTCTGTGGACCGTGGTTGGGCTGGACTGGGCTGGTTTGGGCCGTTTTTAAAACCTGTGAGCCCATCTAGTTTTCCCGCCGGCCTTTTAATTCAAAATGGATTCAAATAATTCCCAAACTTTTTCCTTACAGTACAAACTTTGAATTTAAATAGTTTCAAATTGGATAAACCAAATTTAGTGAATTTTATGTTGCTGGAAAGCTACTGAAATTCTCTATCAAATGCCACTGGTCCCATGACCAGATTCTTTGTAGAATTAATCTGATAAAAATAACAAGACAGGGACTTTTCCCTATTCAAATAAATCTTAAAAATCAACCAAAATAGAGATTAAGTTAAGTCCAACTCTAATAGCTCACATTTGACTTACACTAATTGTTTATGCAATAAAATGGTGTGGTCACTTTGCATGATCATGCCATAGTTTAAGTAATGGATATTATGGCTAGTTTAACTAGTGATATTGTCCAAAACTATTAGAGTAAATTTTGTGGAGTCTTATACTTCATTTAAACTTGTCTCACATGAATTCATGGGATGTTTGAACCCCTGGTCCAAACTCTCTTATATGAATTACTTGAGATTTAAATCATATGTAGTGATATTAAATGGTATGAGGTGGTCTACCTCATTTAAATCATTTTCTCAAATGATGATGATGAACATTTGGCTAAGGTCAATATAAGTTCATATATGATGATTTGAGAAATTAAATTTTAAGAAGATTTCAATGAGAGGAAATTATTCCTCAAGAACCCTATGGAAACTATCATTTACATATGAGAGGTAAAGAAATAATTTCTCCTCAAACAACACAACCCCTGCACCCTAAGTAGATTATTTTGTGTGCATAGAATAGTTTGTGGGTTTATATGTAATGTATGGAATAGCCATTGAATTAGTGAGTAATTATACTCGTATTTAAATTTAGACGGTAGCACCTGAGAGTACGCCGAAGAAGAAGGTTACTACCAAGAGGAGGAGGAGGAACAGTTTGAGAACTACCAAGGCAAGCTAATATTTTTGCAAAGTGCAAAGCCCCTTGGGGCAAGGCACCATGAATCTTATCTTTTCTTACATAAGCCTATCCCAAGTTTTTACATTACAAGTTTTTACTTGTTTTCTTAAAGAGTTACTTTTATAGTTAACTTTGGTCAAATTAAGAAGTTTACTAGAGTAGTAAAGTTAGTCTCCATCAAGCAAAGCAAGATAGCACCCCTCATGATTTAGAGCTATTGCTAATGAACTAAAACCTGACTACTCTAGATGGGAACATGTGATTTTGAAATGAACTTGAAACCATGGAATGATGATTCATTCCATTGAATGATCTTTGAAGGTGAATATGACCAAGAGAAGATGGTGATTTTTGATAAAACATGATGTTGGTTTGGATGCGATACCTTTCCAATTTTTTAGTACCCCCACAATACCTGATTATGGGTAGGGCTTAACTGGAAATTTATGCATCTTAGTATGGGTTCCCTCTAAACAAGCGTCATCGGGGTTATGCCGAAAGCTGCCTCTACAACAAAAAGAAATGATCCGATATGACGTGGAATGAGGTGAATGTCCGGCCCAAGCCCTGTGCAGTTCCCAGGCTGACTGTATGCCTTCACTGGGAGGCCAAGCTCATGGGGAGAGGTGCTCATACTAGGGTATGTAAGTGAAAGGTTATGGTTGATGATCCGCGTACTGAGTTACGATGATTCGGGGAAATCCCGACGGATGAAATCAAATGTTGTGGCACAAGTGTGCAACCTCTGCAGAGTGTAAATCTATTCGAATAGCCGCGTCCACGGTTACGGACGGTTGGAAATGCCATACAGTTTTCCGATGTCATATTTTTGAAAATGATGTTGAAAGATGATGGTGAAATGACTTGTGGTGAATTGAATTGAAATCACCACTTGAATGGTGGAAATGACACTAATGTTCCCACTTGAGCTAGTTAGTATTTGAATAAGCTTTTCTCAAATACTTGTGAACTAAAACCAGCTTTAAGCAAATAAAACTAGAGCTTAGTAAACCTTACTAGAATGTCCAGCATTTACATTAGTATTAGTTTGCGAGTACTTAAAGTACTCACGGCTTTGTCCCTGGCTATTCAAATGGCCAGAGTATGAAGAGGAACAAGGAGATGACCAACAGGACGCCTACGACAACTAAGCGCCTTCCGACGTCAAGCGTTGGCCTGTGGACTCGAGAGTCCTTGTATCTTACGCTTCCGCTATAAACTTCTGTCTGTTCGTTGATCAATAGATCAACTATTCGTGTAATATGGATGATGTGATTCCAGTTGTAAGACTTTATGATTTGTAATGAATGATGACTGTGATACTTAACTATTATGCCTCGCAACAACAATATTCCTGGGATTGCGATGTATGACATAATAGGCATTCGGACTTAAAAATCCGGGTGTTGACACTTGTCTTGATTGGGGTAGTGATCAAAGTTCCCTTCTTCTTCTTGGTATAAATTGTCAACACCCGGATTTTTAAGTCCAGATGCCTATTATGCCATTCCTCGCAATCCCAGGAATATTGTTTTTGCGAGACATAATAGATTGATATCACAACACATCATTCATTACATACCATAATCGTCTTACAAATAAAGGATCACATGATCCAGTCTCATTACAATAATAGAAGTTCTATTTATTCATTACATAACACATAGCGGAAGCGAAAGTAGCGTAGTAGTAGTCCATCTATTCCACAGGCAACTGTTTACGTCAGGAGTGATCCTAGTTGTCGTAGACGTCCTGCTGTCCTTCTTCCGGGTTCTGGTACTCCTCTTCATAGTCTGGCCATTTGAATAGCCAGGGACACAGCCATGAGTACTTTAAAGTACTCGCAAACTAATACTAAGGTAAATACTATCAACTATAGTAAGGGGGTTCTAAGCTCTAGTTTTATTTGCATAAAGCCAGTTTTATTTTATAAGCACTTTAATAAATCAAAGCCTCTTCAATTAACTAACTCAAGTGGGAACATTAGTGTCATTCCCACAACTCAGTTGTGATTCAAAGTCGAAGTCACCTTTCAATTCAAATCACAAGTCACCATTCATATTTTTAGAAAAGTTCTGATGACGGAACAGTATGGCCTTTCCAAGTGTCCATAACCGAGGACGCGGCTATTCGAATAGGTTTAACTCTGCAGAGGTTGTACACTTGTGCCACAACAATTGCAATAGTTCGTCAGGGGTAACTGGCCCTGATTTATCGTACGCAGTACGCGAACTACCAATCCTAGCCTTTCATTTACATATTCTAGTATGAGCACCTCTCCCCATGAGCTTGGCCTCCCGGTGAAAACCGCAGTCAACCCGGGAACTGCACAGGGCTTGGGCCGGACATTCACCTCATTTCACGTCATTTCACATCACTTCACCAGTACGGAGGCAGCCTCAAGCATAACCCCTATGACGCTTGTTCAGAGGGAACCCATACTAAAATACATAAGTTTCCAGCTAAGCCTTACCCAGATTCAGGTATTGTGGGGGTACTTGTAAAATTGGAATGGTATCGCATCCGAACCCAACCATCAGTGTTTTTGATAAAATTCACCAAGTCATTCACCAGTCATATTCACCTTCAAAATCTCTCAATAGAATGACTCATCATTCCAAGGTTTTCAAAGTCATTTCAAAATCACAAGTTCCCAACTAGAGTAGTCACTTTTAATATTGAGCACTAGCATCTAGTTATGAGGGGTACTAAGTATCTTGGAGCTTGCTAGGCTAAGTGTGATGCCCTTGTACTACTCTATAGTTCAACCAAGTGAATCATAAATCAAAAAGTAACTTTGATAAATAAAAACAAGTAAAGCTTGTTAAGTAGAAACTTGGGATAGGTTCATAAAGTAAAATGTAATGGTGCCTTGCTCTTGTAGAGCTTTGCACAAGGGAACCTTGCAAGAGTGTTAGCTTGCATTGGTAATAGCTTGCAAGAATATTAGCTTGCCATAGTATAGCTTGCCTTGATTGGTGATGTGATCAAAGTTTTCTTGCTCTTCCTCTTGGTAGAAGACCTCTTCCTCTTGATAGTCTCCGGTACTAGCGTCTATAAACGAATACGAGGATACAATCATCAAACAACACTTAAGTAATCTTAATTAGCCTTATTGGTTCACACACAAAGGATCTAGCATCACTACTTAACATTTATCAACCCATTATTCTAGGGTTTCCTTATTTAACATTAGGAAAATAATTTCCTCTCATTGAATTTTTCTTAAGATTTAAGTTCTCTTATGAATAATATATGACCTAGGTTGACCAAAGTCAACCTCTTCATACTTATCATTTGAGAAAAGGGATTTAATTGAGATTCATCATCTCATGTGAAGTAAATAACCATGGCAAATGTAAATACTATTTAGATTTAAAAAAATCTACAAGTGAGCAAGTATGAGCCTAAGCATTTAAAGGTCAACACATTACTTCATATCACTTGTGAGAATGAGGTAAATGAGGTGCTACACCTCATAGATTTAAATTCTAAAATTTGGATATATTTTAAATGGGCTAGTATTGACTACATAGCCAATATTTTGATTCTAGCCCATGATCATGTACAGAACACCTATCATATTTTTACATAGTAAATTAGAGTTTGCTAAATGTGAATTATTGCAATTGGATTCACTGCAAAATTCAAATTGGTTGATTTTTAAGATTTATTTGAATACTGAAAAGTCTCTGTTTTGTTAATTTTGCTATTCAAATTCTACACAATATATGAGGTTGAAACCAGTGGGGTTAGTTAGAG
Source organism: Lolium perenne (assembly GCF_019359855.2). Lineage (NCBI taxonomy): Eukaryota > Viridiplantae > Streptophyta > Magnoliopsida > Poales > Poaceae > Lolium > Lolium perenne. The sequence goes on along the minus strand of NC_067247.2, from coordinate 372,062,316 downwards.
AAAATCATAAGCTTTCCAGAACATTTTGATTTGCTGAATTTGGATTTGTAGAATTTGAACTATTTAATTTATAGGACAGACCAGAATTGAAATATTTGCTGAATCAATTTATTTGAATTAAGTTAGATGGGCTAGGCGGGAAACTTTTGGGCCGAAACGGTTTGAATGGGGGAAACATGCCCAGTAACGGTTCGGTGCTTGGTGGGCTGTCAGGGGTGGGGCCTACATGTCAGCGACGGTTTTACTTACCGAAATGGTACGCGCTGGCGACCGTCGGATCAGAACGCGATCGGACGACCGGGGTTCGTCTTCTTCTCCGGCGAGAGGAGGGCGTGCGGGCGACGGAGGTAGGGGGTCGGGGAGCGCTCTGGGCCGCCGGCGGTCGAGGGAGAGGGGCGAGGCGACGTTGTCGAGGGTGTAGAGGCCCCTGGTGCCGCGGCGAGGCTCGGGGTGGCTCCAGGCGAAGCAGATGATCTGCGGGGCTCCGGCGGGAACGAGCTGGCGATTGGAGCTCCTCCGGCGAGGAAATGTAAAATTGGTGGGAGGAGAAGGGGCAAGGATGAGAGAGGAGCAGATGGTGTGAAGAATCGTGGCTCCGATCTCTCCTATTTATAGGCTGGTGCGAGGGCCGTGGGTGCGGCAAAGGGGTCGACGACGACAATGGCGCTACGGGCTGCAAAAGGGCAAGGCGAGGTGCGCATCTTGTAGGCGACGTCTAGGCGGAGCTAATGCGCGTGCTGGCGTGTCCAATGATGGTCTGTGTCGAGCTGGCGATGATGGTGTCCGTGCAGTACCGGCGCGGCAGTACGTTGATCATGGCGACGGTGAGAGAGCGTCCGCGAGCTAGTGAGCATGTCCAGTAGGTAGCTGGTAGTGTGGTGATGGTGCGTGCAAGAGGGCAAAGCGAGGGGAGGACGAGGGCGACCGGACACGCACGCGTTCTGGCGCGTCCAGGATGGTGCTAGTGCACGCTCACCGCGTGTCTGGCACGCCGTGGTGAGGTACTGGACGCGTGCGTTCTGGCTTCTAGCGTGCAGGGGGGAGGCTCGGCCGTGCACAGGCAGTGTCCTTGTGTACCAGAGATGCTAATTGACAAGGTGTAGGGGAGAGTAGGGGCTCAGGTCGCTCGAGTGCCATGGTGGCCGGCATGGTGCATGGTGTGAACTTTTCTCTTATTTTCTCCACTTGAAATGGTGGTGCAAGGACATGGCAATGATGCAGGGGTTGCAGAGGGGTGTGATGATCACCAAATGAAAGTGGTTTAGGCTTTGGACCAGAGGTTAATAGCATGTGTTGAAAATTCTGAACTATGCCTGCAATGTGTTCGATGAAATGGCCGCATGAAGATTTTTGTGGAATTTTGGATTTCTTTTTGGTGGAGTTCAATGATGTAATTAATGTGAAAGATTGGTGGTGGTTGTGCTCATTTTAGTCAAGGTTTGTGAGATTTCAAATTTGGGGTTGATCTTCACATAGTTTCAAAGTCTCTACTTGTCAAAATCATACTGGTCAACCTGGTCAACATTAGCATGTGTGGTCAACATGAATGTTGTTCACTTTTACTTGGTCTTGGATGACATGGCATTAGTTGACTAAGTTTAGTTTAAGAAATGAGAAATACAGAGGGGTAAAGTGGGGAACATTTTATAAAATGGCAATATGACCATTATCACATGTAAGTTGAATTTGAGATTTCCTTGTGTTTGATTCTTGATCCAATGATGCATTTGTGTTAGTTTATCATATTTAAGTATTACACAAGCAATAGATCAAGTAATGGTGGCCTTTGGTGAAGATTTGCAATATGGCATAATGTGTATGTGAGGGAATTTTGGGAATTTTCTCCCTATTTGATTTCCCTCCATTTAATTTGACTTTTGTTGACTCTAAGGTGATTCTTATTAGTTTAGAAACATATTCAAACCATTGAAACCATTTCAAATGGTCTTGGTCAAAGATTTGCAAAAATGGCCATAACACATAAGAGGTGATGTGTCACTTTTTATTATTTTTGAAAAGGGTTCACCTTGCTTTACTTGGACATGGGTTAGGGTCAATTTAGGGTTATATGAAGTTTAGGAATGGTTGCACACCATTTGGTCAAGGTTTAAAGTCATAGGGCAAGAATTGGGTATTATGGCTATGTGTCACATATGCCTCTATGCATATGTTGCATTTGATTTTAAATTTGACTTGGCTTGACCCAAATGGTGTGGTTGAGTGTTAAAATGGTATATATGAGTGATCCCACCATTCACAACAAGTCCTAGGGTCAATCTTCTCAAATTCACAAATTTGCCTTTTACTCTCATATGCCTCTATGGCATTTTTAGTTTCTTTTTATTTCCTTTTGAAACAACTTGGATTAGGTTTGATAAGTGCTAGGTAGGGTGTATGATGGTTTTCCAAATCTCTAAACAAGGTAGAAGAGCTTAGGGTAAGGATTTATAAATATAGCCATAGGCACATATGCCTTTTTCTTATTTAATTTCCTTTTATTTTATTTTAACTAGGATGATGAAAAGAGGGGTGAGATTTAGGGTTTAAGATTATTTCAAACTACTATAACAAGCAATCATAGCAATAGCACAAGAATTAAGCAAGATCACTATGTATCCTACTTAATTAATAAAAGTTTTTGTTGGTTCCAAAATTTGGAACTAGTGAAATTCATTTGCTTTATTTTGAAATTCTTGGGATGTTACAAACCCTTCCCCCTTAAACAAATCTCGTCCCGAGATTTTAAGAAAAGTTAGGTTCCTAAGAGAGAATGAGCATTTTATTAACAGGAGTACATACTTGGCATGGTCTGGGGTGCTTCCTGGGCTTCAGTGGCAGTCATGTGATAGAGGCGACCGTTGTTGTTGTTCTGGTTCCTTCTACCGGCGAAGCGACGCTGTTGCTGGGCAGGTGCAGCGGTGTTGGCGGCAATCTTGGCAAGCTTCTTGGGGCACTCATTGGAGTAGTGGCCCACAACTCCACATTCATAGCAGTTGATCGTGGACTTGTCCTTCGGGGTGACGGGGGTGGCATTGCTTCCAGTTCTTGGGGTAGAATTGGTGTTATTGTTGTTTCCATTGTTGTTGCTGTTGGGGTTGTTGTTGTTGTTGCTGTTGTTGTTGTTGCCTCCGGTCTTCGGGGGTCCTCCGTTGTTATTGGGGTAGTTGGGGCGATAACTCTGAGCAGTTGGCTTGTTGTTTCTCTGGGGGAATCCTCCAGAGGAGTTGTTGCGATGCTTCTGGGCATTGTGGGGCCCATTCTGGTTCATCATTCTGCGCTTGCGGTTCTCATTGGCCTGATGCAGCTTTCCTTCCATCTGTATGGCTGAGTCTACGAGGGCTTCGAGGTCAGCGAACGGAATGTTCACTAACACAGTTTGCATCTCGTCATGCAGTCCGTTCAGAAACCTTTCCTTTCTCTTCTCATTGGTGTCGGTCTCATCCGGGGCGTACCTTGACAGAGTGAGAAACCTGTCGCGTTATTCCACCACCGACATCCTTCCTTGCTTGAGTTCACGAAACTCGTCTCTCATCTTCTTGATCAGTCCTTGGGGCACGTGGTATTTGCTGAACTTCAGCTTGAAGTCTTCCCAGGTCATCATCTATCCCGCATTCATTGCGCGGGCACTTGTCCACCAGGCTCTGGCAGGTCCTGACAGGTAGTGGGTGGCAAACAGTACTTTTTCTGCGGCTTCAACTCCCGCAACTTCGAGGTTATTCTCCATGGTCTGGAGCCAGTCATCAGCATCTAGGGGCTCTTCAGTCTTGTTGAACATCGGTGGGTTGGTGTGCTGAAAGTTTTTCAGCTTTGACCCAGGGTGATCATGATTTCCGTGGCCTTGATTGTTCTGAGCTATCTGTTGCAGTGCAGCTATGTTGGCTTGGCGTTCAGCTCTCTCGGCTTCGCGGTCTGCCATCATCGTCTGCAGCAGTTGCATCATGGTATCCTGGGTGGCGCTGCGGGTTGGTGGGGCCATCTGAACATTGAGGTAGATGATAAGATAAGAGGGAAATTTCTAGGGTTTGTTTTGTTTCAAGTTAACAAGTTCATAAATTGAAAACTTGAGTAGTGTTGCGGGGGTAAAAACCAACAACACTTTTTTATTCATACCAAACATCACATATTACAAAGCTAACACACCGTTGGTTTGAACAACCATTCCTTCGCTCTACGATACAAGGGGATCCTGATACAAACTCACACCTACTAAAGTGCCTTAAATGATACTACTCTTTAGGGTGGAATTCTTCGTCTTCACGGGTAATGTGCTTGGCGAGAGGCGAGGGCGTTGTCCAAATCCCTACGGGTTTTGTACTTCCTGAAGTCCTGGTGTGCTACATAAGGGTTCATCTCCGGGGGTGGGGGCATGGTCATCGGTCTTCCCATGGGGTCATGTCTTGGGTAGTAGATGAAGCGAGTGTTCTTGATCTTGTCCTCATTTTGTCCGCACAGACGGAAAATTGCTTCTTGCATAGCTTTGTCTAGTCCTTCCTTCCAAGTGTTTCCCGTTACAGAAAACCATATGGTTTCCCATACCGGGGCATCAAGCTTCCTTCGTAGATCAGTAGAAACGTCCCACCGAGGTGGTTCTCCTAACTGAGCCTTGAGGGGTATTCCGAAGAACTCGGGATACGGGTGTCCCAGATAATCCACTAGTTGCCTCAACTCTTTTTCGAACCTTAGTTCTCCTCCGTGACCAAGCTGATAGCACTCCCATTGGTACTTCATCTGTGAGCAATTAGGATAAGTAAGTTAGGGGAGTGTGTCAAAATTTTATGTAGTAGTCTAAGAGAAAATAGAGCATAACTTTCTTATTTTGAAGCAGATCTCAAGGATAAGAGTGAGAATAAGTTTTTTACAAATATTCAGTTCTTTAGTTTTGAAACTAAGTTTTGCAGACGTCCATTCTAACTAAGGTCTTCTAAGGTCAACAATGGCTCTGATACCAACTTGTCAACACCCGGATTTTTAAGTCCAGATGCCTATTATGCCATTCCTCGCAATCCCAGGAATATTGTTTTTGCGAGACATAATAGATTGATATCACAACACATCATTCATTACATACCATAATCGTCTTACAAATAAAGGATCACATGATCCAGTCTCATTACAATAATAGAAGTTCTATTTATTCATTACATAACACATAGCGGAAGCGAAAGTAGCGTAGTAGTAGTCCATCTATTCCACAGGCAACTGTTTACGTCAGGAGTGATCCTAGTTGTCGTAGACGTCCTGCTGTCCTTCTTCCGGGTTCTGGTACTCCTCTTCATAGTCTGGCCATTTGAATAGCCAGGGACACAGCCATGAGTACTTTAAAGTACTCGCAAACTAATACTAAGGTAAATACTATCAACTATAGTAAGGAGGTTCTAAGCTCTAGTTTTATTTGCATAAAGCCAGTTTTATTTTATAAGCACTTTAATAAATCAAAGCCTCTTCAATTAACTAACTCAAGTGGGAACATTAGTGTCATTCCCACAACTCAGTTGTGATTCAAAGTCGAAGTCACCTTTCAATTCAAATCACAAGTCACCATTCATATTTTTAGAAAAGTTCTGATGACGGAACAGTATGGCCTTTCCAACTGTCCATAACCGAGGACGCGGCTATTCGAATATGTTTAACTCTGCAGAGGTTGTACACTTGTGCCACAACAATTGCAATAGTTCGTCAGGGGTAACTGGCCCTGATTTATCGTACGTAGTACGCGAACTACCAATCCTAACCTTTCATTTACATATTCTAGTATGAGCACCTCTCCCCATGAGCTTGGCCTCCCGGTGAAAACCGCAGTCAACCCGGGAACTGCACAGGGCTTGGGCCGGACATTCACCTCATTTCACGTCATTTCACATCACTTCACTAGTACGGAGGCAGCCTCAAGCATAACCCCTATGACGCTTGTTCAGAGGGAACCCATACTAAAATACATAAGTTTCCAGTTAAGCCTTACCCAGATTCAGGTATTGTGGGGGTACTTGTAAAATTGGAATGGTATCGCATCCGAACCCAACCATCAGTGTTTTTGATAAAATTCACCAAGTCATTCACCAGTCATATTCACCTTCAAAATCTCTCAATAGAATGACTCATCATTCCAAGGTTTTCAAAGTCATTTCAAAATCACAAGTTCCCAACTAGAGTAGTCACTTTTAATATTGAGCACTAGCATCTAGTTATGAGGGGTACTAAGTATCTTGGAGCTTGCAAGGCTAAGTGTGATGCCCTTGTACTACTCTATAGTTCAACCAAGTGAATCATAAATCAAAAAGTAACTTTGATAAATAAAAACAAGTAAAGCTTGTTAAGTAGAAACTTGGGATAGGTTCATAAAGTAAAATGTAATGGTGCCTTGCTCTTGTAGAGCTTTGCACAAGGGAACCTTGCAAGAGTGTTAGCTTGCATTGGTAATAGCTTGCAAGAATATTAGCTTGCCATAGTATAGCTTGCCTTGATTGGTGATGTGATCAAAGTTTTCTTGCTCTTCCTCTTGGTAGAAGACCTCTTCCTCTTGATAGTCTCCGGTACTAGCCTCTATAAACGAATACGAGGATACAATCATCAAACAACACTTAAGTAATCTTAATTAGCCTTATTGGTTCACACACAAAGGATCTAGCATCACTACTTAACATTTATCAACCCATTATTCTAGGGTTTCCTTATTTAACATTAGGAAAATAATTTCCTCTCATTGAATTTTTCTTAAGATTTAATTTCTCTTATGAATAATGTATGACCTAGGTTGACCAAAGTCAACCTCTTCATACTTATCATTTGAGAAAATGGATTTAATTGAGATTCATCATCTCATGTGAAGTAAATAACCATGGCAAATGTAAATACTATTTAGATTTAAAAAAATCTACAAGTGAGCAAGTATGAGCCTAAGCATTTAAAGGTCAACACATTACTTCATATCACTTGTGAGAATGAGGTAAATGAGGTGCTACACCTCATAGATTTAAATTCTAAAATTTGGATATATTTTAAATGGGCTAGTATTGACTACATAGCCAATATTTTGATTCTAGCCCATGATCATGTACAGAACACCTATCATATTTTTACATAGTAAATTAGAGTTTGCTAAATGTGAATTATTGCAATTGGATTCACTACAAAATTCAAATTGGTTGATTTTTAAGATTTATTTGAATACTGAAAAGTCTCTGTTTTGTTAATTTTGCTATTCAAATTCTACACAAGATATGAGGTTGAAACAAGTGGAGTTAGTTAGAGAAAATCATAAGCTTTCCAGAACATTTTGATTTGCTGAATTTGGATTTGTAGAATTTGAACTATTTAATTTATAGGACAGACCAGAATTGAAATATTTGCTGAATCAATTTATTTGAATTAAGTTAGATGGGCTAGGCGGGAAACTTTTGGGCCGAAACGGTTTGAATGGGGGAAACAGGCCCAGTAACGGTTCGGTGCTTGGTGGGCTGTCAGGGGTGGGGCCTACATGTCAGCGACGGTTTTACTTACCGAAACGGTACGCGCTGGCGACCGTTGGATCAGAACGCGATCGGACGACCGGGGTTCATCTTCTTCTCCGGCGAGAGGAGGGCGTGCGGGCGACGGAGGTAGGGGGTCGGGGAGCGCTCTGGGCCGCCAGCGGTCGAGGGAGAGGGGCGAGGCGATGTTGTCGAGGGTGTAGAGGCCCCTGGTGCCGCGGCGAGGCTCGGGGTGGCTCCAGGCGAAGCAGATGATCTGCGGGGCTCCGGCGGGAACGAGCTGGCGATTGGAGCTCCTCCGGCGAGGAAATGTAAAATTGGTGGGAGGAGAAGGGGCAAGGATGAGAGAGGAGCAGATGGTGTGAAGAATCGTGGCTCCGATCTCTCCTATTTATAGGCTGGTGCGAGGGCCGTGGGTGCGGCAAAGGGGTCGACGACGACAATGGCGCTACGGGCTACGAAAGGGCAAGGCGAGGTGCGCATCTTGTAGGCGACGTCTAGGCGGAGCTAATGCGCGTGCTGGCGTGTCCAATGATGGTCTGTGTCGAGCTGGCGATGATGGTGTCCGTGCAGTACCGGCGCGGCAGTACGTTGATCATGGCGACGGTGAGAGAGCGTCCGCGAGCTAGTGAGCATGTCCAGTAGGTAGCTGGTAGTGTGGTGATGGTGCGTGCAAGAGGGCAAAGCGAGGGGAGGACGAGGGCGACCGGACACGCACGCGTTCTGGCGCGTCCAGGATGGTGCTGGTGCACGCTCACCGCGTGTCTGGCACGCCGTGGTGAGGTACTGGACGCGTGCGTTCTGGCTTCTAGCGTGCAGGGGGAGGCTCGGCCGTGCACAGGCAGTGTCCTTGTGTACCAGAGATGCTAATTGACAAGGTGTAGGGGAGAGTAGGGGCTCAGGTCGCTCGAGTGCCATGGTGGCCGGCATGGTGCATGGTGTGAACTTTTCTCTTATTTTCTCCACTTGAAATGGTGGTGCAAGGACATGGCAATGATGCAGGGGTTGCAGAGGGGTGTGATGATCACCAAATGAAAGTGGTTTAGGCTTTGGACCAGAGGTTAATAGCATGTGTTGAAAATTCTGAACTATGCCTGCAATGTGTTCGATGAAATGGCCGCATGAAGATTTTTGTGGAATTTTGGATTTCTTTTTGGTGGAGTTCAATGATGTAATTAATGTGAAAGATTGGTGGTGGTTGTGCTCATTTTAGTCAAGGTTTGTGAGATTTCAAATTTGGGGTTGATCTTCACATAGTTTCAAAGTCTCTACTTGTCAAAATCATACTGGTCAACCTGGTCAACATTAGCATGTGTGGTCAACATGAATGTTATTCACTTTTACTTGGTCTTGGATGACATGGCATTAGTTGACTAAGTTTAGTTTAAGAAATGAGAAATACAGAGGGGTAAAGTGGGGAACATTTTATAAAATGGCAATATGACCATTATCACATGTAAGTTGAATTTGAGATTTCCTTGTGTTTGATTCTTGATCCAATGATGCATTTGTGTTAGTTTATCATATTTAAGTATTACACAAGCAATAGATCAAGTAATGGTGGCCTTTGGTGAAGATTTGCAATATGGCATAATGTGTATGTGAGGGAATTTTGGGAATTTTCTCCCTATTTGATTTCCCTCCATTTAATTTGACTTTTGTTGACTCTAAGGTGATTCTTATTAGTTTAGAAACATATTCAAACCATTGAAACCATTTCAAATGGTCTTGGTCAAAGATTTGCAAAAATGGCCATAACACATAAGAGGTGATGTGTCACTTTTTATTATTTTTGAAAAGGGTTCACCTTGCTTTACTTGGACATGGGTTAGGGTCAATTTAGGGTTATATGAAGTTTAGGAATGGTTGCACACCATTTGGTCAAGGTTTAAAGTCATAGGGCAAGAATTGGGTATTATGGCTATGTGTCACATATGCCTATATGCATATGTTGCATTTGATTTTAAATTTGACTTGGCTTGACCCAAATGGTGTGGTTGAGTGTTAAAATGGTATATATGAGTGATCCCACCATTCACAACAAGTCCTAGGGTCAATCTTCTCAAATTCACAAATTTGCCTTTTACTCTCATATGCCTCTATGGCATTTTTAGTTTCTTTTTATTTCCTTTTGAAACAACTTGGATTAGGTTTGATAAGTGCTAGGTAGGGTGTATGATGGTTTTCCAAATCTCTAAACAAGGTAGAAGAGCTTAGGGTAAGGATTTATAAATATAGCCATAGGCACATATGCCTTTTTCTTATTTAATTTCCTTTTATTTTATTTTAACTAGGATGATGAAAAGAGGGGTGAGATTTAGGGTTTAAGATTATTTCAAACTACTATAACAAGCAATCATAGCAATAGCACAAGAATTAAGCAAGATCACTATGTATCCTACTTAATTAATAAAAGTTTTTGTTGGTTCCAAAATTTGGAACTAGTGAAATTCATTTGCTTTATTTTGAAATTCTTGGGATGTTACATAAATCCTCCTCCTCTTGATAGTCTCCGGTACTAGCGTCTATAAACGAATACGAGGATACAATCACCAAACAATACTTAAGTAGACTAATTAGCCTTAATGGCTCACTCAAGATTATCCAGCATCATCATCTACATTACTCAACATTAGACTAGGGTTTTCTTACTTAGTGTTAGGAAAATAATTTCCTCTCATTGAAATATGGATTAGGGTTTCTCTTTAGTTTGGAGAAATAATTTCCTCTCATTGAACCTTGTAAAGATTTAATTTCCTCAAATACCAAGTATGAGATTATGTTGACCAAGGTCAACACTTCATATTTACTATTTGGGAAAAATGGTTTAAACGAGGATCTATACCTCATGCAATTTAAATAACTATGTGATTTAAGATCCTCAAGTGAGCAAGTATGAGACCATGCAACAAAGGTTATCACATTGCTTCACAACAATTGGGAAGGTGATTTAAATGAGGTGCTACACCTCATAGATTTAAAATCCTAACTTTGAAAATGATTTAAATGGGCTAGTATTGACTACATAGCCAATTTTTGATTCTAGCCCATGATCATACAAAAAACTAGGCTATGTTTTTACATAAACAATTAGGGTACTTGAAAAGTGAATTTTTAGAGGTGGAAACACCTCAAAATCATTTATGGTTGATTTTATAAATCTATTTGAATTCTGAAAACTCTCTGACTTATTATTTTTACTATTCAAAATCTACAATAGATTATGATTTTAATCCAGCGTGGTTGGATAGAACATTTCATGAGCTTTCCAAATATATAAAATTCATCGAATTTGGTTTAGTAGAAATTGTTCTATGTAATTTTTAATCAAACACCAGTATTGAATTTGACAAACATTAGTTAAACAATTTCAAAAATGGTGGGCTAGGCGGGAAACGTAGATGGGCCAGAGAGGGTTAAAGGGGCCAGCCCAGCTGATCTGCCACGCGGGGCGCGAGGGGCCTGACGGCGGGGTCCACTGTCAGTGGCGTTTAAACGCCGAACCGGTATGCAGCGACGCGAGCCATAGGATTAAAAGCCGATCGGACGGCGCACGATCGTCTTCTACCGCGGCGAGAGGGGCTACTGGCGCGGCTAGGGTTGGAGGTGGGGGAGTTCACCGGCGGTCGGCGGTCGTCGGTGAGGGTGCACGGTGGCGTTGTCAAGGACGAGGAAGCGAGCGGTGGTCGTGGGAGGAGCTGAGGTGGACGAATTCGTCGGCGGCTTCTGCGGACTCCGGCGAGCGATTGGGCGGCGGTGGTTGATACGTCTCCGACGTATCGTTAATTTCTTATGTTCCATGCCACACTATTGATGTTATCTACATGTTTTATGCACACTTTATGTCATATTCGTGCATTTTCTGGAACTAACCTATTAACAAGATGCCGAAGTGCCAGTTGCTGTTTTCTGCTGTTTTTGGTTTCAGAAATCCTAGTAACGAAATATTCTCGGAATTGGACGAAATCAACGCCAAGGGTCCTATTTTGCCACGAAGCTTCCAGAAGACCGTAGAGGAGACGAAGTGGGGCCACGAGGGGGCCACACCGTAGGGCGGCGCGGCCCAGGCCCTGGCCGCGCCGACCTAGGGTGTGGGGCCCTCGTGCCCCCTCCTGACTTGCCCTTCCGCCTACTTAAAGCCTCCGTCGCGAAACCCCCAGTACCGAGAGCCACGATACGAAAAACCTTACTGAGACGCCGCCGCCGCCGATCCCATCTCGGGGGATCCAGGAGATCGCCTCCGGCACCCTGCTGGAGAGGGGATTCATCTCCCGGAGGACTCTACGCCGCCATGGTCGCCTCCGGAGTGATGAGTGAGTAGTCTACCCCTGGACTATGGGTCCATAGCAGTAGCTAGATGGTTGTCTTCTCCCCATTGTGCTATCATTGTCGGATCTTGTGAGCTGCCTAACATGATCAAGATCATCTATCTGTAATTCTATATGTTGCGTTTGTTGGGATCCGATGAATAGAGAATACTTGTTATGTTGATTATCAAAGTTATGTCTATGTGTTGTTTATGATCTTGCATGCTCTCCGTTACTAGTAGATGCTCTGGCCAAGTAGATGCTTGTAACTCCAAGAGGGAGTATTTATGCTCGATAGTGGGTTCATGCCTCCATTGATATCTCTGGGACAATGCTGAGAAAGTTCTAAGGTTGTGGATGTGCTGTTGCCACTAGGGATAAAACATTAGTGCTATGTTCAAGGATGTAGTTACTAGTTACATTACGCGCAATACTTAATGCAATTGTCTGTTGTTAGCAACTTAATACTGGAGGGGGTTCGGATGATAACCTGAAGGTGGACTTTTTAGGCATAGATGCAGTTGGATGGCGGTCTATGTACTTTGTCGTAATGCCCAATTAAATCTCACTATACTCATCATAATATGTATGTGCATGGTCATGCCCTCTTTATTTGTCAATTGCCCAACTGTAATTTGTTCACCCAACATGCTGTTTATCTTATGGGAGAGACACCTCTAGTGAACTGTGGACCCCGGTCCAATTCTCTATACTGAAATACAATCTACTGCAATACTTGTACTACTGTTTTCTGCAAACAATCATCTTCCACACAATACGGTTAATCCTTTGTTACAGCAAGCCGGTGAGATTGACAACCTCACTGTTTCGTTGGGGCAAAGTACTTTGGTTGTGTTGTGCAGGTTCCACGTTGGCGCCGGAATCTCTGGTGTTGCGCCGCACTACATCCCGCCGCCATCAACCTTCAACGTGCTTCTTGACTCCTACTGGTTCGATTAAACCTTGGTTTCTTACCGAGGGAAACTTGCCGCTGTGCGCATCACACCTTCCTCTTGGGGTTCCCAACGGACGTGTCAACCACACGCATCAAGCAAATTTCTGGCGCCGTTGCCGGGGGAGATCAAGACACGCTGCAAGGGGAGTCTCCACTTCTCAATCTCTTTACTTTGTTTTTGTCTTGCTTAGTTTTATTTACTACTTTGTTTGCTGCACTAAATCAAAATACAAAAAAATTAGTTGCTAGTTTTACTTTATTTGCTATCTTGTTTGCTATATCAAAAACACAAAAAAATTAGTTACTTGCATTTACTTTACCTAGTTTGCTTTATTTACTATTGCTAAAATGGCTACCGCTGAAAATACTAAGTTGTGTGACTTCACAACCACAAATAATAATGATTTCTTATGCACACCTATTGCTCCACCTGCTACTACAGCAGAATTCTTTGAAATTAAACCTGCTTTACTGAATCTTGTTATGCGAGAGCAATTTTCTAGTGTTAGTTCTGATGATGCTGCTGCCCATGTTAATAATTTTGTTGAATTGTGTGAAATGCAAAAATATAAAGATGTAGATGGTGACATTATAAAATTAAAATTGTTCCCTTTCTCATTAAGAGGAAGAGCTAAAGATTGGTTGCTATCTCTGCCTAAGAATAGTATTGATTCATGGACTAAATGCAAGGATGCTTTTATTGGTAGATATTATCCCCCTGCTAAAATTATATCTTTGAGGAGTAGCATAATGAATTTTAAACAATTAGATACTGAGCATGTTGCACAAGCATGGGAAAGAATGAAATCTCTGGTTAAAAATTGCCCAACCCATGGACTGACTACTTGGATGATCATCCAAACCTTCTATGCAGGACTAAATTTTTCTTCGCGGAATTTATTGGATTCAGCTGCTGGAGGTACCTTTATGTCCATCACTCTTGGTGAAGCAACAAAGCTTCTTGATAATATGATGATCAACTACTCTGAATGGCACACGGAAAGAGCTCCACAAGGTAAGAAGGTAAATTCTGTCGAAGAAACCTCTTCCTTGAGTGATAAGATTGATGCTATTATGTCTATGCTTATGAATGGTAGGCCTAATGTTAATTCTAATAATGTTCCGTTAACATCATTGGTTGCTCAAAAAGAATATGTTGATGTGAATTTCATTAAAAATAACAATCACAATGATTCTAGGCCATATCCTGCTAATGGTAACTCTTATGGTAGATATGTTTCACCTAATGAAGAAAAGATGCTAGAAATTGAAAGATCCACCAAGAGCTTTATGCAATCACAATTTGAGCAAAATAAATTATTTACTAAAACTATGAACGAGCAATCTACCTTGTTGAAGAATATAGGGAATCAACTTGAAAATCTGAATAGGGAGATCTCGGGGTTGCAAACTAAACTTGCTAATGCTGAAAACCGAATCTCATACATGTCTACATCACAATCTTCTTTAATTAATAAAATGGCTGCTAAACCTGAGGATTTAGATGACAAAATTACTACTACAGCAAATGCCATTCAAGTTAGAATTACTAGTCTTCAACCCGTGCACCCCGCACGTGCTAGCTATTTTTTAGATGTCATATTAATAGTATAAATATGAGAATTATCAAATAAAATTATGTATATGCCGCTATTAAAAAATAGTGTTTTTATTTATTTTCCACAAAGACAAATTATAAGCACATATAATATGTGAATGTTTATTTTGCAACATGTTGACATAAATCTGAGCAAATTAATATGGCATAGTCCAGCCTTCTCATATAGGTGACTTTGCTTGCACATAAACGTTCTCCTGTATACAACTTCGACTATCAGTTTTCATCTGAATATTTGAGTGAAAAGTTAATGTAATTGTGATACTTGGAAATATTTTATGGCTGAATGCAGAACGATGCATGTTTTAAACTGACTCTTCTATACGGTATCTATGAAATATTGTAGTTTTATCAATAAGAGTTCCTTAATTAATTAACAATATTTTCTTAAATAAAACCATATAATAATATAAATACCCTCGTGTCCATGAAACATTCTTACAGGCTTGCAGATATAACGCGCATGGGAGGACATGAGGAAAATAGCCAAATTATGTTGAAACATGTTAGGTGTATGCAGTATAGGTTATCATACGAGAGGCACATGTCACTATTTCAGGACCAAGTGCCGATGTACTACAGGTAAAAGTAGCCGCAGCTCCATACGAAAGCGATGACAAACTTCAGCCTTTTAGCAAATTTATTGCTACACATGTGGTTTAATCAAATTTATTGCTACATATGTGGTTTAATAAGATATACTTCATTTACCTAGAAAAAACATGGAGATCAGAGGCAGATATGATGCATGGAAGCTTAGTTAAAAATAATGTATAGGAGATGCACATACTGTACAACGACGCAGATGTAGCGATCTTCTTTTCTCTACTGAACTCTTCCGTCACCCCTCCAAAATTATGTTTCTTGCAGCAGGCAGTAAAGACTGAATTATTTGCTCATAGTTGAGGTTGCAGTGCATGTACGGCAACCGCATGTATGCTTTTGAAGTTCTTGTGTATATATAGGCAGGATTCATCGAATTAAGCATGATGTTAGGTATGGGGAAATGCACTTTGGCTCATAGGAGCATATGCTCCCATTATGTGAATCCACATTTCAAAGTGTCAAAAAATTCTAAACTAAAATTTTACATATATATCTAGACATTTTATGTTGGTACACAAGTTTTCAAAAAAAAAATTAAAATTATGTGGCTCCTGTAAAAAAGACAAATTTTGATGCTGTAACACGACTACGTACAGTACATTTTTCTGCCTTTTTTGTACACACCACACAAAATGTTGTTTTTCCACGAAAACTTGTGAACGAACATAGGATGTCACAATGTATACCAAAAATTTTATGTCAGATTTTTTCAATATTTATATAATTGTTTTATTATTATTTTCTATAATAGGTGTATATGCACGCGTGTGCCAAAACGCCACCTCCGTTATTCACATGGGCCTTACGAAAATAGTGATATACGCATGTATGCGTTACAGACTTGGGAGTAGATATTCGTGTACGCTGCAACCATGTTTGATGTTGACGAACAGAGCACACCAGGTGGATTTTCTGAACTAAAAATTCAAACGCTGCCCTCATGGTGCTCAGACGCCCTGCCGCATCAAGCTTCGGACGCCAGTCTCAGCGTCTCATCCTTGGATGGCTAGACGCCCTGCATCATCGAGCTTCAGAGGTCGCTGGCGGCTATGCACCTCTGGATTGTCAGGCGCCCTGCAGCATTGAGCTTTGTGTGTCGCCGAGGGCTTGGCGTTTCTTGATAGATTAGTTGTGACAAAATCCTGGTAAGGCAGTGGCCCAGGTCTGCCGCCATGATGTGTAGGCGACGTCCACAGCCATATTCGGCTGGATAGACCACGCCGATACACCCGTGCATGTATCTTGAGGTTCAACATCACCACCGTTTTGAAAGCCAACTACATGGATCAATCTGAATCGTCAGCATATAGCCTATAAAAATGAAATTGTTTAAAGTCACTAACCTCCGCCCAAACGCTTCATCTTTTCATCTTCTTTTGAATCAGGCGCACTCATGTTTTGACCAATCCCAGTATACGTAGATGGAAATTCAGCTAACTTTGCACAAAACCTGGTTTCTACCGAGAAGAGTCTGGACGCTGGGAAGAACATGCAGCCCAGGAGCAAATACCAACAGCTTGGTAGTCATGAATTGCTTAGCATTATCATCCTGTATGCAGTAAATTTTAGTAAAAGGACATACATTTAGTGAAGGGGATATTTTTTTCATACTGAGAACACTCGTATTGTAATTTCCATACAATGGTTTAGGCTTATGTGCAGTTGCATCTGCCCCAGTGGCACGGTTAATCACATGATGCATCAAACTGTCCTCGATATACACCTGCGGTGTGCATCAGATTTATTTTTCTGTTAAAACAATAATAAAATTGATGGAAGACTCGGAATCAATGGAGACCAATTTGCCGGTGCATGTAAGATTCAAGGACAGACTTATATGCTTGCTGGCGCAGGATCCACCAATGATGAACCCGAACCATGGTAGTTCATTTGCTCGCTGCCTCACAATTATCGGCGGCTGAATATACATCAAACTGCCATCGTTATGTAGATCCTACTTCAGTACAATACCATTGCTTGACAAACGTCGGCGACCGCTGAACCTGTACCAAACTGTCAACGCATATACAACTCCTCGACTGCAATACAATCGAGGGGAGATTCATCTGCTGTCAATATGAGAATATATAAGTTGAAGATATTTAAAACATAGACGAATGAGTGGCGCTGCAAGTTGGATGAAACCTGGAATTTGTGCGGCCAGGCGCGCTGAACCGCTGAGGATCATCATGCATCCAGTTTCTGGCCAAAAGCGCCATTGGAAGAGGGGATCGAGACGAAACAACGATGAAGTGAAGGAGGCGGCGGACTGCTTAATTTATTTCTCAGCTAGAGGAAATTTAATCCATTCAATTATGTGAGTCAGGGCAAACAACGTTTAAAAGTAATCCGATCGTAACCGTCTTGGATTGTTTCCTTCTGAATGTGCAACCTAAATAGAGTCCTGATCGTAACCATCTCATTGCCTATTTTTCAGGCTATACAATTCAACGTGTCGTGGTAGGTTATTTGTCATGTCCTAGGTGACTTCATCTAACGATCGCTCCATCCTAACCACAAAATAAAGATTTAACATCTTAATTACTTTAAACCAACAATATATATGACACGAAATTATATCAAGCTACATGCCAGCTATATTAGGTTCCACGTTACGTACTTTAATATCTATAAACGTGTCTATGTAACGTCCAATGTGACATTATAAATAATTACTTTTTTGACTAATCCTATCCATCAATTTTAGATCTAACTGTCTTAATTATTTTAATGATGTGGATTAATGTGGTGTCTCTTATGGTGCCTCCAATTAGTAAATATAAGAATGAGAATATAAGATTAATGGCTGAATTGCGTGCTAGGTGGGATAGAGAAGAAAATGAAAAACTAGCTAAAGAGAAGAGTGTAGCTAAAGTTTGGACTATTACCACCACTAGTAATGCTAATGCTACACATGTTGCTGCACCTCCTACTAATAATAATAAAAGAATTGGTGTTAGCAATGTTTCCACTTCTAATGCAAAGCGCGAGAAACTGCCTGAAACTGCTAAAACTGCTGAAACTGCCTGTGATAAAACTGCTGAAATTTTTTCCAACATTGGGGATGATGATCCCATTGCTTTAGATTATAATGGTTTGAATTTTGATGATTGCCACATCTCTGAAGTTATAAAGTTCTTGCAAAAACTTGCTAAAAGTCCTAATGCTAGTGCTATAAATTTGGCTTTCACACAACATATTACAAATGCTCTCATAAAAGCTAGAGAAGAGAAACTAGAGCGCGAAGCCTCTATTCCTAGAAAGCTAGAGGATGGTTGGGAGCCCATCATTAAGATGAAGGTTAAAGATTTTGATTGTAATGCTTTATGTGATCTTGGTGCAAGTATTTCTGTTATGCCTAAGAAAATTTATAATATGCTTGACTTGCCACCGCTGAAAAATTGTTATTTGGATGTTAATCTTGCTGATCATTCTACAAAGAAACCTTTGGGGAAAGTTGATAATGTTCGCATTACCGTTAACAATAACCTTGTCCCCGTTGATTTTGTTGTCTTGGATATTGAATGCAATGCATCTTGTCCCATCATATTGGGAAGCACTACTAGGAAAAGGCTTATAGCCGCACTCCTTACCGCCGGCAAATACAAGCTGAAGATGCCAGCGGTAATACCTTCCAGGGGGGGCTAACACTACCGCCGGCGAATAGGCAGGACGGCGCCGGGGGTAGCTCGATTACCCCCGGCGAAACAGAAATGGAGGCGCCGGGGGTACAATCGGCCGCGGGGTCCCAAGTGGGCCTGGCGTTACCACCGGCGAGTTGGGCCTAAAGCGCCGGGGATACTGGGCCATTACCGCCGGCGAAACGGGGACGTAGACGCCGGGGGTGTCGCCGAGCCAGGGTGGGCCACCAGCCTTCACTTACCGCCAGCGTTTGCGTGCCGTAGATGCCGGCGGTAACTGGCCCTACCGCTGGCATTCTTCATTGTAGGCGCCGGCGGTAACCTGGGCATGTCCATTTAGGACGACCAGCCACCTACCACCACCCACACACACTCATATGTGATGGCAAATCAACCCAAGCACTAGTTAGCTCATTCCCCCACCCATTTTAGCTATTTCAACCAATAAAATATGATGTATTTGAGCAAATCATGCACTACCTAGCCCCTCTAGCATGATTTGCATAATATAGATCTAGATCTATCTCCTCCCACCACCTTTTCCACTAGATCTAGCTAGATCTCTCCATTTCTTAGATCTCTAGATCCCTCAAGCATTAAAGTCGACGTGTGGCGTCTCTCGGGTGCTTTTGGACGTCGCGTCAACTAATAGGTACATAAACTAAATGAGTGGAATGTTCATGTGTTGGCGAAAATTCGCGGTTATATCACTAGTACTAGTGGTGGCAAAAGGCGCGGTTCCATATATGTAAATGCATTGTTTTGCATTTGTTTACGCGTGCAGGAACATTGAGTTGCCAATGTTTTGCCGGAATGTTGATTAACTTCCGTTCCGGCGAATTTTGGAACTCCAGCATGACAATATTTAGCAAAGGTCATGCCGAATTTTTTCCGTGAAAACCGAGACGGCGGTGTAATCAATTATCTTGTCTTGTAGGCGGCGATGGTCATCGCGATGAGGGAAAGCGTCGTGGATAGATACGTGGAACGCGCGACGGCCGACATGTATCGAAAAAAGCGAAAGGATATAATGTGTCCTTGTCGAAGATACAAGCTAGGATCGTTGTTTGACCCCTTCTCAGGCATAGTGAATCAACACCTGCTCAGGTATAGTTTCATGGAGGGGCATACTCAGTGGATGAGTGATGATGGAGATGATGATATCGATGGTGATGGAGATGATGATGGTGGAGATGATGATAACGAAGGTGATGGAGAGGATGCCCCACACGACAATGGAGACGAGGTTGAAGAGGATGGCGCACACGTTGATGGTGATCAAGAAGGCCAGGAAGAACATGCAGCCGACGAGGACATGAGTAGAAATACCCCGCTAACCGCGGCCGTGCAGGACCGTCATGTTCAAGAACATCTTCTCAGCAACACATCGACCGACCCCAAAATCGCTGGTAGACGGAAGGCTAAGCTAGATCAACTCGAGGTAGACTCAAGAACTCCGTTGTACGATGCAGCTCGTGGGACGGAGGAGAGCCGTCTGAGATACGCTCTCGATATTATGGAGATGAAGGCAAAGCACAAATGGACGGACACAAGCGTGGACGAACTCTTCGGATACTTGAAGATCCACTTTCCTAAAGATAACACGTGTGCCGGTAGCCTACAGGAGGCCAAGAAAATCGTGTGCCCTCTCGATTTACCGCACCAGAAATACCACGCATGCATCAGTGACTGCGTAATATATCGGAACGAGCATGCCAATCTCGATACATGCCCACAGTGTGGCGAATCTCGATACAAGAGAGGGACAAGAAAATCTCCTCGAAAAGTTGTGTGGTACTTCCCGCTCACGCCCCGTCTGCAGCGGTACTTCGTGGACCCCAAGGAAGCAAAGCTCATGCGCTGGCACGCGGAAAGAAAGGAGGCGGTGATGCGTGATGTAGAACGGGTTGAAAACCCAGTGCTAACACACCCTTCGGATGCAAGCCAGTGGAAAACATTAGACGATGAGTATTACGAAGAATTCAGGAAGGAACATCAGGTTGGGTGCGATCACCGACGGACTCAATCCGTTTGGGAACCAAAGCACCAAGCACAGCACCTGGCCCGTGTTTGTATGGATGTACAACCTCCGTCCATGGCTATGCCTGAAGAAGAAGTACATACACATGAGTATGCTAATCCAAGGGCCGACGCAGCCAGGGAGCGATATCAACCTGTATCTGGAGCTATTGAAGGAGGAGCTAGTCACTCTGTGGGATGAAGGGACAGAAACTTGGGACGCCTACGGACAAGAAACTTTCCGTATGAAAGCCGCACTGTTGACGACGGTGCAGGACTATCTTGGATACGGATATATCGCGTGCCAGGTGTGCCACGGACACAAGGCATGTGTGAGGTGCATGGAAAAGACGCCATTTTTACAGCTGGGTAAGGATCCCGGGTCTTCAAAAACCGTCTACATGAGGCATCGAATGTGGCTTCCCAAGAATGACCCGTGGAGGAAGCGTGGAGACCTGTTCAATGGGAAGGATGAGGTCGAGGGACCTCCACCTAGGCGAAGCAGCGAAGAGATAGATACTCTGTTGAAAAACTGGAAAGACTGCCCTCCGGCGGGTAAGATAAAGATCCAGAAGCGGAAGAAAGGAGACAAGAGCAAGAAAAAGGAACCCGGGCCGCTCTTGGGGGTATGGAAAAGGAGGTCCGTGTTTTGGGACTTGCCTTACTGGAAGATCCTCGGTACGCCTCATAGCCTTGATGTCATGCATATCACGAAGAACATGTGCGAGAGCTTGCTTGGCACTGTGCTCAACATGCCGGAGAGGACCAAAGACGGGTCGAAAGCAAGACACGACCTGATGGCCCTTGATATCAGAAAAGAGCTTCATTTCGCCCAAGTTGACCAGGAAACCGAGGAGGAGGAGACGGATGGTCGCAAACGTAAAAGGGTGGCCAAGCAGCGCGAAACTCCTCGCCCCTCCTGCTTCACTCTAAATCCCGATGAGCTCGAACAATTCTTCAAGTGCCTACTAGAAGTCAAATTTCCCCTAGGCTACGCGGGGCTGATACGCAGATGGCTGGACCCGACGAAAAAAATCTTCAGCGGGATGAAGTCTCATGACTGTCATGTCATGATGACGCAGATACTTCCGGTTGCTATCCGAGGGATAATGGAACCGCACGTTCGTGCGACGCTGACTGACCTGTGTAACGTCTTCGACGTCATCACTCGAAAGTCGATAACCGTCAAGAAACTCGGGAGGCTGCAGGAAGAGATCGTCACCATCCTATGCGAGATGGAGATGTACTTCCCGCCCGCATTCTTTGACATCATGGTCCATCTGCTGGTGCATATAGTGGACGATATCGAGGATCTCGGGCCCGCGTTCCTTCACAACATGATGGCGTTAGAAAGAATGAACGGCTTCATCAAAGGATACGTTCGTAACAGGGCACATCCGGATGGAAGCATCGTCCAGGGCTTTCTCACCGAGGAGTGCATCTCTTTCTGCAAGAATTATTTAAACGAGGACGACCCACGTCCGGTTGGATTGCCCGCCAACAAGCACCTCGGAAGATTCGAGGGAGTAGGCCACAACGCTGGCAGGAGGGAACTCGACGCCGATCAAGATGATAGGAGAACAGACTTTAACAGGGCCCACTTAGTAGCACTACAGCACATGAACGAGGTAGAGCCTTGGGTGGATCAGCACATAAACAGGATCAAGAGCAGGGCTGACAAGCCGATGACGGAACAAGAGGTATTCAAAGCGCACAACTCCTCTTTCGCGAGCTGGTTCAAAGACCAGATTGATGCCAATCCCCCACCAATGGCAAGCGACGTAGACAAAATGATATTGGCCTTGTCTTATGGGCCCGCCGCCAACCTCATGACTTATCAGAAATACGACATCAACGGTTACACATTCTCCACAGAGGAGAGAGACAAAAAAAGCGACTATCAGAACTCGGGCGTGACGATGGAATTGTACACGGGTGAAGAGAAGAAAAGGTACTACGGAAGGATCGAGGAAATCTGGGAGCTCGACTACGTCGGGGAGAAGCTACCAATGTTTCGTGTCAGATGGGCTACGGACGTCACAAAAGAAGATGCGTATGTCACCACCATGCGACTGCCTCCCAAATCCAAGACCAAGAACCCCACCGCGCAAAATGAGCCTTGGGTATTGGCTAAGCACGTCGAGCAATGCTTCTTCATAACTGACCCGTCAAGGCCCAGCCGTGTTGTCGTAAGGAGAGGAAAAAGGGCCCTCGTCGGAATGGATGGAGTTGCCGACGAGCAAAACTTCGACGGCCTCGTCGGAGACCCAATGATGGAAGAACCCGATGAAGACGATAGAACCTACACACTAAGAAGAAGAAGGACGACGCTACCTAGGTCAAGTGTTCCTCCGTACACAAGGAGTCGCGACGATACCGGTGGGGTCACAAGGACCAAGCGGAAGGGACTTTGAAGTCATTTGTGTATTTATAATAATTATCCCTCGAACAGCCATTTGTCCTTCTCAAGTGTATCCTAAATTTATGTCTTGGTTTTTTATCGGATATCCTCGAAAGGACTTTGAAGTCATTCAAGAATTAAAATCATCAATTTATGTCTCGCAATTTATCCTTCATTGCTTTCTTTTATCGGATGTTGCCAAAGGACTTTACAATTTATCTAAATAACTAGAAACAATAAAAAAAGGTCTTAAGAAAAGAAAAAAAAGTTGCCAAAGGACTTTACAATTTATCTAAATAACTAGAAACAATAAAAAATGGTCTTAAGAAAAGAAAAAAAAGGGTGCCTTTTTTGCACCCACAGGGATTCGAACCCTGGGTGCCTCGGCTGTGCAAAAGAGTGGCACCGCTGGGCTAATGAGTTGGTTTTGATTAAAGTGCATGGTTTACACAACTAATGCTGTATCGCCAGCTGGGAAGGGAAAAAATTATACCGCCGGCGAATTGGACGTTTCCGCCGGTGGAAACCACACATGGGCCCACCTGTTAGTGGCTTAAACTTACCACCGGCGTTTACGCCAAAACGCCGGGGGTAGGCATTCCACGACTTAGTCGTGTGTGGCCGTCGTTCCCCACACGGCCAAAAATCGCGAGCTAGCTCTTCCCTGCCGCCATCGTCGACCTCTCCCCTGCCGCCGTCGATCCGCCGTCCCTGCCGCCGCCGATCCGCCTTCGTTGTCGTCGTCGAGCCGCCGTCGCCCTCCACCGCAGGTGCGCCCCTCCCCTGCCTCCCTCTCTCCCTTGCCCCGTTCCTTGATCCGCCGTCGTTCCTCACCTCGACCCGTCGCCCTCCGTCGCAGCAGCGCCTCGCCCCGTCGCCCTCCGTCGCAGCAGCGCCTCGCCCCGTCGCCCTCCGTCGCAGCAGCGCCTCGCCCCGTCGCACCACCTCGCCCCGTCGCCCTCCTCTCCAGCAACCCCCTCTTCAGCTTCTCCCCGTCGCAAGGTTCGATTTTCTGCCTGGACTAGTTCATGCGAAATCATCAGTGCTGATGATTGTAAAATTTCAAAGCTCGAATAACTGAAACGCATACAGAGTTGCACAATTAACTGGATTTTTCTGTTCATACATGTTTTTAGATGAGATTTTTCAGGTTTCTTTTAACTATAATTGCAATAGAATTATTGTTGATGTCTGTTACTCTTGGATAGCTTCCCATGGGGTGAATCTTGATCCGGTACCTAGATAGAAGTTCAGGAACTCAACTGCAAAATCATCTCTTCTTACATAAATTTTAGTGTACTTGCTAGTAATATTTATCATTTATGTTACCTAGCAATAAAATATATGCACTTATCACCAATAACAAATTGAAAAAAAAAGGTCATGTGTGTCAAGGATACTTAAATTTTGGGAAGTACTGAGCCATGGTATGCAACAGAAGAGCAGCCTGACCCCAAGCAGCATTTATTTCATCCCACTCAACCTATGTTTTAGGCAATGACTCAAAGCATCAGGTGAAAATGTTGATAAACAGTTCAGATATAAAAAAGCATGCGCATACAGAAGGAAAGCAAAGTTACAATGTTCTTTTTGTTAAGTATGAAACATTGAAATGCAGATTCGGTATATTACTTTATCATGGAGTAAGCAAGTGTTTTTGTGTTCTGTTTCCATACTGGACTTGCTTAGTTATTTTGTGCAACTTCTCTCTGTTGAACTCTAATGAATGGCAGAGCCCCTGCTTTTTGCTTGAAAAAACCATGTAAACCGTTTGGGCTTTTTAAGAGAGAACCAAGTGTTGCTCGTTGGCTAGAGGTGCAGGTGCACGTCCCAGCTTGCCTAGGTGATAAAACACTAGGCAATTAAACAAGGAGTACAAAGTAAACCATACACCTGGTTCAGTGATCTGGAAAAGATACATGTCTGATTGTACATAAGTTGGAATTTGCTAGTAGTAACTTTCGTGTCAATGACAGTGCGGCGTTTAGTTTAAACAACCCCCTATGTTTGTTCTGAATTTTTGAAGAGTATTGATCTCCTGGTGCATGCACTATTTTGTCCACAGAATTTTCATACATGTATTTGTTATGTATACATGAAGTGAACATTTTACCCCCAATTGCAGCTACATGACTTGCTTCCTGAAACAGTATTGCATTGCATTCATACATTTGTTCTGAATTGTTTAGCACCTGAGTTGGCATTTCCTTGAGTGCAGTGGCTTATTTCCCTATATATGTTACTACTACTTGTGATTTTGTGAAGCATGATAATAATTCAATCGGCAGTGTGGTGTTTGGTGTGAATTGCACAGATAAAGTACATATTTGCTAGACCTGAGCATATGTATGGAAGGAAAAGTTGTGTGAAATGTGTCTGCAGGTACATTGAGTGCCAATGTTTCGCCGGAATGTCGATTAACTTCCGTTCCGGCGAATTTCTGGCACTCCGGCATGACCATTTTTTAGCAAAGGTCGTGCCGAATTTTTTGTTGGTATAGTTTAATAAGATACTCCTTCATCTGCATGTGTATGCTGCCTAATGCTGTCACATCTACCTTTGTTAGCATGTTCCTAAAACACTACCTGTTTTCTTTCTTTGACTAATAGTAGTTCCAAATACATGGCAGAAGCACGTAGCTAGCGATGTCGTCTTCTGCAGACCCCAACGAAGACGTTGACGGGTCTTCTCAGCGGAAGTTGGATGAGCACTACAGGCTCATGGTCTCGGATCAGCTGGAGGACCTTCCAGGCAGCGATGACGAGTCCTCAGAGGAGGGGGATGATGAGATGGACAACGATGGTGAGGATGAGAGGGGGGCTGCCGACGAGACCACCGACAGTGGCGTTGCCGGGGGTAGCTCGGATACTACTACCGAGGCCAAGAGGAAACGGAAGCAGCGGTGCCCAAATAGGGTCGGCACCACTCGTGACATAATCACCGCGGTGGACGCCAAGACCGGGATTCCTACTGAGCCCAAGCACGTGGCGAAGGGGTACGGCCTCCAACTGGGAGCAATCCTTCGGGACGTCGTCGACGTCAACGACACGAAACTCCGAACCAAGAAGAAGCAGCATCTGCAGGCCCAACTCCTTGCGCGGCTGCACGCACGGTATGAGTTCCCTGTGGAATACAGGAACGAGGATACCAAGGATAACATCGTGAACAGACGAGCCCTCTCTAAGTTCTCCAAGAACCTCAGCGGTTATAAAACCATGCTGAGGGGGATGCTTGGTAACAATGAGACTTGGGAAGAGATCCAGCGCCACTTCCCGCGGATGACGCTGGAGCAGTATAATAAATTCTTGGAAAACGATGAGCTCGAGTACACCAAAAGACAATCGACCTGGGGGAAGGAGCTGGCGGATAAGAACATCGGTCACCACAATCTCGGTTGCCGTGGCTTCGAAGGCAAGCAGCCGGTATGGGACAAGGAGGACCAGGCCTACATAAATGCTGGCCTCGAGCCCCCTTTTGCCAAGTACAAAGACCCACTCTTCAGGGCATATCTCAGGTCCCGATACCATAGAGAATTGGCTGGGAAACGTGTCACGAAACCTGATGTGGTGGTGGGAGTTGAGTTGGTCGCCGACGCGAAGGTGATGGCACTAGAGAAAGCAGTGGTAAGCAATTTACCAGCTTATTAATTTGATACTGCTCACCAAGTCCATTACATTCTAAAATTGTTCATGTTACTTCTGGCAGTTGACGGAACAAGCAGCCGTCGAATCAGCTGGCTCCTCGTCCCAGACGTCGACTGGCAAAGTCCCGTGGGACACGCCTTTTATCAGGGGTCTGAACACCGTGAAGGCGCGGCCGCTTTTGGACAAGCCCCACCGTGTCCCCGGCGCCGGAGGAGGTCGCAAGCTTGCCGACTATGGCTTGGACGTGCCCGCAAGCACTAGGGAGTCGCGGCAGGCGCAGAAGGACCGGGAGCACGAGGCTCTTCTGAAAAAGGTGGCCGACTTGGAAACAACCATGGAGCAACGCGTCAGTGCCGAGGTTCAGCAACGCGTCACTGCCGAGGTTGCTAGCAAGGTCGATGACGCGCTGGCCAACAGGGTCAATGAAATCATCCCTGATCTTGTGCTGTCGATGAAGAATTACTTCGACGCCGGCGGTAAGGGACCGATGCCGGTTATCAGCCTAGGCGCCAGCAACTCGGACAACCGGCCTCCAACTAGACACGCTCAATGCACACCCAACTTGGTGACTCCACCCGCCGGCAATGTCGGCGCTAGAGAGGATTCGCCGGACCTGGGGGGCCCCAGTACTAGCCCCTCAGTCACCTGCACGCCTGGCCTCGGTCCTTCAACGCGGGCCGAGCTCGACGCCCTCACGGTAATTAATTTAGTCTCTCAAGCTCTACAAATTAGTTACTTTGTCGTCGCCCCTCTCTGACCTACACATGTTTTCACAGGCGAACGCGACTCCTTGCACCTTGCTACTGAATGTGGACAACAAGTTGAAGGCTGTAGCGAGCGGCAGTGTCATCCTGCCAACACAGCGGATTTTCCACTTCGCCTGGATGGATGATAGCGTGAGCCGGGTTCGCGTGAACCGGTCGCTACCGGGATGCCAAGACCTCCATCCTCCTTATCAACCCCCGGAAACGGAAACCCCGCTCACTCTCGGGGACCACAAGAATCACATCCTTCTATGGCCGAAAGCCCTAATTCGGCTGAACACCGCCTCAGGTTCGGAGGCAAGCTATGGCATGGTCACTCCTCAGGATGCAACGAATGCCCCGAGCCAAGCCAAGGTCCCAGCTCCAACGACTGCTTTGACGGCAGGCAAAGGCAGGGCCAGTCCTCCACCGGCTTATGATCAATTTGAGCCCGATAGTCAGCCCGATAGTCAGCACGAGAGTCAGCACGACAAGGCGTTGGACATCGATCAAGCTCCCATTGATACGTTCATCGCCGAGCTCGACGCCGACGTGGTTTCTCCTTACAAGCCACCCGCCGGTCATATCCTAAAGAAGAAGTTGTTCCTTTCACAAGAAACGCCCGAGCAGGAGGACACTACCGCCTTCACCGCTCCGCCCCGAGTTGGGCTTACCCCGAGGACACTCCTTGGTGCGACCACGGAAGGTATGAAACAAAACGCCGCTCCCAGTTGCAGTAAGAAGAAGGGCAGGAAGCGGAAGAAGTCGGGAGATGTTGCGGCAAGCAAGATAGTGGTTAATGACAAGTTGCCGACCCCGTGGAGGAAGTTGCATCACTTAGGCGAGCCGATGCTGCCGGCACACTATGTCAACAAGTTGACGCCGGATATGAGGAGCGTGCATGATGCTATTCTAACGAAGGAGAAGCTACTTCTTCAAGATAGAAATCCATCGTACCCGATATTGATCGCCAAGGTGCCCACTGGCTTTGGCTTTGTCAACACATACCCCGCGGACTTGATATTCATTCGGTACGAAGACATCTTCAGGCTCTTGCAAATGCAACAGCTAGACCGAAGCTTGGTCCGCCTCATATCGCTTAGCATGGCGCACGATATCGCCATGGAGAACACAAGCACATCGCTATCATGGACCCCTACTACATGACTCCAGCTGTCGCCCAGACCGAACAAGCGTTTCTCGCCAACTATATCAAGAATTTCTTGGTGTTAAACAAGGATAAGAATTGCTTTGTCATACCATATTTCCGTGAGTAAGTATTTGGTTACTAAAGTACCCTATATTACATTCTTTCATGAATTTCCTTAATAGCTGAGTATGATGGTTTATTTCCATTTTGCGCAGATTCAAGTATTGCACCCTCCTCCTCTTTCACCCGTATACGTATCATGCCCATGTCACTTATCTCGACTCCGGGCTTGATAAGGAGAAAGACTTCACCGACCTTAAGTCTACACTTGATAAAGCCCTCAGCGGCTTCATAGCTGAGGTTGGTGTCAACAAACTCAGGCATGAGAAGAAAGTTAAGGGTTGCCATGTGTGCAACCACATAACCAAGTTCCCCTGCCTAAAGCAATCGGTGGATGACAATGGGATGGAGGCATGGTTTGCCATACTACAGATGAGGGCGGTTGTAAGGTCTCAGAACGATCTCTTGTTGCCATCTGCTCTGCAGGGGAAGTTCGTGAACATGGCGGACACCACCGATGAAAACGTGAGAGGCGACTTCCGTGCCATCCAGCGGACCATTTGCACAATACTCTGGAGGGATGTCATCATGAATGGTGGCTTGTTCAACTATGCCTCCGCACTTTCTAATTCCGAGATAGAAGGCCGATTAGAAGATGGATGTGACGAGAGAACATTCAACACGCTCGAGGGCATCCGTCCCTTCCCGCCGAAGTAGACTTGAGTCAAAAACTTTTGTGTCCTGCAAATGTTAGTCATAAATTACATAAGTATTTTTTATGTTTGTTCTTTTGCACACCTATATGTTATATCTCTCTCTATGGATGTACTAACAACTTACATTTCTTTGTTGTGTGTTTGCATAGATGACGTACTATGTCGTCTACCACGGCAGGGTTCCTGGAGTCTACGAGGACTGGGAAGACTGTAGGAGGCAGGTCCACCGTTTCAGCGGCAACAGCTACAAGGGGTACACCACTTTGGAGGAGGCGGAAACTCGATACGCCAACTTTCGAGCGGGACAGAGGAGGGAGATGTGGAGGACCCCTTTCATCGTGATGATGCTTGCCGCCACCGTCTCTCTAGTTTATTATGTCATTGTTGTTTAGCTAGGTCATCGACACTGGACTTATATGTATTTCTGTAACATGTGCTACTTCGAGTCGTGATGTTATGGTCAACTATCTACTATCTAAACTTGTCTTATTAATGCATGCATGTTGTGAACATTTGGGACTTTCTATATAACTGTGTATCTGTGTATCTGGCTGTATTTCTAGTAATATCTGTGTTATACTTTGATGTGTGTATTCTTGTGTATGTACTGTGTATTCTGGTCTGTATTCTGATGTATATACATTACTTTTCGAGTTTTATTTTTTTAATCCTGTGATCAATACCACCGGCGCTCCTAAACTATACCTCTGGCGAAATTGGAATCGCCAGCGGTGCAGCCGATTACCCCCGGCGAATTGGTAAGACGCCGGTGCTAAGCCAGTACCGCCGACGATTTGAGAAAAGCGCCGGGGATAATGACACTTACCACCGGCGATTTGGAAAACGCTGGCGGTAAGGGGTTACCACCGGCGAGGAGGTCGCCGGCGAACATGAAAACGCCGGCGTTAAGGGTTTCTGGGGCGCTGGCGGTAGTACATTTCCTAGTAGTGAAGACCTTTTTTTCGAACTGTTGGTGCTACTATTGATATGAAGGAAGGTAATATTAAATATCAATTTCCTCTCAAGAAAGGTATGGAACACTTCCCTAGAAAGAGAATGAAGTTACCTTTTGATTCTATTATGAGAACAAATTATGATGTTGACACTTCGTCTCTTGATAATACTTGATACACACTTTCTGCGCCTAGCTGAAAGGCGTTAAAGAAAAGCGCTTATGGAAGACAACCCATGTTTTTACCTACAGTACTTTGTTTTTATTTTGTGTCTTGGAAGTTGTTTAATACTGTAGCAACCTCTCCTTATCTTAGTTTAGTGTTTTGTTGTGCCAAGTAAAGTCGTTGATAGAAAAGTTCATACTAGATTTGGATTACTGCGCAGTTTCAGATTTCTTTGCTGTCACGAATTTCGACCTGCCTCCCTGTAGGTAGCTCAGAAAAATATGCCAATTTACGTGCGTGATCCTCAGATATGTACGCAACTTTCATTCAATTTGAGCATTTTCATTTGAGCAAGTCTGGTGCCTCGATAAAATTCGTCAATACGAACTGTTCTGTTTTGACAGATTCTGCCTTTTATTTCGCATTGCCTCTTTTGCTATGTTGGATGAATTTCTTTGATCCATTAATGTCCAGTAGCTTTATGCAATGTCCAGAAGTGTTAAGAATGATTGTGTCACCTCTGAACATGTTAATTTTTATTGTCGCTAACCCTCTAATGAGTTGTTCTAAGTTTGGTGTGGAGGAAGTTTTCAAGGATCAAGAGAGGAGTATGATGCAACATGATCAAGGAGAGTGAAAGCTCTAAGCTTGGGGATGCCCCGGTGGTTCACCCCTGCATATTCTAAGAAGACTCAAGCGTCTAAGCTTGGGGATGCCCAAGGCATCCCCTTCTTCATCGACAACATTATCAGGTTCCTCCCTGTAACACCCCAACTTTTGCAACCTTGATTAATTGTCCTTAATGCAAAAATTAGGGGGAACAAAAACTTTTTCTAAGGACTAATTAGATGAATTGCCTTGATCTGTTTGTTAAGATGGATTGCTTTGATCTGTTGGTAGATGTATTGTCTTGTTTTGCTTGTTGAGTTTTGTCTTGAGCTACCTCAAAGAACAACACCTCTAGTGGTTAGACAAACAACTCACCTAATAAAACACATTTGAGACTTAGGAAAAATTGTTTTCCTTTCTACTACATCAAACTCTTCTCCTCATGGCAACATGAGTGTGCCATCTTGATTTTTCTCTTGGTGGTACAAGATAGCTCAATCATCCTTAATTCAAAACTTGGGATCATCTACCCCTAGCTACATCCCTCTCTTATACCCACTCATCCTTGTTGGTTTTGAGGCCATGTCGACCATCTGTGTTGACAGGCTTAAAATTTCCAGACTTTGGCAGTTGATCTCTAAGCACCCACAACTAATGTTGGTAATCTCAATGCATGGATTCCATCTATGCAACACCCTCTTCAACTTCCACGTCTTGCATGTCCCAGTCTATCCTTGCAACTCCTATATTTAACTTGATCTCATACCTTATCCAGTGTTTCTGCACTAGATCACTTTATGTACTTTTGCCTCTTGTGTTTATTCAAGTTTAATCTTCACAAAACCAAGAGTAGGAATGATGGGTACATTTTGTAGCCACCATCTACCCTTGAGAACACTTCTCCCTAAAATAAGTTTTCTCTCTCAAAGGTCCTATTGATTTTCCTTCTCTAGTTTTATCACAAAACTACTTCTAGTTTTATTAAATCTTTTCAAAATAATTCTCCAAAGAAAACAAGGAACTAAAATGGGGTTTGTTTTTCATCCCCTTTCTACCAAGCACTGATTTCTAAAACATTACTCTCTATTTTGCTTTGTTTTTAATAAAAGGCTTGTTTATGGTACTTATACCATTTCTTGTTTCCCTCTTGCTTATTTTTTTTACATTTGAGAAAAACTCTACTTTACTTGGGAAAGTAAGTAGAATTTTTTGAACTCCTATGTTCCAACTAGTTTTATCTCAACACTCTCAAATTTCATTCCACTTGAGTTCATCCCCAATTGTCCCTAGACAATTGAGGTGTTCCAAATACTTTTCAAATAAGTTCTATTTCAAATGACAACTCTTGCACATCTTCTGTACATCTCCGATCTACCCCATAATGTTCCTTCATCCTCCAATTCTTGATCAAATGGATGATCATTTGATACTTTCAAACCACTCCCAATTGACCTCTCATTTGTAGAGAAACTTATATTTCATCCTACCCATCTCAATCATCTATTCTTTCCATCATCACCTTGACCTCATGAATTCATAATTTATGTCACCATATTCTTCATTATGGGTATATGGTTACTTCTATCACCATCACACTCTCCTTCCATCTCTATCTCTTTTATATTTTTGTACACATTATCTAAGCCACCATCTTGGCAAGAAATAATGTGGCTCCACTATGATCAACATGTATGTTGGAAGCTTCCTTTTTATGATTCATTTTTGAGGGCCACATGAAGTAGCCGGCCATGCCATGCCATGGCACACATGTGCATCATACCTCTCCATCTCTCTCTCTCACACAATTACTCCACCTTGGGAAAACCTCTCTTTTCTTTGTCTCTTCCCAATGCCACTAATAATTTCAGCTTGGGTCAATTTTCCCTTCCCCAAGCCAGCCACCCATCTCCACCAATCAAAGAGGAGGCAGCCACCCCTCTCCCTCTATAAAAGGGGCTTGGCCGGCCACCTCCCCATCATTTGCTTCTCATTTTTGGACACTCCACTCCTTCCTCCACTCTCTCACACCCTTCCCCTACCTCTCCCCCACGAGCTGCTGCTCCCCCAAGCCTCCATGGCCGGCCATGGCCATGGAAAGGTCACCAAGATGAAGCTCCCTCCTCCCTCAAGCTTCCCCTCACCTTGAGAGCATCTCTCTCACTCTCTTCTCCCCTAACCTTTGATGAATCCAGCTCTCCTTCTCCTTCCTCCAATGCTAAGATTGGATCTTGATGCAGGTGCATGTTGGTCCAAGCATGGAGAAGGTTGAGCAATCCTCAGATCTGAAGTTCTTGAGCAAAGTTCGTCCAAAAACTTGCAGTAATTTCTGTATCTTGCTGTTTCAGATTCTGGTACGAACTTGTAAAATCCACCAAATCTTGTGTGCAGATCCAAATCGAGTGATTCAAAGTTCCACAGATAGCTATTGAACAGATCTACAGCTTGGCGTTGGTCTCATCCTCAAATTCGTTACGGATTTTGTATGGTAAATAAAGTTCTGCAAACATGCAGAATCACTGTTTGTTAGATTTCTTCCTTTTTACAAAACCTTTTTGAGCAAACTCAACGGTGGGTGAAAGCCCTCTCCAGTACCTTCATTTTGGCGTTGGTTTCACTTCAAATGACCTAATGAAATTGAAATGGTTCACAGATCAAGATCTGGTCAGATCTGAATTTGTCGAATTAAACCAGGAGCTTGGAAACGAATTTTTGAATGAAACCAAGTGGGTAAGAACCACCTATGCAATACCTTTCAGATGCATCAAGCCTCATATTTATCTGATGTGTGTATGATTTTTGGTGAATTAAACTTGTTCTGTGTGTTCTGCAGACATGACTGTTAGCTTTTAATTCATCAAAAATCCATTTTTGAACCTAATTGAGTGATTCCAATTCTGTAAGACTACTGAATGTTTTCTTAATCACCTCAAACAAGTTTCAAAACTTTATCTGTTCTGTAACTCCAGAGAGAAAGAAGATGGTACAGACATGCAGTAAATTTGTAAATCCATTTGTGAGAGTTTCAAAAATAATTTGAACCCAAATCCAATTGCGTATGCATCTCTGTTTAATTACCTTTCAAATGCAAGTGGCCTCATATTTTCAGGATTTTTCTACGATTTATGGCTTACAGATCTTGTTTTCTGGACAGTCAGATTCAAAGAAATTCCTAAAATTGTAGGTTTAATATTTTTGGGTGATTCTAATTGGGTTAGTCTTGTCTTAGTACTGGCTATATAGGAAAAATATTATTAGTCTCTGTTCATACATATTTGTTACTGTTAGTAATGTTTATATGTGACATGCATTGTTGAAGCAAAACTTTTCGGTTTATTTAAAACCCTTGACCAACTCTTTTTAGTAGAGATGGGCAACCCTTGTTTTATGCTTGCAAAATAAAACCTCTGCAATCTAACATTAGCTCTTTTGTTTTGCTTAAGTTCTCAAATGATGTGGAATATGGTTTGCTTCCTATTTTGGATGTTGTGTTATGTGAGCAAACTAAGTTAGGAAAACTGTTTTCTACTTTTACAAAAATGTTAGAAAATGTTTTGTGAATGTATTTGATGTCAAACTAATGCTCTTGTCCTCTTTATGATGTTATCTACCAGGGGATGTTTGGTTTATACCATGGTGATAACCGAGAGAGGCAATTGCTAAGTCATGGCACTCTCATACCTTCACTAGGTAAATAGATTGGGTTCTCTTTTAGTTGCTTTGTAGTACCTATAAGTCTTTTGTACGTTAGCCCTTAGTAAAGTGGTTAGCTATTGATTGTTGAATGTTGCATGCTTGTTATGTTTGGAGCAATGTGATTGATTGTGTTCCTTTTATATTTTTCGGCGATAGATGCGAACAATTCCGGAGAAGAAGAAGTGGAATCGGACGAGGATTTTATTTATATATGTTGTTGGGATTCTTATATTGATGAAGTTGAAGAAGTACAGGGACAAATAAGCCAAGGCAAGCCATCTTTTGATCTCTGATTCGGTGTCTAGTTGGATGTCATTTGTTGATGTCCAAAGCACCTTATTTCTATGTGTGTTATTCTCTCTATTTATGTCATCTATGTGTGATTGCAAGTGGGGTACTCCCTAGTGGTGATACTCCACTATTGTCGTTGTGATTGTGGGATGCATGGTATCATGGCCGTGCTGTTCCACTTGGTTATCTCGTATGCTCAACTTGAGCATGTTCCATTTCAAGATAGTAACTTACACCACACCCACCACTCTTGTAGTCTAGAGGTATCAATGTCATGATCTTGGTGTATTCTCAACATTGAGAGAAGTATGCCGTGTACCCTTGTGAATGTTGGTTGGATAGTGCACCTTCACCATCCAAGTTGTATAGTAGTACCACAAATCTGAAAGTTGGGTCCATCCTATGTTGTCATCATACATGCTTACCTTAAGCAAGTATAATCCTCTTTGAGCCACTCACAAATACCCCTCATGGCGTGATGACCCGCATCTCGGCCATGGTGTTGTATTAGTTCCTTCTCATGAAACTATAGGTTGGGAACCCCTCAAGGTTTACCTTGTTGTAAATGTTTATGAAAACCTTGGGTGAGTTAATCCAAGTGTATGGTTTATGAAAGCAAAGGATCTTGATAAAGATGTTTGGAAAAGAGGTGTATGGAGGTTGGTTGACAACCGAGGTGTTGTGGGGGAAAAAGAAATGTTTTCTAAAAAGGAGCACTGCGTATAAGTGTACACCAGCCCAACTTTTATCGCGCAACCACTCTACCCCAATATGGGCACGGGGCTTAGCCCGTAGTTTGTTGAAGCTGGCAGGAGCACCCTTCACAACTTTCTAGGGAGGGTCATGACGACCTCCGACGCCGGGTTGCGCTCTGGAGGAGGCAATACACTGTAGTTGTCTATAGCCGGACGATTACTGAGGGTCTTCTGTCATGGCGCCGGAGATACGCTCAAAAGGAGGTATGCTGCCGGGGTGCCGGGAAGGGGTAAGCCCGCAGGGAAGGACTGGTGCTAGTGGAGATGGGCGAAAGGTTATGTCCGGGTATCCGTCGTGTCATATGTTGTTATGCAGGGATGATGCCCACACGATAGGTATCCGGATAGTTGTGGGGAAAGTGTGCAAACTCTGCATAGTCAAATCTATTCGAATAGCCGTGTCCACGGTCATGGACGGGTTGCAAAGGTCTACCTTTACCGGGGCTTGAGTTTTGTTTTGATAAATGCTTTGCAAAGAAAGTGTTGTGTTTGATGTACCGGAAGGGTACAGAAAAAGGTCGTGTGTTGACCATATGGAGATGGTCGTGGAAAAATGGAGGCTAAGTGGGGAACTCTTTCCTAAATGTTTCTTGAAGAGGAACTCTTCTTTAACAAAGATATAGAGATGTCATAGGTATCCTTTGAAGTATCTTCTTCAATAAATATATAGGTATGTCACAGTATTTCTCTAGCATTCCCATCAACTGAGATGGACTTATGCTACCTCATCCTCAATAAAGGTATAGATATGGCATAGAACTTCCTAAGCGTCCCCATCAATTGAGATGGCGGCATGCTACCTTTCCTCCTAGATGGTTAGCTAGTTGTCCTTGAAACACCTTAGTGTCCGCATCACTTGAGATGCCGACACGCTATATCCACAAGAGAAACTATTCTTCCTCTCTTGTCTCCCTTAGATAGTTTATGATTAGCACCCCTTTGTGATGGTTTGCGAGTACAATTCCAAATGTACTCACGGCTTTGTCCCTGGCTATTTACTTGGCCAGACTTGGAGGAACACGACGGATGAAGAAGGAGTTGGCGACGTCTATGCGAGCTAGGAACGTCTTCCCAGTCAGTTGCCTGTAGGGTTATGGCAGATGACTTGGGTACTGCGCTGCTGAAGTGATGATGCTACTCTGATGTTTAGTTAGGCCCTCCGAGGCTGTTATGTAAGTATTGGTCATGCGACCATGTTGTAATTTTCTTATTCCGCTTTGTAATGGATGGTGTAATTTGATATCAGTTCGGTTATGTGTTCACGACACACTGATCATGGGATCGTGAACTGTATACATAACAGGGTATTTCGGACCGTTAGTCCGGGGTCCCCACAGAGCTGGTATCAGAGCTATCCTGACTGTAGGAGACCTTAGTTAGCATGGACGTTAGTTAGGAAACAAGTACTTGGGAAAAACTATTTACGAAACAAATTCTTTCTTTAGTCGGAAGTATAGCTTCTACTCCTCTTATTTATTCAAAGCTTCTAAAATTCTTACCCCTCCGCTTCATAAAAAGGTTTGAAAATTCTTACTCTATTGTCTCATCCAATTCAAACCTACATATTGGACGATGTCCCCAACTCAGACCGGAGACTCGAACTCGAAGATGGCGCAATCCCTCAGGAAGACTCATATATCTCCAACTGCAGCTATTGAAGATTGGATGCCCACGTAGCTGTGTGCTTGTAGGGATGATAACATCGTGTCTTTGGTTGTCACCAAAGTCTGTCAAGGAGCTGACCTTCTTCCTCCGTGGACTTGCACTTTTTGCAGTCGTCAGGGATCAAGTCCTCAGTTTCTTGACTAGTAATTTTTAGGCCATCCACGAGAAGATATCGACTTCGGGAGCACCTCAACAGCTACCTCTACGAAGACCTCATGTTTCCGGGATGTCGAGACAAGAAGTTCTACACAATTTTCTCCTCCGCCTCAACATCAATGACTGAACACCTGGCCCCTTCACTACCAACTGCTACAAAGATCCAAGTTGAAGCTGGCGCTGACAATATGAGGACGTCGACATATGTGACCAGCCCCAAAACAATAGGATGGATAGGACAAACTCAATCGCTTTGATTGAGATAAACCCGCGCATTAGGAATTTCTGGGTACTTAGAGTACCATGTCTGGGTTGATGATTGCTTGTAGTTCCCTAGTGTGCTGCCTTGAGTGTTTGTATCTGATTGTTGTGTGCATGTATGTCTTGCTATTTAGGCGTTCCCGCCCTTTTTAATTGTTTGCAAATTTGAGAAATTAAAAATGGAAATCTGCCAGTGTACTGTTTTGCTAATAAAAATAGGTTGGTAGCTCCGATTAATGTGATTCCAATTGCACTAGAACCAGTATGAAATTATCTTTCAGATGCCACTGACCTTGTATTTTTAGGATTTTTGTGAAATTTTTAATAAATAAAACTTGATCACTGTTTCTGGTTAGTATTTTGAGTCTCAAAAATTGAAAAATAAATATTTTTGAATGATTCCAATTGTGTTGATCTTGTTTTGTTACTGTGCATCTAGGAAAAATACCAGTAGCCTCTGTTAGTGGTATTTTGTCTCTGGTTATGATTGTATGGGTGTCGCATGCCATGATAGGATTAAAGTTTGCCTCGCCGATGTATTGCTAACTGCTAGTTAGTTGGGTAGATTAACGAAAGACTCTAACTCTAAACCCGTTAGCAGTTGTTTTTCAACCATCAGGGAAACTAACTCAGACCCCTATCTACGCCGACTACTTTCAAGGTCATCTGAAGCATCTTTACTACGCCAACAAAGCAAAAGCCAATACCTTCAAGATCCGCTGAAGCATCTCCACTTCATCAAGAAAATAGAAGCCCCTACCTCCAGGAGTGACTGCACCTCTGCGAGAAGTCTTACTAATTTGGTCTAACCTTAGAGCATAACCGCACTAACCTCGAGCATATCTTCTTGAAACCACCCTCTAACACGTCGTCTAACAAGCTGAGGGAACAATAGCATCAAAGCCAAGCTGCATCACCTGGTTCATCCGCTCCTCATCAAGTGAAGCTCCTGAAGATACCTCAAGACTCAAGATTAGGTGTAGTTTAACCACACACTTCTCAACTGGTACAAGTCAGCACCAACTCTCAAGCTCAAGATTGTCTCCGACGACCTTCGTTGCTACTTCATATGGACACAACCAGGCGCTTCATCGACTTACTAACTTACCGCACGTTATAAGGTTTAGTAAACACCGTGAGTGCCTTTTGAAGTCGTGGTCTACATTTCTTCCCCGAAGATTCTTTAACTAAATACGGAAGATCGACAACTTCTTCAGAAGCCCCAGACAGAACTACAAGAAGCTCTGAGTTTTTCTGAGAACCCGGTGAAAAATCTTAAGGGTGGAAGACTTCGTCTTCCACTATAAATTGGAGCTAACCCTAACATTTTTAACCTTTCTAAAAACACCGATGGGAACTTGGGATGCACTAACCCCTCTTGGAGTCGTGGACTACACAACGCCCTCAGAAGATGTTCAACTCAAGACGGGAGATCAATGGCTTCTTCAAAAAAAAAAGCGCCCGACAAGACCTATGGCTGAAGCTCTAAGTTTTCAGGAACCCCGCTGAACAAATTTAAGGGTGGAAGACTTCGTCTTCCACTAAAATATTAAGCTAACTCTAAAAAAAAAATTCACCCCTGCTAAAGAAACCGCTCCAGTGCACTAACTTTCCCACAATCTTGAAGCCCCGCTAGGATCGCTTAGAAGCTACATATCTAACACCTGCATGGAGTAGTCAACCTCTTCACGAAGCTCGCCATCGGCAGAAATCCATCATGTCTCTCAGAAGCTGAAGTTGCGACCCTCTCGGCAAATGCACGTCTACAGAAGGATGGAGACTGACTTTAGTTCAACTTTACAACCCCTCTACTTCTACGCTCAGTAATCTCGGGACGAGATTATTTTAAGGGTGGAAGATCTGTAACACCCCAACTTTTGCAACCTTGATTAATTGTCCTTAATGCAAAAATTAGGGGGAACAAAAACTTTTTCTAAGGACTAATTAGATGAATTGCCTTGATCTGTTTGTTAAGATGGATTGCTTTGATCTGTTGGTAGATGTATTGTCTTGTTTTGCTTGTTGAGTTTTGTCTTGAGCTACCTCAAAGAACAACACCTCTAGTGGTTAGACAAACAACTCACCTAATAAAACACATTTGAGACTTAGGAAAAATTGTTTTCCTTTCTACAACATCAAACTCTTCTCCTCATGGCAACATGAGTGTGCCATCTTGATTTTTCTCTTGGTGGTACAAGATAGCTCAATCATCCTTAATTCAAAACTTGGGATCATCTACCCCTAGCTACATCCCTCTCTTATACCCACTCATCCTTGTTGGTTTTGAGGCCATGTCGACCATCTGTGTTGACAGGCTTAAAATTTCCAGACTTTGGCAGTTGATCTCTAAGCACCCACAACTGATGTTGGTAATCTCAATGCATGGATTCCATCTATGCAACACCCTCTTCAACTTCCACGTCTTGCATGTCCCAGTCTATCCTTGCAACTCCTATATTTAACTTGATCTCATACCTTATCCAGTGTTTCTGCGCTAGATCACTTTATGTACTTTTGCCTCTTGTGTTTATTCAAGTTTAATCTTCACAAAACCAAGAGTAGGAATGATGGGTACATTTTGTAGCCACCATCTACCCTTGAGAACACTTCTCCCTAAAATAAGTTTTCTCTCTCAAAGGTCCTATTGATTTTCCTTCTCTAGTTTTATCACAAAACTACTTCTAGTTTTATTAAATCTTTTCAAAATAATTCTTCAAAGAAAACAAGGAACTAAAATGGGTTTTGTTTTTCATCCCCTTTCTACCAAGCACTGATTTCTAAAACATTACTCTCTATTTTGCTTTGTTTTTAATAAAAGGCTTGTTTATGGTACTTATACCATTTCTTGTTTCCCTCTTGCTTATTTTTTTACATTTGAGAAAAACTCTACTTTACTTGGGAAAGTAAGTAGAATTTTTTGAACTCCTATGTTCCAACTAGTTTTATCTCAACACTCTCAAATTTCATTCCACTTGAGTTCATCCCCAATTGTCCCTAGACAATTGAGGTGTTCCAAATACTTTTCAAATAAGTTCTATTTCAAATGACAACTCTTGCACACCTTCTGTACATCTCCGATCTACCCCATAATGTTCCTTCATCCTCCAATTCTTGATCAAATGGATGATCATTTGATACTTTCAAACCACTCCCAATTTACCTCTCATTTGTAGAGAAATTTATATTTCATCCTACCCATCTCAATCATCTATTCTTTCCATCATCACCTTGACCTCATGAATTCATAATTTATGTCACCATATTCTTCATTATGGGTATATGGTTACTTCTATCACCATCACACTCTCCTTCCATCTCTATCTCTTTTATATTTTTGTACACATTATCTAAGCCACCATCTTGGCAAGAAATAATGTGGCTCCACTATGATCAACATGTATGTTGGAAGCTTCCTTTTTATGATTCATTTTTGAGGGCCACATGAAGTAGCCGGCCATGCCATGCCATGGCACACATGTGCATCATACCTCTCCATCTCTCTCTCTCACACAATTACTCCACCTTGGGAAAACCTCTCTTTTCTTTGTCTCTTCCCAATGCCACTAATAATTTCAGCTTGGGTCAATTTTCCCTTCCCCAAGCCAGCCACCCATCTCCACCAATCAAAGAGGAGGCAGCCACCCCTCTCCCTCTATAAAAGGGGCTTGGCCGGCCACCTCCCCATCCTTTGCTTCTCATTTTTGGACACTCCACTCCTTCCTCCACTCTCTCACACCCTTCCCCTACCTCTCCCCCACGAGCTGCTGCTCCCCCAAGCCTCCATGGCCGGCCATGGCCATGGAAAGGTCACCAAGATGAAGCTCCCTCCTCCCTCAAGCTTCCCCTCACCTTGAGAGCATCTCTCTCACTCTGTTCTCCCCTAACCTTTGATGAATCCAGCTCTCCTTCTCCTTCCTCCAATGCTAAGATTGGATCTTGATGCAGGTGCATGTTGGTCCAAGCATGGAGAAGGTTGAGCAATCCTCAGATCTGAAGTTCTTGAGCAAAGTTCGTCCAAAAACTTGCAGTAATTTCTGTATCTTGCTGT
Organism: Lolium perenne; assembly: GCF_019359855.2. NCBI lineage: Eukaryota > Viridiplantae > Streptophyta > Magnoliopsida > Poales > Poaceae > Lolium > Lolium perenne. The sequence goes on along the minus strand of NC_067247.2, from coordinate 372,020,394 downwards.
TTCAGATTCTGGTACGAACTTGTAAAATCCGCCAAATCTTGTGTGCAGATCCAAATCGAGTGATTCAAAGTTCCACCGATAGCTATTGAACAGATCTACAGCTTGGCGTTGGTCTCATCCTCAAATTCCTTACGGATTTTGCATGGTAAATAAAGTTCTGCAAACATGCAGAATCACTGTTTGTTAGATTTCTTCCTTTTTACAAAACCTTTTTGAGCAAACTCAACGTTGGGTGAAAGCCCTCTCCGGTACCTTCATTTTGGCGTTGGTTTCACTTCAAATGACCTAATGAAATTGAAATGGTTCACAGATCAAGATCTGGTCAGATCTGACTTTGTCGAATTAAACTAGGAGCTTGGAAACGAATTTTTGAATGAAACCAAATGGGTAAGAACCACCTATTCAATACCTTTCAGATGCATCAAGCCTCATATTTATCTGATGTGTGTATGATTTTTGGTGAATTAAACTTGTTCTGTGTGTTCTGCAGACATGACTGTTAGCTTTTAATTCATCAAAAATCCATTTTTGAACCAAATTGAGTGATTCCAATTCTGTAAGACTACTGAATGTTTTCTTAATCACCTCAAACAAGTTTCAAAACTTTATCTGTTCTGTAACTCCAGAGAGAAAGAAAATGGTACAGACATGCAGTAAATTTGTAAATCCATTTGTGAGAGTTTCAGAAATAATTTGAACCCAAATCCAATTGTGTATGCATCTCTGTTTAATTACCTTTCAAATGCAAGTTGCCTCATATTTTTAGTATTTATCTACGATTTATGGCTTATAGATCTTTTTTTCTGGACAGTCAGATTCAAAGAAATTCCTAAAATTGTAGGTTTAATATTTTTGGGTGATTCTAATTGGGTTAGTCTTGTATTAGTACTGGCTATATAGGAAAAATATTATTAGTCTCTGTTCATACATATTTGTTACTGTTAGTAATGTTTATATGTGACATGCATTGTTGAAGCAAAACTTTTCGGTTTATTTAAAACCCTTGACCAACTCTTTTTAGTAGAGATGGGCAACCCTTGTTTTATGCTTGAAAAATAAAACCTCTGCAATCTAACATTAGCTCTTTTGTTTTGCTTAAGTTCTCAAATGATGTGGAATATGGTTTGCTTCCTATTTTGGATGTTGTGTTATGTGAGCAAACTAAGTTAGGAAAACTGTTTTCTACTTTTACAAAAATGTTAGAAAATGATTTGTGAATGTATTTGATGTCAAACTAATTCTCTTGTCCTCTTTATGATGTTATCTACCAGGGGATGTTTGGTTTATACCATGGTGATAACCGAGAGAGGCAATTGCTAATTCATGGCACTCTCATACCTTCACTAGGTAAATAGATTGGGTTCTCTTTTAGTTGCTTTGTAGTACCTATAAGTCTTTTGTACGTTAGCCCTTAGTAAAGTGGTTAGCTATTGATTGTTGAATGTTGCATGCTTGTTATGTTTGGAGCAATGTGATTGATTGTGTTCCTTTTATATTTTCCGGCGATAGATGCAAACAATTCCGGAGAAGAAGAAGTGGAATCGGACGAGGATTTTATTTATATATGTTGTTGGGATTCTTATATTGATGAAGTTGAAGAAGTACAGGGACAAATAAGCCAAGGCAAGCCATCTTTTGATCTCTGATTCGGTGTCTAGTTGGATGTCATTTGTTGATGTCCAAAGCACCTTATTTCTATGTGTGTTATTCTCTCTATTTATGTCATCTATGTGTGATTGCAAGTGGGGTACTCCCTAGTGGTGATACTCCACTATTGTCGTTGTGATTGTGGGATGCATGGTATCATGGCCGTGCTGTTCCACTTGGTTATCTCGTATGCTCAACTTGAGCATGTTCCATTTCAAGATAGTAACTTACACCACACCCACCACTCTTGTAGTCTAGAGGTATCAATGTCATGATCTTGGTGTATTCTCAACATTGAGAGAAGTATGCCGTGTACCCTTGTGAATGTTGGTTGGATAGTGCACCTTCACCATCCAAGTTGTATAGTAGTACCACAAATCTGAAAGTTGGGTCCATCCTATGTTGTCATCATACATGCTTACCTTAAGCAAGTATATTCCTCTTTGAGCCACTCACAAATACCCCTCATGGCGTGATGACCCGCATCTCGGCCATGGTGTTGTATTAGTTCCTTCTCATGAAACTATAGGTTGGGAACCCCTCAAGGTTTACCTTGTTGTAAATGTTTATGGAAACCTTGGGTGAGTTAATCCAAGTGTATGGTTTATGAAAGCAAAGGATCTTGATAAAGATGTTTGGAAAAGAGGTGTATGGAGGTTGGTTGACAACCGAGGTGTTGTGGGGGAAAAAGAAATGTTTTCTAAAAAGGAGCACTGCGTATAAGTGTACACCAGCCCAACTTTTATCGCGCAACCACTCTACCCCAATATGGGCACGGGGCTTAGCCCGTAGTTTGTTGAAGCTGGCAGGAGCACCCTTCACAACTTTCTAGGGAGGGTCATGACGACCTCCGACGCCGGGTTGCGCTCTGGAGGAGGCAATACACTGTAGTTGTCTATAGCCGGACGATTACTGAGGGTCTTCTGTCATGGCGCCGGAGATACGCTCAAAAGGAGGTATGCTGCCGGGGTGCCGGGAAGGGGTAAGCCCGCAGGGAAGGACTCGTGCCAGTGGAGATGGGCGAAAGGTTATGTCCGGGTATCCGTCGTGGCATATGTTGTTATGCAGGGATGATGCCCACACGATAGGTATCCGGATAGTTGTGGGGAAAGTGTGCAAACTCTGCAGAGTCAAATCTATTCGAATAGCCGTGTCCACGGTCATGGACGGGTTGCAAATGTCTACCTTTACCGGGGCTTGAGTTTTGTTTTGATAAATGCTTTGCAAAGAAAGTGTTGTGTTTGATGTACCGGAAGGGTACAGAAAAAGGTCGTGTGTTGACCATATGGAGATGGTCGTGGAAAAATGGAGGCTAAGTGGGGAACTCTTTCCTAAATGTTTCTTGAAGAGGAACTCTTCTTTAACAAAGATATAGAGATGTCATAGGTATCCTTTGAAGTATCTTCTTCAATAAATATATAGGTATGTCACAGTATTTCTCTAGCATTCCCATCAACTGAGATGGACTTATGCTACCTCATCCTCAATAAAGGTATAGATATGGCATAGAACTTCCTAAGCGTCCCCATCAATTGAGATGGCAACATGCTACCTTTCCTCCTAGATGGTTAGCTAGTTGTCCTTGAAACACCTTAGTGTCCGCATCACTTGAGATGCCGACACGCTATATCCACAAGAGAAACTATTCTTCCTCTCTTGTCTCCCTTAGATAGTTTATGATTAGCACCCCTTTGTAATGGTTTGCGAGTACAATTCCAAATGTACTCACGGCTTTGTCCCTGGCTATTTACTTGGCCAGACTTGGAGGAACACGACGGATGAAGAAGGAGTTGGCGACGTCTATGCGAGCTAGGAACGTCTTCCCAGTCAGTTGCCTGTAGGGTTATGGCAGATGACTTGGGTACTGCGCTGCTCAAGTGATGATGCTACTCTGATGTTTAGTTAGGCCCTCCGAGGCTGTTATGTAAGTATTGGTCATGCGACCATGTTGTAATTTTCTTATTCCGCTTTGTAATGGATGGTGTAATTTGATATCAGTTCGGTTATGTGTTCACGACACACTGATCATGGGATCGTGAACTGTATACATAACAGGGTATTTCGGACCTATAGTCCGGGGTCCCCACACTCCCCTGAAACTATATTTTTATTCCGTCACATCTTATGTGCTTTGCTTGGAGCGTCGGTTTGTTTTTGTTTTTTGTTTTGTTTGAATAAAATGGATCCTAGCATTCACTTTATGGGAGAGAGACACGCTCCGCTGTAGCATATGGACAAGTATGTCCTTAGTTTCTACTCATAGTATTCATGGCGAAGTTTCTTCTTCGTTAAATTGTTATATGGTTGGAATTGGAAAATGATACATGTAGTAATTGCTATTAATGTCTTGGGTAATGTGATACTTGGCAATTGTTGTGCTCATGTTTAAACTCTTGCATCATATGCTTTGCACCCATTAATGAAGAAATACATAGAGCATGTTAAAATTTGGTTTGCATATTTGGTTTCTCTAAGGTCTAGATAATTTCTAGTATTGAGTTGGAACAACAAGGAAGACGGTGTAGAGTCTTATAATGTTTTCGATATGTCTTTTATGTGAGTTTTGCTGCACCGGTTCATCCTTGTGTTTGTTTCAAATAACCTTGCTAGCCTAAACCTTGTATCGAGAGGGAATACTTCTCATGCATCCAAAATACTTGAGCCAACCACTATGCCATTTGTGTCCACCATACCTACCTACTACATGGTATTTCTCCGCCATTCCAAAGTAAATTGCTTGAGTGCTACCTTTAAAATTCCATCATTCACCTTTGCAATATATAGCTCATGGGACAAATAGCTTAAAAACTATTGTGGTATTGAATATGTAATTATGCACTTTATCTCTTATTAAGTTGCTTGTTGTGCGATAACCATGTTTCTGGGGACGCCATCAACTATTCTTTGTTGAATATCATGTGAGTTGCTATGCATGTTCGTCTTGTCTGAAGTAAGAGAGATCTACCACCTTATGGTTAAGCATGCATATTGTTAGAGAAGAACATTGGGCCGCTAACTAAAGCCATGATCCATGGTGGAAGTTTCAGTTTTGGACATACATCCTCAATCTCATATGAGAAAATTATTAATTGTTGTTACATGCTTATGCATAAAAGAGGAGTCCATTATCTGTTGTCTATGTTGTCCCGGTATGGATGTCTAAGTTGAGAATAATCAAAAGCGAGAAATCCAAAATGCGAGCTTTCTCCTTAGACCTTTGTACAGGCGGAATAGAGGTACCCCTTTGTGACACTTGGTTAAAACATGTGCATTGCGATGATCCGGTAGTCCAAGCTAATTAGGACAAGGTGCGGGCACTATTAGTATACTATGCATGAGGCTTGCAACTTGTAAGATATAATTTACATGATACATATGATTTATTACTACCGTTGACAAAATTGTTTCATGTTTTCAAAATCAAAGCTCTAGCACAAATATAGCAATCGATGCTTTTCCTCTATGGAGGACCATTCTTTTACTTTCAATGTTGAGTCAGTTCACCTATTTCTCTCCACCTCAAGAAGCAAACACTTGTGTGAACTGTGCATTGATTCCTACATATTTGCTTATTGCACTTATTATATTACTCTATGTTGACAATATCCATGAGATATACATGTTACAAGTTGAAAGCAACCGCTGAAACTTAATCTTCCTTTGTGTTGCTTCAACACCTTTACTTTGAATTATTGCTTTATGAGTTAACTCTTATGCAAGACTTATTGATACTTGTCTTGAAGTGCTATTCATGAAAAGTCTTTGCTTTATGATTCACTTGTTTACTCATGTCATATACATTGTTTTGATTGCTGCATTCACTACATATGCTTTACAAATAGTATGATCAAGGTTATGATGGCATGTCACTCCAGAAATTATACGTATTTATCGTTTTACCTGCTCGGGACGAGCAGAACTAAGCTTGGGGATGCTGATACGTCTCCGACGTATCGATAATTTCTTATGTTCCATGCCACATTATTGATGTTATCTACATGTTTTATGCACACTTTATGTCATATTCGTGCATTTTCTGGAACTAACCTATTAACAAGATGCCGAAGTGCCGATTCTTTGTTTTCTGCTGTTTTTGGTTTCAGAAATCCTAGTAACGAAATATTCTCGGAATTGGACGAAATCAACGCCCAGGGTCCTATTTTGCCACGAAGCTTCCAGAAGACCGAAGAGGAGACGAAGTGGGGCCACGAGGGGGCCACACCATAGGGCGGCGCGGCCCAGGCCCTGGCCGCGCTGACCTAGGGTGTGGGGCCCTCGTGCCCCCTCCTGACTTGCCCTTCCGCCTACTTAAAGCCTTCGTCGCGAAACCCCCAGTACCGAGAGCCACGATACGGAAAACCTTACTGAGACGCCGCCGCCGCCGATCCCATCTCGGGGGATCCAGGAGATCGCCTCCGGCACCCTGCCGGAGAGGGGATTCATCTCCCGGAGGACTCTACGCCGCCATGGTCGCCTCCGGAGTGATGAGTGAGTAGTCTACCCCTGGACTATGGGTCCATAGCAGTAGCTAGATGGTTGTCTTCTCCCCATTGTGCTATCATTGTCGGATCTTGTGAGCTGCCTAACATGATCAAGATCATCTATCTGTAATTCTATATGTTGCGTTTGTTGGGATCCGATGAATAGAGAATACTTGTTATGTTGATTATCAAAGTTATGTCTATGTGTTGTTTATGATCTTGCATGCTCTCCGTTACTAGTAGATGCTCTGGCCAAGTAGATGCTTGTAACTCCAAGAGGGAGTATTTATGCTCGATAGTGGGTTCATGCCTCCATTGATATCTGGGACAGTGACAGAAAGTTCTAAGGTTGTGGATGTGCTGTTGCCACTAGGGATAAAACATTAGTGCTATGTTCAAGGATTGTGCACATTTCTTAGCCGTAAACCAACAGGACAAAGGAGAAAATCTCATAGATCTTTACATCAAAGAGATAGTGAGTAAGCACGGAGTACCCAAGAACATAGTATCAGATCAAGGATCCGTGTTCACATCAGCTTTTTGGAAACAACTTCATGAAGCCTTAGGATCCAAGTTGGACTATAGCACCGCCTATCATCCTCAGACGGGAGGAAAAACGGAGAGGACAAACCAGATACTTGAAGATATGCTTAGGTCTTGTGCCCTAGACTTCGGAGGATCATGGGAGGAACACTTACCATTAGCAGAGTTTTCTTACAACAACAGTTATCAAAGCAGCATCAAGATGGCACCGTTTGAAGCTCTGTACGGAAGGAAGTGTAAATCACTGATCTTTTGGTACGAGGCAGGTTCAAGCAAGGAGTTTGACCCAGATTATGTGAAGGAGAAGCAACAGATTATAGATGTGATAAGGGATAGACTTAAGATAGCCTAGAGCCGACAGAAGAGTTATGCTGATCAAAAGAGAAGGACATGGGAACCAAAAGTTGGAGACATGGTAAAGGTTAGAACAATGAAAGGTCTTCGGAGATTCGGAGTAAAGGGGAAGCTTAGCCCTAGATACATCAGACCTTTCAAGATACTGAGTCAGAACCAACGGTTAGCTTTTGAATTGGATCTACCAGGAAGGTTAGCCCAGGTACACAATGTATTCCATGTGTCACAACTCAGAAGATGTCTAAAGACCCTAGATGAGCCAATATCTCATGATGAGCTAGATCTACAGCCAGATTTAAATTACATCGAGAAGCCAGCCAAGATTCTTGAGGAAAACTGGAAACAACTCAGAAATAGAGTAATCAAATACTGCAAGATTCAGTGGAAGCATCATCCTGAGAGAGAAGCCACCCGGGAGAAGGAGGAAGATTTGAGAAAGTCATATCCAGAAATGTTCAGGTATTACAACCACAACTTCATCAAAGGAGGAAAGGCTGCAATCTCCTAGGTTTAGAGGCGATCGAAGGGTAGAATTTATGAAGGGATGTGCATTGCATCGTAAAAATCTGAGGAAATTTCGCGCTTTTATAGAAAAACTGCATCAAAGGGGGACAAGTTTCTCTCTCGACACCATATATGATTAGGGTTTCGAGAGTGCGATAGACTTGGACCTACCTAAACTCAATTAGGGTTTTCGAGAAGAGAGGGGAACAAGTTCTTTTTCAACTTAAGTTGCATGATTGAATTCAAACAAGTTATGTTTGAATTTCAAATTCAAACATCAATCATGAGTGTTATAATTCAAATATGGATAATTCAATAAACAATTGAATAAATAAGAATATAAAAACAATGGAATATATAATTCAAGCTCATTAGAGAAAACCTTGAGCTTTATTGATTAACACCCAAAATACAAAATCATTTACAATATCCAAATTGAATTATAATATTACAACACATTACAGAATTGAATAAATGAAAAAGGAAAATAAAAGAAATACAAGCATTAACAGAATCCTAAACTAGACAAGTAAATCTTCATGATTTGCTTGATTAACACTTTAATGATCTTCACTTGGATCATCCAAATCCTCCCTGCAATCAAAGACAATAAACAGAAAGCAAGGTTAGGCCAAGTGGCAAAGCCACTTGGCAAGTTAGTCAAATAAAATGAGATTTAAATGGATAATATCAACTCTGCCGAAGGAACCAGGACAGAAACCAAGTCCCAACCTTGTAGCATGCACATCAGCTCACAAGGCTAGTTGCATGCTCTCCACACACAGCCAGGGGTGAAGCACCCAGGACATGCCTTGCTGTCGAGTAGTAGAGCAAGGAGAGAGGCAGTACATAAGCTTTTCACAAGCAAACCCTAGACACTCATCGGCATAGTCTCCAAGGGTAAGAACAGAAGGAACACTAGAACACCAAAGCCCTCCAATCCATCCAGAACCATCAAATCATCCAGAACAGTTCCAACAGGAACTGTGCTGTTGAGCAAGCCACAAGGGAATCATCCCAAGCTAGCAGGAGGAGCAGGGCAAGCTTTACACACCAACCAGAAGCAAATCCTCTGCATCAGCAACTAATCTAGGAGCTGGAGTGAGGTATACACAAATGATCATGAGCGAACACATGTTTTGCTCATCAATAAGCATACACAAGCATCACAGAAGCAAAGAAGGGCAGAACACCCAGCTTGTATCATCACTTGGCTATCAAGCCATTTGGTGCTAGCAAACAAGTGACCTAGCTTGAAGGAAATCACCAAGGGAACAATGGTTCTGTCAACATAGTGACATAACCAAAGGAATCCATCATGGATTTATCATACCTAACCATCCGTATTCACCAAGCACCTACAACTAGCTAAGCCATCAGATTATTGGACATTTATCTGTCCAGTATTATCTCAACATCAAATATCCTAGCAGCCCATGGAAGACTACCAGGAATATTGCATAGAAACATCCACTAGAGGTAGGAGCAACCATTTCCAGCAGACCAAGTCTGCTAGGGTCAATACAGCTACCTAGCCACACAGAAAAGCCTACTGAAGAAGCACATCATCACCCAATAGGGTTCAGCATGAGCTAGAAATCAATCCATAAGATCATCACTGCTAAGCAGTTCACATCATTTATCCATTCAATAAATCTGAGCTACACATATAAAAGAAATAGTTAAGCAAACCATGCACCAGGCCTTGCATATGATCCAAGGGATCACTGCAAGAAAAAGAAGAGGCTTGAGAAAGCACAAGCATGCACCAGCATAAGCTTGAGCATCACACAAATCCTGGAAGAGCAACAGTAATGGATCCACCAGCAAAAGCAACCACCAGTTCTTGGTGGAAAGCTAAATCCACAAGCAACAGCAGCATATAAATTGAATCCATGCATACATTTAAACCAATAGGAAGCCCTGGTGATCACAGGATCATCCAAAGCCACAGTTAATCAACCAATGTATCACAGATAATCAAATAGATGCATTATAATTGTATGAAGAAGCACACTAACAAGAGGTGGAGTTGTCTAGCCAACAATCATGCTCAATAGAGCATTCCCATGAATTACAACTCAAAGAGCATCACACAGAGGCACTGGTTCTTGCAAAAATGTAAGGATTACCTACTGTAATCAAGCAAGGGGCCAAGAAATGAATACACATGATAGTCTTGCACCAGCAGCAATAGCAAGAGCAATCTAGCAGGCCATGAGCATCACAAAATGCTCATAAGAAAGTGCTCATGAGCTATTGCACAAGAGCCACAGCAGCAGTAACACAACTATGAGCATAAATCTAGTAGCAGCAATAGAACAACATGGCACAGAGAGGAGCACAGGTACAACAGTAGCAGCTAGAACATCATAGCATGTAGGAGCATGACAACATCGCAGCAGCAGCAGCCATAGCAAGAGCCTAGGCTAGCCATGAGGACAACAAATGAGCGGAGGAGCTAGTCCTGGTGTACTGGCAATGCCAGCACACCAAGGAGATGGATGCAAGGGCATCCAGAGAAAGGGAGGAGGAAGAACAGGGAAGGAAGAGACAGAGGCGAACATACCTGTGAGCATGAGCTCGTCGACGCAGCCATGGCGGATACGGCGGCACGGAGCAGGCCACGTCGAGCACCACCGCGCCCAGCACCACACTAGCAAGCCGCCGAGCGACCACAGGAAGGCCTGGAGTGTCTGCCGACGCGCATCGCCAGCGACGACCATAACCTAGAAGCACAAAGGGTCAAGGACGAGTGAGCGGGGACGCGAGCGTCAGATCGACGCAGATAGATTGACGCGCCGTCGCGGGCCGCGTCGATTGCGCCCCATGGCGAGGGCCAGCACCGCCGAAGTCAGCCGGAATCGGCTGGTGACGGCAAGGGCGACGCGAGCGTCGCGGGAGCGATTTAGGGTTAGGGTTTCTATCGAGCGAGAGAGAAGGGGAAAAGTGAGGCCGACCGAGCCGAACCTAGTGGGTCGGTTTGACCTAACCATCTCGACCACCTGACAGGTGGGGCCCACAAGGGCATATTGGTCTTTTCAAAATTAACCACTTAATTGAATATCTCCAGGAATTTTAGAAAATAAAAACAGCTCTAAAAAAAAAAATAAACAACTCAGCATAAAATTCTCTATCATAATCAAATATGAAATGGAATTTTTGAGACAAATGACATTATGTCATAAATTAATAAATATTATAATCATTAAAAATAAACCCATATATTTTTAATGATAAAAATAAGTCCATAATATCTTTTGGACTATAAAAACACCTTGGCAACATTCCAAGGTAGTACTTTACCTTAAAAGGAGTATCCATAAATTGTTCTTAGTAATCACCTCTTACATAAAATAATAAAGCACCAGGAAGGGGGGAACTAAACCCTAAAACTGGAAAGCATGCATATTTGCTTCTTTAACCATTGCCCTTATCGGACAATGATGCTATCTTTCAGAAACAGAGGACAAGGGTCCGTCCACACTGAATGTACTAGGACGTCGCCTAGAGGGGGGTGAATAGGCGGTGTATAAAAACTTCTACTTGAGAGCTAAACTAGGCGGAATAAGACTACACATGTGTTTATTAGTTTAGCTCAAAGCCTATCAACTAGGGGTTTGCCTAAGAGCACCAACAACCTATGCTAGCATGATGAGCAACAAGGTGATAACAAGCTAGGTGTAGCACATCAAGCAAGATAGATATAACAAGGTAAAGCGCATAGGTAAAGGAGCTCGGGTTGAGAAGTAACCGGTGCACGAGGAGACGACGATGTATCCTGAAGTTCACACCCAAGGGTGCTACGTCTCCGTCTGGAGCGGTGCGGAGGCACAAGGCACTCCAATGAGCCACTAGGGCCACCGTATTCTCCTCGAGCCTTTCCACCAAGGGGAAAGCCTCGATCCACTAAGGGACCCTTGAGGGTGCTCACCGAACCCGTACAAGATTGGACAAAACCCCAAGTATAAAGCTTGAGGCAACTCCACAACATGAAGGCTCTCAAGTACAAGGCCACAAGAGGCTACAACACCCCACACCGACAACAAAGCCACCAAGACACCAACGCGCCACAACCGGCTCCAAAACCACAAAGGCTAACACACTACACAAAGGCAAGAACGCCACAAAGGCTACAACGCCACAAAGACGACAAGGCCACAAAGGCGACAAGGCCACAAAGGCTAGAACACCACAAAGGCAACAAGGCCACAAAGGCAACAACACCACTAAGGTCAACATGCCCTCTACGAGACCGAAACCCCGGAGAGAACCCAAACCGATGCACCTAATGCAATGGCTACGAACACCACTAAGATGCCCAAGTTCTTCTCTCCCAAATTCCAACAAAGCTACAAAAGCTATTGGGGGAATAAGGGAGGAAGAACAAATATGTGGAGAAACACCAAATAACTCCAAGATCAAGATCTAGCAAGAGGGATTCAATTGGTGAAGCTCTAGATCTAGATCTCCTCTCTCCTTTCCCCCAAAAATATGCAAGAAATAGTGGGGGGATCAAGAGGAGGAAGAAACAACTCAAGGTCAACAAAGGAGGAGAGAGAATGGAGGGGAAGAAGAGTTTGGGCCAGAGGTGGAAGAGAGGTATAAATAGGGGCTCCAAAATATAGCTGTTGGGGGCTGGAAAAACGGTCAGATTCGCGCCCGAGCGGTAGTACCGCTTGTCAAAGTGGTACTACCGTTCGCGCGCAAACTGCGCAGAAAACATGGAAAGGAGTGAGTGATGATTTTCTCATGGTCATAGAGGTGCAACCTCTCAATATGGTATATCGGGAAAATCATCACCCTCGCACATCACTACAAGAAAAGTTGCCACGGCCGATGAAGTTGAAGTCGCGCCGTGGTTACTGGTGTACCATGGCCGACGATTTTGGATCTGTCCATTGTGCATGTCAAAACGTTTTTTTTCTCGTTTTTTAGGCCACCTAGCCCGACGAAAACGGCCAAAACGTTGCGTATGGTGGCCCGGGACGTGGTGCATCTCGAATTCTCGGGTTCGCTGGCCGAGTCAACGCAAATCCGCACCGCCGAGGGATGTAGGGCCCAGATGGCAGCCTCTCTGGCATTGTTTTTTTTCTCGATCGCGCCATCTCGCTCAACGCTCTCCGATCGAGCCGTTTACGATGCAGGATCATGGGTCCCGCATGTTATCCTCTATGAACCAAAATTCTTTCTATTCTTGGATTTTTTTTGACATCCCTGCTTTCTGGCTACTTCCTTTTTCTTTTGATCCCTTGCCGCCTTGGAAACGTTCAGACCGCTGCTGCTAAATGGGACCCGCATGTCATCCTCTATGTACTATAAAACTTTCTTTTCTTGGATTTTTTTGGCACCTCATATTTGGTCACTTGCCTTTTTCTTTCGATCCCTTGCCGCCTCTCAAACGGTGATACCGCTACTGCTAAATGGGACCCGCATGTCATCCTCTATGTACTATAAAACTTTCTTTTGTTGGAGTTTTTTTGGCACCTCAAATTTGGTCACTTGCCTTTTTCTTTCGATCCCCTGCCGCCTCTCAAACGGTGATACCGCTGCTGCTAAATGGGACCCGCATGTCATCCTCTATGTACTATAAAACTTTCTTTTCTTGGATTTTTTTGGCACCTCATATTTGGTCACTTACCTTTTTCTTTCGATCCCCTGCCGCCTCTCAAACGGTGATACCGCTGCTGCTAAATGGGACCCGCATGTCATCCTCTATGTACTATAAAACTTTCTTTTCTTTGATTTTTTTTGGCACCTCATATTTGGTCACTTACCTTTTTCTTTCGATCCCATGCCGCCTCTCAAACGGTGAGACCGCTGCTGCTAAATGGGACCCGCATGTCATCCTCTTTGTACTATAAAACTTTATTTTCTTGAATTATTTTTGGATCCTGATATTTGGTCACTTGCCTTTTTCTTTCGATCCCGTGCAGCCTCTCAAACGGTGATACCGCTGCTGCTAAATGGGACCCGCATGTCATCCTCTATGTACAATCAAGTTTCTTTTCTTGAATTATTTTTGGATCCAGATATTTGGACACTTGCCTTTTTCTTTCGATCTCATGCCACGTTTGAAACGTTTAGGAACCTGCAGGCTCATGGGACCCGCATGTCATCCTCTATGTACTATAAAAGTTCATTTTCTTGGTTTTTTTTCACCCTCTGATTTTTGGCTATTTCCTTTTTCTTTTGATCCCCTGCCGCATTTGAAACGTTGAGGACTCTGCTGGCTCATAGGTCCCACATGTTAGCCTGTATGAACGATAAAACTTTCCTTTCTTGGATTTTTTTCACCCCCTAATTTCTGGCTACTTCATTTTTCTTTTGGTCCTGTGCCGCCTTGGAAACGTTGAGACCGCTGCTGCAAAATGGGACCCGCATGTCAACCTCTATGTATAATAAAATTTCTTTTCTTGGATATTTTTTGCTCCTGATATTTGGTCACTTGCCTTTTTCTTTCAATCTCATGCCGAGTTTGAAACGTTGAGGAACCTGCTGGCTCATGGGTCCCGCATGTCATCCTCTATGAACAATAAAAGTTTCCTTTGTTGGATTTATTTTTTACCCCTAATTTCTGGCTATTTGCCTTTTTCTTTTGATCCCCTGCCCCCTTTGAAACGATGACGACGCAGCTGGCAGGTCGGTCCCACATGTCATCCTCTATGAACAATAAAGGTTTCCTTTGATCGATTTATTTTTTACCCTAATTAATTTCTGGCTATTTCCTTTTTTATTCTGATCCCCTGCCGCCTTGGAATAGTTGAGGATGCTGCTGCCTCATGGGTCCCGCATGTCATCCTCTCAGAAAGGTAAATGTTTCATTTCTTGGATTTTGTTTACCAACTGATTTTTGGCTTATTTTTTTTGTTTCGATCTCCTGTCGCCTTTAAAACGTTGACGACGCTGCTGGCTCATGGGTCCCCAATGTCAGCCTCCCCGTACTGCAAATCCTCTTTCTGCAAAGGTTGTATTTCTAGCTAGATAGCTAAGGTGGATTCGAATCTGCCGTGGTTCAGGCAGCTCAGGTAAGCCTTCTTGCACTGATTAATGGAACTAGTGTATAGCAAGGTCAAGACATGTGGCTCGGTGTAATGAATCTATTTGAATCATGTTGTGGATTCAATCTGATAGTTCTCTAATAGGTCAGCCAAAATAGAAATTAGGTTTTTTTTCTAAAACGGAAATGCAAATTAAGATGAACACAACCATTAGTTATCATAATAGCTGATCATACATACATACATGCTAAGAGCAAAAGCTTGCAAGAGTTTTACCACCCATACAATTAATTAGCAGTTCAGATAAGATAACCTTATATAAGTATAACTACAAATGCATTTGATAAGGGCTCATGGGACAACAGAACTAGACAACCGCAAACTTTATGACCAGCATGTCACAGTGGCATCGAAAGATCTTGACCTTCGACTTTGATCCAATGCGAAGTTTGGCACCGCCAATGAACTTTTTCCACCTGGAAGTAACAGCCAAGCGGCCATCTGTGGGACTGACGGAGTACCGTCCCTCCACGGTGAGACCTTCACTATCCATGACGAGGGAAATCTTGCCCCTTCGGCCAGCATTGAGATCCTTGGAGATACTTTTAGGCAATTTCTGATTCAAAGCAAGAGATACCACGAAAAATTAGTCAATGGCACCAATGCACTAAAGACTGAACCATGTGAGACTTTGAGCAGAGAAGACATCAAGATAAGAGCAGTTATGCTATCATATACTCACGAACATAGCCTTCAGATGCGTCCTGGTCACCACACGGCTGGCCACAGCAATGAGATGAGACCTCGGTGATCTAGCTGGGGCAGGTGCAGGAGCAAGGGCTCGTACACGAGCTGGTGCTAATGCAGGAGACTGCTGGGCAGGTGCAATAAACGGTGCCTCTAGAGGAACCAGTGCTGATGCAGGAGACTGTTGGGCAGATGCAGTAAACGGTGCAGCTAGAGGAACCGATCTTGATGCAGAGGAGCTCTTGAGCGGAGTGTAGTATATGGGGCCTCGACAGAACCAATGCTGATGTAGGGGCCTGCGGGTAGATGCGATCGCGAGCTGGTACAGGAACCGGTGCTGATGCAGGAGAGTGGGAAGCCGGTGCCGGTGCTGGTGTGGGTGCCCTTTGTGACATCCGCTCTTGTTCCATCAGGGGATCTGCAGCTTTGATCATGTTAAACCCAGCAAGCTAGAACAGAGGGAATGGTTTAGAACAACTGCTCAGAATGCAGTAATCAAAGGATATGAGTACAAAAAAGTTACATATTATATATTTGGAAGTGTCTCCAACTCTGTAAGCAGTTACGTATATCTGCCTGTTTGAGTTTCTGATCCTCAGCTCGTCGCCCTTCTTCAGACCGTAGTCAAAAGCAAACTTTCTCCAATCATGTCCATACAAATATGTGATGGCCTGCGTCTTGTAGACATACACCTCATAGACCGTGTAGGTGTTCATCAATTTGCCATTGCCATGCATAGTGAAAGACCCTTCATGCGGACACATCTGGTTAATCATTGGACGAAGTTCACAAGGTACAGTCTGCAGGTGAAAATTGATACTAATGTAAGAAGCAGGAAGACTAAAAACAAGACTTTACTATATGCCAATTCATGCTAAACCACTGAGAATACATACCTGTAACTATGTGAAGGAGTTATTAGAAAGGTAGATAGAGCCATAGGAGGTGTTATATGCAGGGTATGTACATGGTCCTGCCATATTCCCGCAAGCTCGGCATCGGGATGGTGAAGGAAACATGGGAGGTACTACTGGTGCGTAGCGCTGAATGTAAGTGGAAGAATTAGGTTGTGTAAAGTGCATAGTTCAGAGCAATGCAAATGTTGACAAGCGAGTGCATAACACTATGTTACAAACTGAATAGTCAACATTTAGTGTATGATGAATATAAGCATGATAATTTGGCGTTTCCGAATTCCAAAAAGCATTAGACAGAGCCGGTGATAATATCAGACATAAATCATGGCATGTATATGTGGCTTAAGAAAATATACCCGAACCCTTGGATGGTTACGGCCCGGCTGGTCCTTGGACTTGAGCTTATATAAGCATCCGAAGGTGGGGCCGATAACTTGGTGGCAGCCTCTGCAGATGCCTCATCAGCAGTAGTTGCAATCCTTTTGACCAATGAAGGCTTAGCAGTTTCAGTCTGCATATGAAAAATGAAGAGCAACAGACATCAGCAGTGATATATAAAAAGAATCTATGATACACTGATGCATATAGTGCTGGATGTAAGTGGAAGAATAGGGTTGTGTGTGTTTCTGAACTATTGGTAAGCATTAGACAAAGCCGGCAATAAACAGACAAATCAAATCATGTATGAGGATTAAGAAAATATACCTGCTTACTGAAAAGGATACCACCCAGCTGGCCCATGGCCTTGTGCTTGAGGAGGTTTTCAGAAGATGGTGGCGGCACCATCGTCTTCACAGCAGCCTCATCAGGATCATTTTTTTCCATTTGAGTAGAGGCACAGAAGCTTCATCCTGCATATGAATAGCAACAGAACTCATCATTGATATTTAATAAATCTATGAGATAGACTGATGCAAGTAGTGCGGGATGTAAGTGGAAGAATAGGGTTGTGCATAGACAACAGTTGACAACAATGCAAATGATTACAAAAGAAGCCAACGGAACTCAACAGTTTATATACTGGATGAGACAGACTGAAAAGTGAAAAAATAGTGTATGATGATTGATACGTCTCCGACGTATCGATAATTTCTTATGTTCCATGCCACATTATTGATGTTATCTACATGTTTTATGCACACTTTATGTCATATTCGTGCATTTTCTGGAACTAACCTATTAACAAGATGCCGAAGTGCCGATTCTTTGTTTTCTGCTGTTTTTGGTTTCAGAAATCCTAGTAAGGAAATATTCTCGGAATTGGACGAAATCAAAGCCCAGGGGCCTATTTTTCCACGAAGCTTCCAGAAGTCCGAAGGAGAGACGAAGAGGGGCCACGGGGTGTTCAAACCCTAGGGCGGCGCGGCCCCACCCCTGGCCGCGCCGGCCTATGGTGTGGGTCCCCCGTGCCGCCTCTTGACCTGCCCTTCCGCCTACAAATAGCCTCCGTGACGAAACCCCCAGTACCGAGAGCCACGATACGGAAAACCTTCCAGAGACGCCGCCAACGCCGATCCCATCTCGGGGGATCCAGGAGATCGCCTCCGGCACCCTGCCGGAGAGGGGAATCATCTCCCGGAGGACTCTACGCCGCCATGGTCGCCTCCGGTGTGATGTGTGAGTAGTCTACCCCTGGACTATGGGTCCATAGCAGTAGCTAGATGGTTGTCTTCTCCCCATTGTGCTATCATTGTCGGATCTTGTGAGCTGCCTAACATGATCAAGATCATCTATCTGTAATTCTATATGTTGCGTTTGTTGGGATCCGATGAATAGAGAATACTTGTTATGTTGATTATCAAAGTTATTTCTACATGTTGTTTATGATCTTGCATGCTTTCCGTTACTAGTAGATGCTCTGGCCAAGTAGATGCTTGTAACTCCAAGAGGGAGTATTTATGCTCGATAGTGGGTTCATGCCTGCATTGACACACAGGACGATGTGAGAAAGTTCTAAGGTTGTGTTGTCTTGTTGCCACTAGGGATAAAACATTGATGCTATGTCTAAGGATGTAGTTGTTGATTACATTACGCACCATACTTAATGAATTTGTCTGTTGCTTTGCAACTTAATACCGGAGGGGGTTCGGATGATAACTTTGAAGGTGGACTTTTTAGGCATAGATGCAGTTGGATGGCGGTCTATGTACTTTGTCGTAATGCCCAATTAAATCTCACTATACTCATCATGATATGTATGTGCATGGTCATGCTCTCTTTATTTGTCAATTGCCCAACTGTAATTTGTTCACCCAACATGCTGTTCGTCTTATGGGAGAGACACCTCTAGTGAACTGTGGACCCCGGTCCAATTCTATTTACTGAAATACAATCTACTGCAATACTTGTTCTACTGTTTTCTGCAAACAATCATCTTCCACACAATACGGTTAACCCTTTGTTACAGCAAGCCAGTGAGATTGACAACCTCACTGTTTCGTTGTGGCAAAGTACTTTGGTTGTGTTGTGCAGGTTCCACGTTGGCGCCGGAATCCCTGGTGTTGCGCCGCACTACATCCCGCCGCCATCAACCTTCAACGTGCTTCTTGACTCCTACTGGTCCGATTAAACCTTGGTTTCTTACTGAGGGAAACTTGCCGCTGTGCGCATCACACCTTCCTCTTGGGGTTCCCAACGGACGTGCCAACCACACGCATCAAGCAAATTTCTGGCGCCGTTGCCGGGGACCTAAAGAAAAGTTACACCACAAAGATTTCTATCTCCCACGTCAATCACGCCTTGACGAAATTTCTGGCGCCGTTGCTGGGGAGATCAAGACACGCTGCAAGGGGAGTCTCCACTTCTCAATATCTTTACTTTGTTTTTGTCTTGCTTAGTTTTATTTACTACTTTGTTTGCTGCACTAAGTCAAAATACAAAAAAATTAGTTGCTAGTTTTACTTTATTTGCTATCTTGTTTGCTATATCAAAAACACAAAAAAAAATTAGTTTACTTGCATTTACTTTATCTAGTTTGCTTTATTTACTGTTGCTAAAATGGCCAACGCTGAAAATACTAAGTTGTGTGACTTCACAACCACAAATAATAATGATTTCTTATGCACACCTATTGCTCCACCTGCTACTACAGCAGAATTCTTTGAAATTAAACACCTTTCTTGAATCTTGTTATGCGAGAGCAATTTTCTCGATGTTAGTTCTGATGATCTTTGCTGCCCATCTTAATAATTTTGTTGAACTATGTGAAATGCAAAAGTATAAGGATGTAGATGGTGATATTATTAAACTAAAATTGTTCCCTTTCTCATTAAGAGGAAGAGCTAAAGATTGGTTGCTATCTCTGCCTAGGAATAGTATTGATTCATGGACTAAATGCAAGGATGCTTTTATTGGTAGATATTATCCCCCTGCTAAAATTATATCTTTGAGGAGTAGCATAATGAATTTTAAACAATTAGATACTGAACATGTTGCTCAAGCTTGGGAAAGAATGAAATCTCTGGTTAAAAATTGCCCAACCCATGGACTGACTACTTGGATGATCATCCAAACCTTCTATGCAGGACTAAATTTTTCTTCACGGAACTTATTGGATTCAGCTGCTGGAGGTACCTTTATGTCCATCACTCTTGGTGAAGCAACAAAGCTTCTTGATAATATGATGATCAACTACTCTGAATGGCACACGGAAAGAGCTCCACAAGGTAAGAAGGTAAATTACGTCAAGAAACCTCTTCCTTGAGTGATAAGATTGATGCTATTATGTCTATGCTTGTGAATGATAGGACTAATATTGATCCTAATAATGTTCCATTAGCTTCATTGGTTGCACAAGAAGAACATGTTGATGTAAACTTCATTAAAAATAATAATTTCAACAACAATGCTTACCGGAACAATTCTAGTAACAACTATAGGCCATATCCTTATAATAGTGGCAACGGCTATGGTAATTCTTATGGGAATTCTTACAACAATAATAGGAGTTCATCCCCTGGACTTGAAGCCATGCTTAAAGAATTTATTAGTACACAAACTGCTTTTAACAAATCTGTTGAAGAAAAGCTTGGGAACATTCATATACTTGCTTCTAAAGTCGATAGTCTTGTCTTTGATGTTGATCATTTGAAATCAAAAGTTTTGCCTAATGAGAATCATCATAATAAAATTGTTACTACAGCAAATGCCATTCAAGTTAGAATTAATGAGAATATAAGATTAATGGCTGAACTGCGTGCTAGGTGGGATAGAGAAGAAAATGAAAAACTAGCTAAAGAGAAGAATGTAGCTAAAGTTTGGACTATTACCACCACTAGTAATGCTAATGCTACACATGTTGCTGCACCTCCTACTAATACTAATAAAATAATTGGTGTTAGCAATGTTTCCACTTCTAATGCAAAGCGCGAAAAACTGCACAAACCTGCTAAAATCATTGAAACTGCAGATAAAGCTGCTGATTTTTTTTCCAACATTGGGGATGATGATCCCATTGCTTTAGATTATAATGGTTTGAATTTTTATGATTGCCACATCTCTGAAGTTATAAAGTTCTTGCAAAAACTTGCTAAAATTCCTAATGCTAGTGCTATAAATTTGGCTTTCACACATCATATTACAAATGCTCTCATAAAAGCTAGAGAAGAGAAACTAGAGCGTAAAACCTCTATTCCTAAAAAGCTAGAGGATGGTTGGGAGCCCATCATTAAGATGAAGGTTAAAGATTTTGATTGTAATGCTTTATGTGATCTTGGTGCAAGTATTTCTATCATGCCTAAGAAATTTATAATATGCTTGACTTGCCACCGCTGAAAAATTGTTATTTGGATGTTAATCTTGCTGATCATTCTACAAAGAAACCTTTGGGGAAAGTTGATAATGTTCGCATTACCGTTAACAATAACCTTGTCCCCGTTGATTTTGTTGTCTTGGATATTGAATGCAATGCATCTTGTCCCATTATATTGGGAAGACCTTTTCTTCGAACTATTGGTGCTATCATTGATATGAAGGAAGGTAATATAAAATATCAATTTCCTCTCAAGAAAGGTATGGAACACTTCCCTAGAAATAGAATGAAGTACCCTTTTGATTCTATTATGAGAACAAATTATGATGTTGACACTTCGTCTCTTGATAATACTTGATACACACTTTCTGCGCCTAGCTGAAAGGCGTTAAAGAAAAGCTCTTATGGGAGACAACCCATGTTTTTACCTACAGTACTTTGTTTTTATTTTGTGTCTTGGAAATTGTTTACTACTGTAGCAACCTCTCCTTATCCTAGTTTTGTGTTTTGTTGTGCCAAGTTAAGCCGTTGATAGAAAAGTAAGTACTAAATTTGGATTACTGCACAGTTCCAGATTTCTTTGCTGTCACGAATCTGGGTCTACCTCCCTGTAGGTAGCTCAGAAAATTAAGAAAATTTACGTGCATGATCCTCAGATATGTACGCAACTTTCATTCAATTTGAGCATTTTCATTTGAGCAAGTCTGGTGCCATTTTAAAATTCGTCAATACGAACTGTTCTGTTTTGACAGATTCTGCCTTTTATTTCGCATTGCCTCTTTTGCTATGTCGGATGAATTTCTTTGATCCACTAATGTCCAGTAGCATTATGCAATGTCCAGAAGTGTTAAGAATGATTGTGTCACCTCTGAATATGTCAATTTATATTGTGCACTAACCCTCTAATGAGTTGTTTCGAGTTTGGTGTGGAGGAAGTTTTCAAGGATCAAGAGAGGAGTATGATGCAACATGATCAAGGAGAGTGAAAGCTCTAAGCTTGGGGATGCCCCGGTGGTTCACCCCTGCATATATCAAGAAGACTCAAGCGTCTAAGCTTGGGGATGCCCAAGGCATCCCCTTCTTCATCGACAACATTATCAGGTTCCTCCCCTGAAACTATATTTTTATTCCATCACATCTTATGTGCTTTTTCTTGGAGCGTCGGTTTGTTTTTGTTTTTTGTTTTGTTTGAATAAAATGGATCCTAGCATTCACTTTATGGGAGAGAGACACGCTCCGCTGTAGCATATGGACAAGTATGTCCTTGGTTTCTACTCATAGTATTCATGGCGAAGTTTCTCCTTCGTTAAATTGTTATATGGTTGGAATTGGAAAATGATACATGTAGTAATTGCTATAAATGTTTTGGGTAATGTGATACTTGGCAATTGTTGTGCTCATGATTAAGCTCTTGCATCATATGCTTTGCACCCATTAATGAAGAAATACATAGAGCATGCTAAAATTTGGTTTGCATATTTGGTTTCTCTAAGGTCTAGATAGTTTCTAGTATTGAGTTTGAACAACAAGGAAGATGGTGTAGAGTCTTATAATGTTTTCAATATGTCTTTTATGTGAGTTTTGCTGCACCGGTTCATCCTTGTGTTTGTTTCAAATAGCCTTGCTAGCCTAAACCTTGTATCGAGAGGGAATACTTCTCATGCATCCAAAATACTTGAGCCAACCACTATGCCATTTGTGTCCACCATACCTACCTACTACGTGGTATTTTCCGCCATTCCAAAGTAAATTGCTTGAGTGCTACCTTTAAAATCCCATCATTCACCTTTGCAATATATAGCTCATGGGACAAATAGCTTAAAAACTATTGTGGTATTGAATATGTAATTCTGCACTTTATCCCTTATTAAGTTGCTTGTTGTGCGATAACCATGTTTACTGGGGACGCCATCAACTTTTCATTGTTGAATTTCATGTGAGTTGCTATGCATGTTCGTCTTGTCTGAAGTAAGAGAGATCTACCACCTTATGGTTAAGCATGCATATGTTAGAGAAGAACATTGGGCCGCTAACTAAAGCCATGATCCATGGTGGAAGTTTCAGTTTTGGACAACAATCCTCAAATCTCAAATGAGAAAATTATTAATTGTTGTTACATGCTTATGCATAAAAGAGGAGTCCATTATCTGTTGTCTATGTTGTCCCGGTATGGATGTCTAAGTTGAGAATAATCAATAGCGAGAAATCCAATGCGAGCTTTCTCCTTAGACCTTTGTACAGGCGGCATAGAGGTACCCCTTTGTGACACTTGGTAAAAACAATGCATTGTGATGATCCGTTAGTCCAAGCTAATTAGGACAAGGTGCGGGCACTATTAGTACACTATGCATGAGGCTTGCAACTTATAAGATATAATTTACATGATGCATATGCTTTATTACTACCGTTGACAAAATTGTTTCATGTTTTCAAAATCAAAGCTCTAGCACAAATATAGCAATCGATGCGTTTCCTCTATGGAGGACCATTCTTTTACTTTCAATGTTGAGTCAGTTCACCTATTTCTCTCCACCTCAAGAAGCAAACACTTGTGTGAACTGTGCATTGATTCCTACATACTTGCTTATTGCACTTATTATATTACTCTATGTTGACAATATCCATGAGATATACATGTTACAAGTTGAAAGCAACCGCTGAAAATTAATCTTCTTTTGTGTTGCTTCAATGCTTTTACTTTGAATTATTGCTTTATGAGTTAACTCTTATGCAAGACTAATTGATGCTTGTCTTGAAGTGCTATTCATGAAAAGTCTTGGCTTTATGATTCACTTGTTTACTCATGTCATATACATTGTTTTGATCGCTGCATTCACTACTTATGCTTTACAAATAGTATGATCAAGATTATGATGGCATGTCACTCCAGAAATTATCTGTGTTATCGTTTTACCTGCTCGGGACGAGCAGAACTAAGCTTGGGGATGCTAATACGTCTCCGACGTATCGATAATTTCTTATGTTCCATGCCACATTATTGATGTTATCTACATGTTTTATGCACACTTTATGTCATATTCGTGCATTTTCTGGAACTAACCTATTAACAAGATGCCGAAGTGCCGATTCTTTGTTTTGCTGTTTTTGGTTTCAGAAATCCTAGTAAGGAAATATTCTCGGAATTGGACGAAATCAAAGCCCAGGGGCCTATTTTTCCACGAAGCTTCCAGAAGTCCGAAGGAGAGACGAAGAGGGGCCACGGGGTGGCCAAACCCTAGGGCGGCGCGGCCCCACCCCTGGCCGCGCCGGCCTATGGTGTGGGTCCCCCGTGCCGCCTCTTGACCTGCCCTTCCGCCTACAAATAGCCTCCGTGACGAAACCCCCAGTACCGAGAGCCACGATACAGAAAACCTTCCAGAGACGCCGCCAACGCCGATCCCATCTCGGGGGATGCAGGAGATCGCCTCCGGCACCCTGCCGGAGAGGGGAATCATCTCCCGGAGGACTCTACGCCGCCATGGTCTCCTCCGGTGTGATGTGTGAGTAGTCTACCCCTGGACTATGGGTCCATAGCAGTAGCTAGATGGTTGTCTTCTCCCCATTGTGCTATCATTGTCGGATCTTGTGAGCTGCCTAACATGATCAAGATCATCTATCTGTAATTCTATATGTTGCGTTTGTTGGGATCCGATGAATAGAGAATACTTGTTATGTTGATTATCAAAGTTATATCTACGTGTTGTTTATGATCTTGCATGCTTTCCGTTACTAGTAGATGCTCTGGCCAAGTAGATGCTTGTAACTCCAAGAGGGAGTATTTATGCTCGATAGTGGGTTCATGCCTGCATTGACACACAGGACAGTGTGAGAAAGTTCTAAGGTTGTGTTGTGCTGTTGCCACTAGGGATAAAACATTGATGCTATGTCTAAGGATGTAGTTGTTGATTACATTACGCACCATACTTAATGCAATTGTCTGTTGCTTTGCAACTTAATACTGGAGGGGGTTCGGATGATAACCTGAAGGTGGACTTTTTAGGCATAGATGCAGTTGGATGGCGGTCTATGTACTTTGTCGTAATGCCCAATTAAATCTCACTATACTCATCATGATATGTATGTGCATGGTCATGCTCTCTTTATTTGTCAATTGCCCAACTGTAATTTGTTCACCCAACATGCTGTTCGTCTTATGGGAGAGACACCTCTAGTGAACTGTGGACCCCGGTCCAATTCTATTTACTGAAATACAATCTACTGTAATAATTGTTCTACTGTTTTCTGCAAACAATCATCTTCCACACAATACGGTTAACCCTTTGTTACAGCAAGCCGGTGAGATTGACAACCTCACTGTTTCGTTGGGGCAAAGTACTTTGGTTGTGTTGTGCAGGTTCCACGTTGGCGCCGGAATCCCTGGTGTTGCGCCGCACTACATCCCGCCGCCATCAACCTTCAACGCGCTTCTTGACTCCTACTGGTCCGATTAAACCTTGGTTTCTTACTGAGGGAAACTTGCCGCTGTGCGCATCACACCTTCCTCTTGGGGTTCCCAACGGACGTGCCAACCACACACATGAATGATTGTAAGCAAATGCAGTGTTTCTGAACCTTTGCTAAGCATTAGGCAAAGCCAACAGTAATTAAACAGATAATAATAAAATCATGTATGTGGATTAAGAAAATATACCAGATTCATTAAAAGGTCACCACCCAGCTGGTCCATGGCCTCGTGCTTGTAGAGGTTTTCGGATGATGGTGTCGGCACCATCGTCCTCATAGCAGCCTCATCAGCCTCATTTTGCATCCACTTGAGTAAAGGCGCAGCAGTTTCAGCCTGCATAAGAATGGGAACAGATCTCAGCAGTGATATTGAATGACTCTGAGAGGATCGATGCATATAGTGCTAGATGTAAGTGGAAGGGTATGGCTGTGTATGGACAACAGTTCACAACAATGCAAGGGTGTGTTCGGTTCTGAAACAGTGTGGAATGGAATGGAATGGTTCCATTTCAGAGGAATGGAATGGTTACATTTTTTCGGTTGGGAAAAATGGAGAGCAGAACAGATCGAGGTTAAACTAATCATTTGTCTCAAAATTGTAATTAGCAATTGCAAATGACATTTTAATCTCAAAGTCGTAATTAACAGTGCCTAATGGTTCTCTTTTAATCTAAAAATCGTAATTAACATCATTTTTTGTTGGGTTAGGGGAACTGGAGAGTAGATGAACATTACTGTATGATGATTGTAAGCAAACGAATTTGGTGTTTCTAAACTTTTGGCTTCGAGATCTTATGGGCTTCAACTCTAGCCTACCCCATCTTGTTTGGGACTGAAAGGCTTGGTTGTTGTTGTTGTTGTTGTAAACTTTTGGCAAGCATTAGAAAAAACCGACAATAAACAGACAAAAATCAAGGCATGTTTTGTGGATTAAGAAAATATACCATATTCATTAAAAGATCACCACCCAGCGGACGCGTGGCCTTCTGCTTGTAGAGGCATTTAGAAGATGGGGGCGGCATCAACATACTGGCAGCCTGATCAGCCGCAGTTTTGATCTTCCTTTTGAGTAAAGGCCCTAAAGTTTGAGTCTGCATATGAATAGCAAAACAAAAGGCAGACCTCAGCAGTGATATTGAATTACTGTATGAGATAGACTGATGCATATAGTGGATGCTCTTACCTTTTTGCACCATGAACACTAGCTATGGACAGACAAAAAAAACTAGTTGACTCAGCTTTGTCTAGATACCTCCATCCCAAAGCTTAAGGCTTATTTATTTTTGAGAAATCAAAACAAGTAAAGTTTGACCAAAATTTTAGAACATTCTATCAACAAATATAATATTGTGTAGATACCGTAGGAAATATAATTCACAACCTATTTAATGATATTAGTTTTGTATTTTGCATGTTAATGATTTTTGGTAAAAGCTTAGTCAAATATGGTATAGTTTGACTTTCTAAAAATAATATAAGCCCTAAGCTTTGGGATGGAGGTAGTAGTATCTAGAGCTAAAACACGTCTAGATACATCCGTATCTACAGATAGTTGAGTCAATTAAT
This sequence comes from Lolium perenne, assembly GCF_019359855.2. Taxonomy (NCBI): domain Eukaryota; kingdom Viridiplantae; phylum Streptophyta; class Magnoliopsida; order Poales; family Poaceae; genus Lolium; species Lolium perenne. The sequence goes on along the minus strand of NC_067247.2, from coordinate 371,993,420 downwards.
TTGGATCTGAGGGAGTATCAGATTCAGACTACATCATGGTAAGTTGGTTAAAAAATTTACCCCTGGGCGGTCCCTGCCCAGCTCGGCAGTGGCATTTCGCTTCTTGTGCTGCAGATCTGGCCATGCTCCTGCAGCAGGTGGGGCGCTATCGTTCCCCATAGCCTCGGCACGGAACCTGGAGGTACCAACCTGATATAGAGAATATAGAGCATGGTGTCACAGAGGCTTTACGCAGAAACAGCTGAAGACACGTGCTACTTTAAGCATTTTCCAGAACAGGAACAGATTGAGGATGCAGACAGACAGAGTGGATAAGCAAACGGAGTACCTGCTTTCCGGGGCTGGGGACGCATCTCAGGCTCTGCCAACTGCCCACATGCGTGGTGGCCTTACGCTCCATTGCCCCCCCCCACCACCACCGAAGTCTTCCCTTTCCTGTACAAGCTGACAAAAGATACAGTGAGGATCAGCAAAAACTACAAAGGTTGCAAATGTCGACAAATAAAGGAAGAACACCCCAATCCAAGCAAAGGTAGCCCCCGCCCCCCATCCCCATCAATCACTCCCAGCGCGAGGGTGACCAGAAAGACATCCCTTCGCCCAGAATAGGAAATAGATGCGCAAGATATCGAGGTGAGGAAAAAAGAACCGATCTCGAGAAAGGAAAGAACATTACTAGTACTACCTAATCCGCTTGGTCTAGATGCAGCTTGCCCTTCCAAGCTGGATGCCTGGACGGTGGAGGCGAAAGGAGGGGATCGAGCTAGCGGCTTGCATCCGTCGGCTGTCGGCACTCGATCAGGAAAGACAAGGGGGGCTACATGAAGGGGAGGGGTAACATATTTTATTACACAGTGAACTTACTGATGTGACTAGTCATTACATGTCTCACTGAAACTGGGGCCCATAGTGTGGCACCCCAAATTCACTTGAACCTGCCCGCGGGACGCATTGGCGCATCAAGAAAACCCCCGAATTGTAGCGGGGAAATGAAACATTTCACAAAAATTCGAAATTCAAGCACACTGCCACACGCCAATAACGCGGGCTGTTCCTTCCTCTTCCTCAGTTCCTCCTCCCCTATCCGAAAAAACCCCAAATCTCAAGCTCAAACAACAACAAAAAACCAAATCCCATGGCCGCCATGCATGTCCTCGTTAACCCGCTGGAGATCGTTCCCGGACGAGGCGGACCCCCCGCCCTGAGATCCCGAGTTCATCCATTCCGTCCACCTCGAGGCACTGCGTGTTGTCTCGTAGCGGCGGCTTGAGGGCGCTGCAAAGGAAGTTCCGCCGGAAAGTGCTCATGGCAACCATGCAAGCTCACCGGCGTGCTGTATCCCGAGAGGAACTGGTCAAAGCTTTTCTATTCGCAAAAAAAAATAGCGGGCCAAGATCTGGTCAAAGCTTCGTCGATGGCTTGCCGCGAGAGGCTTGGAGTCCAGAGCCAATAAACTAGCTGCTCGAGGACTTGGGTGGTTTACACCGATTCATATTAACTGACTCAAGTTTGTTAGTCTAGTTAACAAATGCATCTAGATACATCCATATCTAGACAAAATTGAGTCAATTAATATGAATCAGAGGGGAGTGCCTGAAAGTGTTTCATGCTACCAATTAATGCGCCGCAGACTGTTGTAGAAGTAATTGTGCTACTACTCATACGATGAACTGATTGTGTGGGTGTCAAATTTTGCAACGCGATCATCCACTGAATGCTTAATTATAGTTCTAGCGCCAAAGGGGTACAAATCATAACAAAGATAGTACATACTACAACACCAGAACATAAGAGTATGAATCATAAAGTAGGTCAACATTTTGCATCAGGGCTGGGTGGTCCTGAGACTACCGGGACGCCCCTGATGATCTCCGGGCGTGCATCCACTTCAACGCAAAGCTGTGTACTCGGTCCAAGGCCTCCTTCTGTAGGATGGATAATCTCAGGTGCAGGACCTTCGTCTATGAAAGGCTCGTCATCAGTACCATCCACAGGTGCATCAGGGCTGGGTGGTCTTGAGACTATCAGGACGCCCCTGATGATCTCTAGGCGTGCATCCACTTCAACGCAAAGCTGTGTACTCGGTCCATGGCCTCCTTCTGTAGGCTGGATAATCTCAGGTGCAGGACCTTCGTCTATGAAAGGCTTGTCATCAGTACTATCCACAGGTGCATCCAACTGAGATTCATCTTCAAATCTCCCATCAAACTGACAGACCTCTTCAACTCTATGCTTCTGCAATTAGTACATCAACAGATTAGACAAACATCTAAGGGATGCAACCTGAACAAATGCCATTTTACATATTTACCTTCTCATCTGGCACAGCACATGTCCCAGAGCTGAAACCCGTTTCCTGAAGCAAGCGCTTTTTCTCTCCTTCCCATCCATCCATCTGCAACAAGTTAAATTTGAGTACAGAACCTTGCACAACAATGCAAACTATTGATCGAAACAGCGGCAACATCAATATAAATAATTAACTACATATGCCAGCACACATACAGTGTGAGCAAGATCTGCTTCTCCCGCTAAAGGATCATTACATGGTTCACCATGATAAACCCACCTAACATATGTGCGGTCCATCTGTTGACTGCCAAAACCCACCGGCGGGCAGCGACGGTCAACACTGTAGAGCCGGGAACAACCTAGAGCTGCGGCTGGCTGAGGTCCCTCCGAGCGACGGCCCGCAAAGCACTTCTGGTCACACGTCCGATGCTGGGTGCAAGGGCGTGCCACCTGACCTATACCTAGTCAGGAAGGTGATGGAGATGCCTCGCTTAGTTTCCTGCATGGCATACACGTAAACATTAAATACGAGCCTCGATCGGCTCTCAGGTTATCCTGTGAATCGGCTCAAGGAGCCGATCCACCCATGATTCGTACGGGGTGCACGAATATATGGTGGTCCTGCTTGATCAAGATAAAGTTAATGAGATCTACGACGATTTAGGGTTTTCACCGCATAATCGGATCATCCTACTCCAGGTTGGGCCTCGCGGCCACGCACGGTGATCGTAAGCCGATCCTAAACAAGGCCTAAAAACCAACATGAAGTTGATCCCCGGAACATCCTGTTTAGGACTAGCGAACGACACCCTACGTGCCGCTGGATCCTCCACCCCTTTGTAAGGCCTAACTATTGCAGATATTAAACTAATCCTTGTAGAACAAGGAGCAACCGTAACGGATCAGATCTACTAAATAATGATCAAGCGGGGTGCCGCCCCCACACCTGAGATAGGCGTGAGGGCGGCTAGACATGCGAGGGGTTGCACTACGATAGCATGTTTAAACGAAGAACAATGCTAACCCTAACACATCTATGATAACTACGTTGCTCGCCATCAACAAGGCTTCAGTACGAGCAATGCATGAACAACGTGGAGCTTGTGCTGCCTAGATCGCAAGATGCGATCTAGGCAGCATGTCGCTTACCTGATAGAAACCCTCGAGTTGAAGGAGTTGGCGATGCGCCGAGATTGGTTTGTTTGGTTGAACGTGAGTTGTTGTTTATTCCATAAACCCTAGATACATATTTATAGTCCAGGGGACTTTCTAATTTAGGCGTGCACCCAACCGTGCACGGGTAAAACTCTAACTAACCGACACGTATCCTAATATGTTACAGATACACGGGCAATTCGCCCAACTTGGTACATAAGGCCGATTCTCGTATTTCTTCCATGTATAAATTCTTCAACTTCGTCTTGATCGCGGCCCACCTCTGACTTCGGTCAAATTCTGGTGATAACACATGCCCCCCTGGTTTTGGAATTGGTAATTCCAAAATCACTCTGCTTTTCTTCGTCGGGTCATGTCGTGGCAGAACCGTCGCAGTATCCGTCATCATGATGCCTTGCCTTCTCAACTTCTCCGCGTGACCTGGCAGTTTTTTTTTTCTTTTAGGCACCACTTCCTCGGAAACTGCTGTGGCATTGAATTTCCACTATATCCCCTTTTATTTAACCGCTCCGCACAGTTTATTTCCGCATCTTCTTCGCATTAGCACTCCAAAAGCCCTCCTGTGCCACCATGTCTTCTTCCTCCTCTGCCTCATCGGATCTTTCCACCCAGTCCTCTTCCTCCCGCGAGCCGACGCCGGAACCGAACCCGGCGGAGGTCCATGCAACCAACATCCGCCGCGCCATTGAGGCCGGGGAGGAGTCTAGCCATGACTTCTCCATCTGGTCAGAGGACGACAAGTCCCTAACCGACGGGGAGAGCGACCTCCGCTTCCTCGCCAGCGGGGAAACGGAGGAGGAGAGCGACGACGACCGCTTCTCCTGCGACTTCACCTCTCCCGAGGAGGTGGAGGAGGAGGAAGAGGAGGAGGAGGAGGACGACACCTCCTCCGACGAGCCGCCGGCCAAGCGGTTCTGCCCCTGGCCGGGGAACCTCAGCGACTTCGACAGCGACGACGGCGACGCTGACGAAGAGGACGAGGACAATGAGGGCCCGGTCGGCGGCCATTGGAGCGACGACGAGCCCGTCGGGAGCAGCGCCGACAGCGGCGACGACGGCGACGACGAGGGCAGCGACGGCCCGTAGATAGGACCTGTAGTATAGGACCAGTAGTAGTAGATGGGGCAATGTATCCCCTAGTACTTCCTTTTGAGAGCAATCAGCTCTTTATGTAAGAAATCTATCAATGAAGAACTTTCCCCAATTTGATTTTGCCGATTTCCTCTGAGCTTAATTTAGCCGATTTCCTCTTCTACTGACCTTGCCGATTTGTCCCCTTTGCCAATGCGTAATGAGCCGATAGCAATGCATCAGTCCTCTGAAATTCACCCTTCGATTCTTCAACTGATGATCCTAAGACCTGGTGGATAATGTGGAATCTTCAAGAGAGCCCTTAAATTTCTCCCACCAGTTTCAGCGATCCTCTTCTGCCTGCACTCATCATTCTGTGAAGAAGGTCGCCACGAAGGATGAGCCGATAACATATCAATCGGCTTCTAAACAGAGCATCTACCGGGCCAGCTGCCCCCCGAGCCTTACTCGAGGCGAGAATGTCAGAGAGGATGCACCAAAGCCGACCACCCTTCCTCTTTAGAAAGCCGATATACCCCTTCTGTCAACACGGCTACGGCTGAACTGGATTTGGTGGAGATCCGGTACACCTCGTATGATTGCACTAGAGTCGATGGCTGCGCATCGGCTTTGTTTAGTTCTAAGTCGATGCCCTTGCATCGGCTGTAAATTTTTTTTTTACTGGCCGATTTTCTCCTATCGGCCCCAACATTTCACTACACACATGTCCTCCTGCACCTGTTCCCATATTCATCGTGTTTAGGTGCCCCCCGAGCCGAATCTGTCAGGGCATGGCAGATATCGGCTCTGTAATTCGCACGTCGGCTCCTGATATGATCAAGGACGAACACAAGCAGAACATGTGGTGAGGATAATTTTGGCCGATTGCTGGAATCGGCCTCCATATCGATTGAAGCGCTGACTGAAGGTTCTGTAATGCTCCTTCACAATTTTGGGGCCGATCACAAGGATCAGCCTCGCCACGTTTGCTCATCGCTTCGCTTCAGCTACATGGTCAGGCCAGTGGATAAAACCAGCTTAACCCTTCCCTTCGTCACGTCGATGCGCTCGCAGTCATCCAAATTGATCCCTGAAAGGGGTTCTTGGCCTGCTGCTTCCCATGCGTTCATGCCAGCCGTTGAAATCTCGGATGAGTCATCGGCCTGGACGACTTCTACCTCATCTCCATCCCACTGAATTATGCATTGGTGCATCGTGGAGGGAATGCAGCAGTTGGCGTGGATCCAGTCCCTTCCTAGCAGAACAGCATAAGTGCTCGTGCTATCGACGATGAAGAACGTTGTAGGGATAGTTTTCCTTCCTACGGTTAGATCCACGTTCAGAACACCTTGTGCGTCAGATGCTTGGCCGTTGAAATCGCTCAATGTCACGTTGGTCTTGATTAGATCTGAGCTAGAGCGTCCCAGCCAACGTAGCATAGAGTATGGCATGATGTTGACTGCCGCTCCAGTGTCCACCAGCATCTTATTTACAGGCCTCCCATCGATGTAACCTCGCAAGTACAGGGCCTTCAGATGTCTGTAGCTTCTTTCTCGTGGCTTTTCAAAGATAACCGGCCATGGGCCGCAGTCAAGTTGTGCCACAGGTGCCTCGTCTAATCCTGGAGCACTGAACTCCGAAGGGAGGATGAACACCATGTTTGTGCCAGCCGATGTTTCATCATCGGCTTTCCTTTGCTTTGGGCGCCACTCCATTTTCCGTGGACGACCCTCTTCATCCAGGGTTCGCTGAACTTTCGCAGCCAGATCAGGTCGTGCCTTTCTTAATGTATGCAGGTATATCCTTTCGGCTTCCTCCAGACCGCGCAAACACTGAACCCTGCGCTTCTGCGAACGGCTGAGTCCATCAGGGCACCACCTTGGCCGGTGGTACCTGTCTTCTTCTTGTCCCTCGTCTTCTGAATCCTCGAGATCTGCCCAGCGAGGGGACTCAGCGCGTTTGCTCTGTGGCGGGAGAGGCCCTAAGCGCTTGAACACAGACACGTTGGCTGCCTCCTTCTTCTTCTGGTTGCATTCTGGGCAATTGCCGATTGTGGGCAATCGGCTCATTCCTGAATCCCAGCAGTGTCTGAAGAAGGGGCAGTCCCAGTGTCTGGCGTTGTCATCTTGCTCCCCTGGTTCTTCCTTGGCACAGCGCTCGTGCTCCTCCTCATCGCGATCGTACCGACGATGTCTTCTGGCTTCTCTAGCCAGACGATCTCTCTCATCATCATCGCTGGATCGTCGGTGTTGGTCATACTGACTCACATATTTGTTGAGGAGGTGATCAGAGAGGGGTCGCTGATATCTCATGTTCTTCACCTCTCCCTCTGCGACGTGGCGCTTGCCATCATGACGGAGCCGATCGCGCGGAGCGGCCTCCTCTGTGTCCTTGCTATGAGAGCAGCTGCCCTCGTCTCCATCTTTGCCAGAGTGGTTCCCAGGTCCTACCATGTTGATGCTGAACGAGGATCCTGGCTGGCAACCTTCAGGGTAAGTGCAATCCACCATGTTAACGGCGGGAAAGGGCTGGGTGTCGACCTTCATGGCGTACTGGTTGAAAATTAGACGCCCTTTTTCTATCGCCGCCTGGATATGCTGACGCCATACCCTGCAGTCGTTGGTGGCATGGGAGAGCGAGTTGTGCCATTTGCAGTATGGCTTTCCGTTCAGCTCTTGCACCGTGGGGAATTTGAGACCTTCAGGAATCGTCAACTGTTTCTCCTTGAGCAGGAGTTCGAAGATTTGCTCAGTCTTGGTCACGTCAAAATCAAATCCCCTGGGTGGGCCTGGTGGCTTTACCCATTTGCAGGACACGGGGGTTCCTCCCCAAGTCCATTCAGCCACTGCTACCTCTTGGTCTCCCGCAGGAACTTCATCTTCCTCTGCATCGACCAGGACTACTGCACGCTTGAACTTGTCTTGGTACAGGTCCGGGTGGCGCTGTTCATATGCCGATAGTTTCTGAACCATATGCGCCAATGAGGGATAATCTGCTTGGGAGGCCATGTCCTTGAGCTGTGTTGCAAGGCCTGCTACTGCCAACTCGACTGCTTCTTTTTCAGTTATACGAACCGAATAACATCGGTTCCTAAGATTCCTGAAGCGCTAGATGTATTCTGTCACAGTTTCTCCGCGCTTCTGACGTAGTTGTGCTAGATCGGCAATGCCAGACTCGGAAGCCTCTGAATGGTACTGCATATGGAACTGCTCTTCCAACTGCTTCCAAGTCCGGATGGAGTCTGGTGGCAAAGAGGTGTACCATCCGAAAGCCGATCCCGTGAGGGACTGTGAGAAGAGCCTCACGCGTAGCTGATCCGACACTGAAGCCGGTCCTAATTGCGCCAAATATCGGCCTATGTGCTCGATGGAGCTGGAGCCATCTGATCCACTGAATTTGGAGAAATCAGGGAGCCGATATTTAGGTGGCAGCGGGATCATCTCGTAGTCGTCGGGGTACGGCTTGGAATAGCCGATTGCCCTCCTTTTCGGCACCATGCCGAACTGGTCTCTCAGTATAGTACTGATCTGATCCGCTGTGCTGGCTGCAGGAGTTGAACTCTGAAGATTCGCCGGGGTGGCGTACTTAGCCAGCCATGCTTGCTTTTCCAGCTCTGAGCCAACTGCAGGAGTTGAGCCCTGGAGGTTCGTCGGGGTGGCGTACTTAGTTAGCCACGTCTGCTTCTCAAGCTCTGTCGCTGACGTTCCTCCTGTTTTCCCAGAAGTCCCTGATGTTGTGGCCTGGTTTGTGAGTGCCCAGTTGCCACAATCTGGCACATACGTGCACGCGTACCCGTGAGGGATCTCCTTAGGCGCCTCAGGCAAGAACTGGTAGTCACTAGGGTCACCACCGATCTTGTAGACGACGAATGCCGGTGTAGCCGGCACTTCTGGTGCTGCCAACGCATATGGCAGCGGTGGACGGGACTGGAGTGGCAACTCTCCTTGATGCATCCCGAGAGCTGGTCCTGACGGCGAGTACTGGTGCCTCATGATCTCCTGGATCACGCGAAGAGCGACACGCTCCAACGTGTTGACCAGGTTCTCAGAGTGGCGGTGCAGCGAGTGAGCCACCAAGTAGTTGATCTCCTGCCGCAGGGACCTGGTGCGTTCCTCCGACGGGGCAGAGAGGTCTATCCCATCGAGTGCACCTTGTGGTGAGAACCCCTTCCATCTGATGCCATGGGAACGGGTTCTCTGAAAAGAGCCGATGAGGTCGGCTTCGAGGGTGACTTTGATCTCGTCATACCTCTTCTTGAGCTCGTCGGGCAGCTCCTCGTAGGTGACTGGCGTGCCGTCCGCCATCTCAGATGTAGATGGCGATGTGGTTGATGTAGAAGCTGGTCCCACCGGGCGTGCCAGAATGTGTTGACTGCCAAAACCCACCGGCGGGCAGCGACGGTCAACACTGTAGAGCCGGGAACAACCTAGAGCTGCGGCTGGCTGAGGTCCCTCCGAGCGACGGCCCGCAAAGCACTTCTGGTCACACGTCCGATGCTGGGTGCAAGGGCGTGCCACCTGACCTATACCTGGTCAGGAAGGTGATGGAGATGCCTCGCTTAGTTTCCTGCATGGCATACACGTAAACATTAAATACGAGCCTCGATCGGCTCTCAGGTTATCCTGTGAATCGGCTCAAGGAGCCGATCCACCCATGATTCGTACGGGGTGCACGAATATATGGTGGTCCTGCTTGATCAAGATAAAGTTAATGAGATCTACGACGATTTAGGGTTTTCACCGCATAATCGGATCATCCTACTCCAGGTTGGGCCTCGCGGCCACGCACGGTGATCGTAAGCCGATCCTAAACAAGGCCTAAAAACCAACATGAAGTTGATCCCCGGAACATCCTGTTTAGGACTAGCGAACGACACCCTACGTGCCGCTGGATCCTCCACCCCTTTGTAAGGCCTAACTATTGCAGATATTAAACTAATCCTTGTAGAACAAGGAGCAACCGTAACGGATCAGATCTACTAAATAATGATCAAGCGGGGTGCCGCCCCCACACCTGAGATAGGCGTGAGGGCGGCTAGACATGCGAGGGTTGCACTACGATAGCATGTTTAAACGAAGAACAATGCTAACCCTAACACATCTATGATAACTACGTTGCTCGCCATCAACAAGGCTTCAGTACGAGCAACGCATGAACAACGTGGAGCTTGTGCTGCCTAGATCGCAAGATGCGATCTAGGCAGCATGTCGCTTACCTGATAGAAACCCTCGAGTTGAAGGAGTTGGCGATGCGCCGAGATTGGTTTGTTTGGTTGAACGTGAGTTGTTGTTTATTCCATAAACCCTAGATACATATTTATAGTCCAGGGGACTTTCTAATTTAGGCGTGCACCCAACCGTGCACGGGTAAAACTCTAACTAACCGACACGTATCCTAATATGTTACAGATACACGGGCAATTCGCCCAACTTGGTACATAAGGCCGATTCTCGTATTTCTTCCATGTATAAATTCTTCAACTTCGTCTTGATCGCGGCCCACCTCTGACTTCGGTCAAATTCTGGTGATAACACCATCCCAAAAATGTGTGAATGATCTTCCACTACATGGTGAGGCCTCTTCTCACCATTCATACAGTGCAGCGCGGGCAATACACGTCCAGGTTGTGACCTTCATGAGCTCTAATAAACCCCATAAAGGGTTGAACACCATTTATATATGAAGGGGAACATAAGTGTCCTTGCAGTATCCAAGTTCTGTCCATCTGTTTAATTATGAGATACAATGGTTGGTGATTAATTTAAGGCGAAGTAGGAAATGTATATCCATCGAGTACAAAACTATACTAGTACATGATTATGCATTTCAGCAATCATGTCGAGTACAAAACAAAAATTGCCCATCGACATTTTAGCAAACAGATCGTGTACAAAACTCTGCCATGGCATTTCAGCAAATTAACGGATCCAGTGCAGAACTGACTCTATATGCCCACGCAAATGAACAAATTGATCGAGGACAAATCGAGCGGAAAACTATAAAGTGCCAATTAGTTCGAGCATACTGACGATTTTTTTAAGGAGCATCAAGAAAATATAAATGGTTAGGCCATCTTGCCCGATGCATGATTGAGCTAGAGATAGCAGCCCTACCGTGGATCAACTTGACCGCCGGTGTCTCGAGAAGAACGACGGGGAGGGGAAGCTTCTTCTTCGCACGGATGGGACGGGGAGGGGAAGCTCTTCGCACGGACGGGGATAAGTTGTGTAGCGGTGGGTGGGGGGTCATGCGGCCGGGCCGCCCGGTAGGAGGTGTTTAATGGAGTTGCGTGTGTAATTTGCCGTCCATAAGGTTGAGGAATAGGCGGTTCCCTTTGTCGCGCGCACAATTCAAACTATCCCGCCCATGTAGTTTAAAGTCGCCCTATTTTCGTTAAATCGACATAAAGTCATGTGAGTGGGTGGAAATTAGCAAAGTTGCTTGAAAAATAGTAAAACTCTGGAATTATCCTTTAAATATGCTCTACTTCGTGTGAAAATCGGGGTGTGGAGGCATGTTGAGCTGTTTTATTTGTACTTTCTTCATTAAAATTCCCATTTTATGCACTTTGGATGGAAATAAATCATTTGTACATAAATTTTGACAACGCCATTTGCAAACATTAATTGTTTTACATGCCAAGATGCACCCATCCACCAAATATGGGGCAAAAGTTTATCACAATCTAGATATATATGTATAATTAGTGAGGGACCCCTTTTGATTTTGTGCAATTTCCACTAATTAGCTAGAGAGAAGGAGTCAATTAATTAGACCATGTTAGGGGCTATGTGTTTTAGATTAGGGTTGTGTGGATTCAAATAAAACTTCTTTATTTGTGTTATCAGTACTTATATATATATAAATAATTAAATTATCAGTACTTATTATATAATTAATGAATCCCAATAATGTCTATATATATATATATGATCGATATAGGCCATATATATTAATTGGGGTTTTATAATCTAGGGTTTACTAGCTATATATAGCAAGGTTTTATTAGATTGGGTTATTAATTAGCTTGGGGTTATGTGTTTTAACGAGGGTTTGATTATCTAATTAAGGTTAGTTTTCTATATATATATATACGATTTAGGGTTTAGGGTTAATGGCACATATATATAATTAGAGGACCGCGAGGACCCCTGGCCTGCTTGATGCGCAATTAAGGGTCGTCGTTGGCCTATAGCTAACTATATAGGGTTTTATGGTTTATTTAGAGGGTTTATGTGTTAGGGTTAATTATAACTAATTGTGAATTAAATTACAACTTTTTTATTAGTGTGCTACACAATTAATCAAAACTCTAGCTAGATCGATCGAGTGTGCACAGACATACACTATTAGAGGCACCCGCCTTTGCGCGTAAAGTGCAAGCATAATGTGTGTCGTTGCGCTGGCCACACCAATCGATAAAGAGAGAGATAGAGATGAGAGATTATTGAAATCGCCAAGAATGTTCAATTATATATATATATATGCATGCATGGTAGGCCATGCATGCATGCACACTAATTATATATATATTGTGAGGCAAAACTTAATCAAATGTACGTGTTTTTCATTCGAAAACTTGTCAAAATTCAAGTTAATTAATTTATCAGCGCTAATTAGTTGGTCGCCTGCTTGATGCACAATTAAGTGTCGTTGGCCTATATATATATGTAGGGTTTAATTAGGGTTTAGTGTTTAGTGTTTAGGGTGTTTAGGGTGTACGTTTAGGGTTTAGGGTGTTTAGGGTGTTTAGGGATTAGGGTTTTAGGGTTGTATGGTTTAAGGTTTAGGGATCATCGATCGAGTGCACACACACATTATTATTAGAGGCACACGCGCCTTTGCGCATAAAGTTCATGCGTATATAAGTGTGTTTTTTGGCCACCAACGATATATAGATCGAGAGAGAGAATGAACTATATATATATCCCCAAGAATATATTCAAATATATATATTGAAATATATGCACGAATGATATGCAAGCTAGGTATATTATGAGGCAACTTAATCAAATGTGTTTTCATTCGAGAGAACTTGTCAAAAATCAAGTTAATTAATTTATTAGCGCTAATTAGTTGGTCGCCTGCTTGATGCGCAATTAAGTGTCGTTGGCCTATATATGTAGGGTTTAATTATAGGGTTTAGGGTTTAGTGTTTAGGGTTTAGGGTGTAGTGTTTAGGGTTTAGGGTCTAGGGTTTAGTGTTTAGTGTTTACATTGTTTAGGTTGTACGTTTAGGGTATAATTAGGGATTAGGGTTTTAGGGTTTAAGGTTTAGGGATCATCGATCGAGTGCACACACACATTATTAGAGGCACCCGCGCCTTTGCGCATATTTAAAGTGCATGCGCGTATATATATAAGTGTGTTTCTTGGCCACCAACGATATATAGATCGAGAGAGAGAGATTGAAATATATATATATATCCCCAAGAATATGTTCAGATATATATTGAAATATATGCACGAATGATATGTGCAAGGTATGCCATGCGCGCATTCACACTAATTGTATATATATATTATGAGGCAACTTAATCAAATGTGTTTTCATTCGAGAGAACTTGTCAAAATTCAAGTTAATTAATTTATCAGCGCTAATTAGTTGGTCGCTTGCTTGATGCGCAATTAAGTGACGTTGGCATATATATATATATATATATAGGGTTTAATTAGGGTTTAGGGTTTAGGGTTAGCTAGCTAGGGTTTTAGGGTTAGGGTTAGGGTTAATTAGGGTTTAAGGTCTATATAGGGTTTAGGGTTTAGGGTTTGGGGTTTAGTGTTTGGGGTTTATATTAGGGTCTAGCTAGGGTTAGGGTTTAGGGTGTAGTGTTTAGGGTTTAGGGTCTAGGGTTTAGGGTTTAGGGTTTAGTGTTTCGGGTGTTTTGGGTGTACGTTTAGGGTATAATTAGGGATTAGGGATTAGGGTTTTAGGGTTTAAGGTTTATGGATCATCGATCGAGTGCACACACACATTATTAGAGGCACCCGCGCCTTTGCGCATAAAGTGCATGCGTATATATATAAGTGTGTTTCTTGGCCACCAACGATATATAGATCTAGAGAGAGATTGAAATATATTTAGGTTTTATGGTTTAGGGTTTAGTGTTTAGGGTGTTTAGGGTGTATGTTTATTAGGGTATAATTAGGGATTAGGGATTAGGGTTAATTTAGGGTTTAAGGTTTAGGGATCATCGATCGAGTGCACACAGACAATATTAGAGGCACCCGCGCCTTTGCGCATAAAGTGCATGCGTATATATAAGTGTATTTCTTGGCCACCAAAGATATATAGATCGAGAGAGAGAGATTGAAATATATATATATATATATCCCCAAGAATATGTTCAAATATATATTGAAATATATGCACGAATGATATGCAAGGTATGCCATGCGCGCATGCACACTAAGTATATATATATTATGAGACTACTTAATCAAATGTGTTTTCATTCGTGATCGAGAACTTGTCAAAATTCAAGTTAATTAATTTATCAGCGCTAATTAGTTGGTCGCCTGCTTGATGCGCAATTAAGTGTCGTTGGCCTATATATGTAGGGTTTAATTAGGGCTAGGGTTATTGTTAATTAGGGTATAGGGTCTAGGGTTTAGGGTTTAGTGTTTAGGGTTTAGGGTTTAGGGTTTAGTGTTTAGGGTTTTTGGGTTTAGGGTTTAGTGTTTAGGGTTTAGGGTTTAGTGTTTAGGGTGTTTAGGGATTAGGGATTAGGGTTTTAGGGTTTTATGGTTTAAGGTTTAGGGATCATCGATCGAGTGCGCACACACATTATTAGAGGCACCCGCCTTAATTTGCGCATAAAGTGCATGCGTATATATATAAGTGTGTTTCTTGGCCACCAACGATATATAGATTGAGAGATAGAGATTGAAATCCTCAAGAATATGTTCAAATACACGCACACACATGAATTATTAGACGCACCCGCGCCTTTGCGCATAAAGTGCATGCGTATATATATATAAGTGTGCTTCTTGGCCACCAACGATATATAGACCGAGAGAGAGAGATTGATATATATATTTCCCCAAGAATATGTTCAAATATATATTGAAATATATATATGCACGAATGATATGCAAGGTATGCCATGCACGCATGCACACTAATTATATATATATTATGAGACTACTTAATCAAATGTGTTTTCATTCGAGATCGAGAACTTGTCAAAATTCAAGTTAATTAATTTATCAGCGCTAATTAGTTGGTCGCCTGCTTGATGCGCAATTAAGTGTCGTTGGCATATATATGTAGGGTTTAATTAGGGCTAGGGTTAGGGTTAGTGTTAATTTGGTTATAGGGTCTAGGGTTTAGGGTTTAGTGTTTAGGGTTTAGGGTTTAGGGTTTAGGGTTTAGTGTTTAGGGTTTTTGGGTTTAGGGTTTAGTGTTTAGGGTTTAGGGTGTTTAGGGATTAGGGATTAGGGTTTTAGGGTTTTATGGTTTAAGGTTTAGGGATCATCGATCGAGTGCGCACACACATTATTAGAGGCACCCGCCTTAATTTGCGCATAAAGTGCATGCGTATATATATAAGTGTGTTTCTTGGCCGCCAACGATATATAGATTGAGAGATAGAGATTGAAATCCCCAAGAATATGTTCAAATATACGCACACACATGAATTATTAGACGCACCCTCGCCTTTGCGCATAAAGTGCATGCGTATATATATATATATATATATATATATATATATATATATATATATATATATATATATATCGACGCGGATTTTCTACCTAGATGGCTACCTACGCACGCGTTCACTATCGTCGGATATTGCCTCGCGATATGCGCTGCCGTTTACGTCTGTTAACTGCGTGCAGCGATCTGCCGTCCCTGTCCACGAAAAGGAGCCGTGCCTGGTTGTGTATAAGGACAAAAAGTGAACCCCACGCCGCAGAGCTGTCTGCCCGTAGCTCCCTCCCGTGCCGGTGGCATGCACCCGTGCTTGGTTCCATATTAGCCCGATGCTTCTTCTCCCGTGCCGTAATCCCAAAAATCAGCAACTAAACCATCAATTTTCCTCCAGCTACATCTAAAGCTAAAAAAAACCATAATGGCGTCATTGTCACCGGTAGATCTTTCCATCCTCCAAGAACAGGCGTGATGTGAAAAACCATGAATCTTGAAAATCATAAAGAAGAGAGATGGGGAGAAACATGACACGGAGAGGAGCATGGATCTTGACTATCAATTATATCCTGAAATTTCCATCGCCAACCAAGTTTACTAATTTCTGCAGCACGTGGATCAAGAAAACGAACTGAAAAAGATCTGTAGAAAAATCTGGACCAGAGCCGCAGAGCAGTCCACAGCTACACTCGGGCGGGGATTTGGGGCAGAGGCAGCACACTATGATGCACCCCGCGCAACTGGCAGCTCTCGCCCGCATCTTCCCAGCCGACGGCCCCAACCACAATGGCAGCCACATGAAAAAAATCCTCCCGGTCTTCTTCTCCCGCGGCGTCTCCGTCCCCAACTCTCCCAATCCTTCTTTTCTCGGTTGCCTCTCGACACGCAGCTGCTCCTAAAATCTCAAAAAACAGCAACTAAAACATCTACGTAGAAGCAGATCGGAGAAAAGGACATGAAGAAAATCCAAATACTACTAAAGTGCCAGTGCTAAACGGTAGGCCAAAAATTAGGCATAGCAAATAAACTAGCACAGGAAAAAAATTGGATCCGTTGGAATCCAGAACAATTATGATGTGGATGATGGAGTCGTACCAAAAAAAAGTTTTAGGGAAGGACCTGCATCTTGGTAAATCTTTATTTCAACAAAACAAATCAAGAGACTCAAGAAAGTGAAAGCAAGAACGGATCTGAAAAATGGATTCGTAGAAAAATAAATCCTTGGGGAAAGGATCTGGATCTTGGTAAATCTTGATTCCAACAAAAAACAATCAAGAGACTCAAGACAAAAAAAAAAGCAAGAACTGATCTGGATTCTGCTGTACTCTTTGGGACCGATCTGCTGAATCCTCATTTTACACGGTGCGAGCGATGCCGGCTTGCTCGCCCACACGGAGCTTCTCACGGCCTCAGGCAACCAAGCCTCTGCCTACCATCGCACGCAGATACACTAGGAAGCTGCTTGGAAGTGGCCGAATGGCAGGCAGCAGGTGTGCGGGGAGTAGACGCAACCATGGCCACGAAGCTCTTCGCGCTGCACCGGCTCGATGCGGGGTTCAGGTACGGCGCACGACGGCCAAGTCCACCAGCCGGCTTGCAGGGGAGAAAGTACTGGGTGGGGCGCGAGGACGGAAGGGCCTGGTCGGCGCGTGTGGAGGAAGGGGACGGTCGGTGGCGCGCGGTTGGAGGCGGGATTCAGGGCAGGATCCATGGCGAGTCCCTGCATCTCCACCGCGCGTTAGAAACGGGTGGGGGGGAAAGAGAGCGAGGTGGGTTTTCTTTCTCTGGCAACTGTGTGGGACTGCGGCATGGCGTGGGTTTGGTCGCCTGGAGAGGGAGAAAAGTGTCTAACGGACGTTAAGTCGATGTGCGGTGGCGAATGCTCTATAGAGCGAATCAATGGTTAGATGTCTGTGCGTAGCTACCCACCTAGGTAGCTGGCTATTTTCCATATATATATATATATATATATATATATATATATATATATATATATATATATATATATATATATATATATATATATATAAGTGTGCTTCTTGGCCACCAACGATATATAGACCGAGAGAGAGAGATTGATATATATATATCCCCAAGAATATGTTCAAATATATATTGAAATATATATATGCACGAATGATATGCAAGGTATGCCATGCGCGCATGCACACTAATTATATATATATTATGAGACTACTTAATCAAATGTGTTTTCATTCGAGATCGAGAACTTGTCAAAATTCAAGTTAATTAATTTATCAGCGCTAATTAGTTGGTCGCCTGCTTGATGCGCAATTAAGTGTCGTTGGCCTATATATGTAGGGTTTAATTAGGGCTAGGGTTAGGGTTAGTGTTAATTAGGGTATAGGGTCTAGGGTTTAGGGTTTAGGGTTTAGTGTTTAGGTTTAGGGTTTAGGGTTTATGGTTTAGGGTTTAGTGTTTAGGGTTTGGGGGTTTAGGGTTAGTGTTTAGGGTTTAGGGTGTTTAGGGATTAGGGATTAGGGTTTTAGGGTTTTATGGTTCAAGGTTTAGGGATCATCGATCGAGTGCGCACACACATTATTAGAGGCACCCGCCTTAATTTGCGCATAAAGTGCATGCGTATATATATAAGTGTGTTTCTTGGCCACCAACGATATATACACTACAAGAAAAGTTGCCATGGCCGACGAAGTTGAAGTCGCGCCGTGGTTGCTGGTGTACCATGGCTGACGATTTTGGGTCTGTCTGTTGTGCATGTCAAAACGTTTTTTTTCTCGTTTTTGAGGCCACCTAGCCCGACGAAAACGGCCAAAACGTTGCGTATGGTGTCCCGGGACGTGGTGCATCTCGAATTATCGGGTTCGCCGGTCGAGTCAACGCAAATCCGCACCGCCGAGGGATGTAGGGCCCAGATGGCAGCCTCTCTGGCATTGTTTTTTTCTCGATCGCGCCATCTCGTTCAATGCTCTCCGATCGAGCCGTTTATGATGCAGGATCATGGGTCCCGCATGTCATCCTCTATGAACCAAAATTCTTTCTATTCTTGGATTTTTTTTGACCCCCTGATTTCTGGCTACTTCCTTTTTCTTTTGATCCCTTGCCGCCTTGCAAACGTTGAGACCACTGCTGCTAAATGGGAGCCGCATGTCATCCTCTATGTACTATAAAACTTTCTTTTCTTGGATTTTTTTTGGCACCTCAAATTTGGTCACTTGCCTTTTTCTTTCGATCCCCTGCCGCCTCTCAAACGGTGATACCGCTGCTGCTAAATGGGACCCGCATGTCATCCTCTATGTACTATAAAACTTTCTTTTCTTGGAGTTTTTTTTGGCACCTCAAATTTGGTCACTTGCCTTTTTCTTTCGATCCCCTGCCGCATCTCAAACTGTGAGACCGCTGCTGCTAAATGGGACCCGCATGTCATCCTCTATGTACTATAAAACTTTCTTTTCTTGGAGTTTTTTTGGCACCTCAAATTTGGTCACTTCCCTTTTTCTTTCGATCCCCTACCGCCTCTCAAACGGTGATACCGCTGCTGCTAAATGGGACCCGCATGTCATTCTCTATGTACTATAAAACTTTCTTTTCTTGGATTTTTTTTGGCACCTCATATTTGGTCACTTACCTTTTTCTTTTGATCCCTTGCCGCCTTGCAAACGTTGAGACCGCTGCTGCTAAATGGGACCTGCATGTCATCCTCTATGTACTATAAAACTTTCTTTTCTTGGATTTTTTTGGCACCTCAAATTTGGTCACTTGCCTTTTTCTTTCGATCCCCTGCCGCCTCTCAAACGGTGATACCGCTGCTGCTAAATGGGACCCGCATGTCATCCTCTATGTATTATAAAACTTTCTTTTCTTGGATTTTGTTGGCACCTCAAATTTGGTCACTTGCCTTTTTCTTTCGATCCCCTGCCGCCTCTCAAACGGTGATACCGCTGCTGCTAAATGGGACCCGCATGTCATCCTCTATGTACTATAAAAATTTCTTTTCTTTGATTTTTTTGGCACCTCATATTTGGTCACTTGCCTTTTTCTTTCGATCCCCTGCCGCCTCTCAAACGGTGATACCGCTGCTGCTAAATGGGACCCGCATGTCATCCTCTATGTACAATCAAGTTTCTTTTCTTGAATTATTTTTGGATCCTGATATTTGGTCACTTGCCTTTTTCTTTCGATCTCATGCCACATTTGAAACGTTGAGGAACCTGCTGGCTCATGGGACCCGCATGTCATCCTCTATGTCCATCAACTTTCTTTTCTTGGTTTTTTTTACCCCCTAATTTCTGGCTACTTTCTTTTTCTTTTGATCTCAAGTCGCATTTGAAATGTTGGGACCGCTGCTGCAAAATGGGACCCGCATGTCATCCTGTATATACAATAAAAGTTTCTTTTCTTGGATTATTTTCCACCCTCTAATTTTTGGTCACTTTCCTTTTTCTTTCGATCTCATGCCGCCATTGAAAACGTTGAGGAACCTGCTGGCTCATGGGACCCGCATGTCATCCTCTATGTACTCTAAAAAAAATTCTTGGATTTTTTTCTTTTGATCCCCTGCCGCCTTGGAAACGTTGAGTAAGCTGCTGACTCATGGGACCTGCATGTCATCCTCTATGTACAATCAACTTTCTTTTTCTATTGATCTCAAGACGCATTTGAAACGTTGAGACCGCTGCTGCTAATTGGGACCCGCATGTCATCCTCTATGTACTATAAAGTTTTTTTCCTGGATTATCTTTGGCTCCTGATATTTTGTCACTTTCCTTTTTCTTTAGATCTCATGCCGCCTTTGAAACGTTGAGTAAGCTGCTGGCTCATGGGTCCCGCATGTCATCCTCTACGAACAATAAAAGTTTCCTTTCTTGGAGTTATTTTTGACCCCTAATTTCTGGTTATTTTCCTTTTTCTTTTGATCTCCTGCCCCTTTAAAACGATGAGGACGCTGTTGGCAGGTCGGTCCCACATGTCATCCTCTGTGAACAATAAAAGTTTCCGTTGATGGATTTATTTTGAACCCCTAATTAATTTTGGGATATTTCCTTTTTTTTCTTTGATCCCCTGCCGCCTTGGAATCGCTGAGGATGCTACTGCCTCATGTGTCCCGCATGTCATCCTCTTAGAATGAAAATGTTTCTTTTCATGGATTGTTTACCAACATATTTTTGGTTTATTTTTTCTTTCCATCCCCTGCCGTCTTTAAAACGTTGACGACGCTGCTGGCTCATGGGTCCCCGATGTCAGCCTCCCCGTACAAGAAACATGTGATATCTTGATTATTTGGAGACAATAAATAGTGTATTGCGCTCTGAGCTATTTCAAACGGATAAATTAAATCTTTATTTTTACATAAACAAACTTATATGTTGAATCTCCTTGTTTTTTTGTTTTTACGAAGCATAAGACTTTCCTGTTTTTTTTAGAAAATTCCGAACTTTCCTGTTTTGGAGTGGGCTGAAATTGTACGAGTCAAAAGGCTAAGCAAGATAGTTCGAAGGCCCAGATGTCCATATGCAGCCCAATTGAAATCTTTCTTCTTGGATTTTTTTCACCCCCTGATTTCTGGCTACTTCGTTTTTCTTTTGGTTCTGTGCTGGCTTGGAAACGTTGAGACCGCTGCTCCAAATGGGACCCGCATGTCATCCTCTATGTACTACAAAACATTCTTTTCTTGGATTTTTTTGGCACCTCATATTTGGTCACTTGCCTTTTTCTTTCGATCCCCTGCCGCTTCTCAAACGGTGATACCGCTGCTGCTAATTGGGACCCGCATGTCATCCTCTATGTACAATCAAGTTTCTTTTCTTGAATTATTTTTGGCTCCTGATATTTGGTCACTTGCCTTTTTCTTTCGATCTCATGCCACGTTTGAAATGTTGAGGAACCTGCAGGATCATGGGACCCGCATGTCATCCTCTATATACTATAAAACTTTCTTTTCTTGAATTATTTTTGGCTCCTGATATTTGGTCACTTGCCTTTTTCTTTTGATCTCATGCCATGTTTTAAACGTTGAGGAACCTGCACGATCATGGGACCCGCATGTCATCCTCTATGTACTATAAAACTTTCTTTTCTAGGATTTTTTTTGGAACCTCATATTTGTTCACTTGCCTTTTTCTTTCGATCCCGTGCAGCCTCTCAAACGGTGATACCGCTGCTGCTAAATGGGACCCGCATGTCATCCTCTATGTATAATCAAGTTTCTTTTCTTGAATTATTTTTGGCTCCTGATATTTGGTCACTTGCCTTTTTCTTTCGATCTCATGCCACGTTTGAAACGTTGAGGAACCTGCAGGCTCATGGGACCCACATGTCATCCTCTATGTACTATAAAAAATTCTTTTCTTGGATTTTTTTTGGCACCTCATATTTGGTCACTTGCCTTTTTATTTCGATCCCCTGCCGCTTCTCAAACGGTGATACCGCTGCTGATAATTGGGACCCGCATGTCATCCTCTATGTACAATCAAGTTTCTTTTCTTGAATTATTTTTGGCTCCAGATATTTGGTCACTTGCCTTTTTCTTTCGATCTCATGCCACGTTTGAAACGTTGAGGACCCTGCTGGCTCATGGGACCCGCATGTCATCCTCTATGTGCTATAAAAGTTTATTTTCTAGGGTTTTTTTTCACCCTCTGATTTTTGGCTATTTCCTTTTTCTTTTGATCCCCTGCCGCCTTGGAAACATTGAGTAAGCTGCTGACTCATGGGACCCGCATGTCATCCTCTATGTACAATCAACTTTCTTTTTTCTTTTGATCTCAAGCTGCATTTGAAACGTTGAGACCGCTGCTGCTAATTGGGACCCGCATGTCATCCTCTACGTACAATAATTATTTTTCTTGGATTATCTTTGGCTCCTGATATTTTGTCACTTGCCTTTTTCTTTCGATCTCATGCCGCCTTTGAAACGTTGAGTAAGCTGCTGGCTCATGGGTCCCGCATGTCATCCTCTACGAACAATAAAAGTTTCCTTTCTTGGAGTTATTTTTGACCCCTAATTTCTGGATATTTGCCTTTTTCTTTTGATCTCCTGCCCCCTTTGAAACGATGAGGACGCTGTTGGCAGGTCGGTCCCACATGTCATCCTTTGAGAACAATAAAAGTTTCCATTGATGGATTTATTGTGAACCCCTAATTAATTTCTGGATATTTCCTTTTTTCTTTTCTTTGATCCCCTGTCGCCTTGGAATCATTGAGGATGCTGCTGCCTCATGGGTCCCGCATGTCATCCTCTTAGAACGAAAATGTTTCTTTTCTTGGATTTTGTACCAACATATTTTTGGTTAATTTTTTCTTTCCATCCCCTGCCGCCTTTAAAACGTTGACGACGCTGCTGGCTCATGGGTCCCCGATGTCAGCCTCCCCGTACAAGAAACATTTGATATCTTGATTATTTTGCAGACAATAAACAGCGTATTGCGCTCTGAGCTATTGCAAATGGATAAATTAAATCTTTATTTTTACATGAACAAACTTATATGTTAAATCTCCTTGTTTTTGCGAAGCATAGGACTTTCCTGTTTTTTTTAGAAAATTCCGAACTTTCCTGTTTTGGAGTGGGCTGAAATTGTACGAGTCAAAAGGCCAAGCAGGATAGTTCGAAGGCCCAGATGTCCAGATGCAGCCTAATTGAAATCTTTCTTCTTGGAATTTTTTCACCCCCTGATTTCTGGCTACTTCATTTTTCTTTTGGTCCTGTGCTGCCTTGGAAACGTTGAGACCGCTGCTGCAAAATGGGACCCACATGTCATCCTCTATGTACAATAAAATTTCTTTTCTTGGATTATTTTTGGCTCCTGATATTTGGTCACTTGCCTTTTTCTTTCGATCCCGTGCAGCCTCTCAAACGGTGATACCGCTGCTGCTAAATGGGACCCGCATGTCATCCTCTATGTACAATCAAGTTTCTTTTCTTGAATTATTTTTGGCTCCTGATATTTCGTCACTTGCCTTTTTCTTTCGATCTCATGCCACGTTTGAAACGTTGAGGAACCTGCAGGATCATGGGACCCGCATGTCATCCTCTATGTACTATAAAACTTTCTTTTCTTGAATTATTTTTGGCTCCTCATATTTGGTCACTTGCATTTTTCTTTCGATCTCATGCCACGTTTGAAACGTTGAGGAACCTGCTGGCTCATGGGACCCGCATGTCATCCTCTATGTACTATAAAAGTTTTTTCTTGGATTTTTTTCACCCTCTGATTTTTGGCTATTTCCTTTTTCTTTTGATCCCCTGCTGCCTTGGAAACGTTGAGACCGCTGCTGCAAAATGGGACCCGCATGTCATCCTATATGTACTCTATGTACAATCAACTTTCTTCTATTGGAGTTCTTTTTGACCCCCTAATTTCTGGTGACTTTCTTTTTCTTTTGATCTCAAGCCGCATTTGAAACGTTGGGACCGCTGCTGCAAAATGGGACCCGCATGTCATCCTCTATGTACTATAAAAGTTTATTTTTGGCGATTTCCTTTTTTCTTTTGATCCCCTGCTGCCTTGGAAAAGTTGAGTAAGCTGCTGACTCATGGGACCCGCATGTCATCCTCTATGTACAATCAACTTTCTTTTTTCGGAGTTTATTTTTGACCCGCTAATTTCTGGCTACTTCCTTTTTCTTTTGATCCCTGCCGCCTTTGAAACATCGAGGATGCTGCTGCCTCATGGTCCCGCATGTCAGCCTCTCAGAACGATAAATGTTTCTTTTCATGGATTTTTTTGACCCCATGATTTCTGCCTACTTCCTTTTACTTTTGGTCCTATGCCGCCTTGGCAACGTCGAGACCGCTGCTGCATAATGGGACCCGCATGTCATCCTCTATGCACAATAAAAGTTTCTTTCGTGGATTATTTTTGGCTCCTGATATTTGTCACTTGCCTTTTTCTTTCGATCTCATGCCAACTTTGAAACGTTGAGAACGTTGCTGCAAAATGGGACCCGCATGTCATCCTCTATGTACAATAAACGTTTTTTCTTGGATTATTTTTGGGACCGGATATTTGTCACTTGCCTTTTTTTCTTTCGGTATCATGCCGCCTCTGAAACATTGTGGAAGCTGCTGGATCGTGGGTCCCGCAAGTCATCCTCTATGTAGAATAAAAGTTTCCTTTCTTGGAATTATTTTTACCCCTGATTTCTGGGTACTTCCTTTTTTCTTTTGATCCCGTGCCGCCTTGGAAACGTTGAGACCGTTGCTGCAAAATGGGACCCGCATGTCATCCTCTATGTACAATAAAGTTTCTTTTCTTGGATTATTTTTGGCTACTGATGTTTTGGCACTTGCCTTTTTCTTTCGATCTCATGCCGCCTTTGAAACGTTGAGACCTGTCGTGGATGTAACCACGGCAGATGCTACAGGGGGTAGCACTTCATTGATGCGAGGGGAAGGGAACATTGCCATCTACGGGTCGAGGTGCAAGAGACGCAAGGGTTTTACCCAGGTTCAGCCCCTCCGGAGAGTAAAAGGCCTACGTCCTGCTAGATCTTTATTGCTCAGTGGAGAATTACAATGGGGGGGCTCAGTCGGCGGCTACGCCGAGAGCTTACAGGGGGAGATTGGATCTCGAGTAAGGTGTCCTCTAGGGTTTAAGCTCGGGGGTTTATATAAGCACCCCCGGCCTAGGGTTACATGGAGATAACTCCGAATCATATCAGTTGCTACTAATCCGGGATCCGCTATCCCTCTCGCAAGTAATCTTCTTGTCCAGCCGTGTGGACCTCCTCCTTGGGATCACGGCCCGGCCGCCTTTAGGGCCCGGGCCGCTAGGCGACCGCGATCCACCCAAGCCTCTATCTTCATGGCGACTGGGACTGGCGACCCACCCCCTATGGGCATATCCCCATCAGTAGTCCCCAAGCGCGGTGGTGAAGAAGCGCGGATCTGGAACAAGTCTTGGAGAGGCGCGGTGATGGATCAAGATGAGTCGCCGCCGGGCTTCCAAAGATAAAGTCGCGGGTGCGGTGGCAGTCTCAGTCGCCATAATTTGATCAGTCAGTCGGCGTGTGACAGTCGGCTCTAGCCAGTCGCCGTTTGCCAGTCGACGCGTAGTCACCATAGAGACACGTGGAGAGGCCAACGGCTAGATTTCACGTTGACCGAGGCGCACACCGTCTGCATGTTGTTGACCGTTGGGCTCGACGTGACCGCTAACGGCTAGTTTAACGGCTATTCAGCCGGTGACGGCGCAGATCTCGACCGTTGATTGCGGGGCGGCGATTCCGGGACAATTCAACGAACAGATCTCATCCTCAATCTGAGCGAGTGCGGGCGGTATAAAGGGTCGCCCCTAGGATTAGGGTTCAACACTCCTCCGCATTCATCCCCCATCTTCTCTTCATCTCATCTTCATTCCACACTCCACACGCATCCATGGCGGCGAAGGGTTGGGGCAAGTCGAAGGTCACGCGGGAGTCTCTCCTCCCGTACGTCGCCTCCGGAGTCATCCCGGAGTTCAACCAGGAGCGATGGCGGGTTCCGCCGGCGAACGAGACGGAGCCCCTCCCACGGCCCGGGGAGTTCGTGATCTTCATGAGCTTCCTCGATCGCGGGTTCGCTCTCCCCACCTCCGATTTCCTCCGGCAGTTGCTGGCCTTCTACAGCATCAAGGTTTCCGACCTCGGGCCGCACAGCGTCCAGCAGATTTCTCTGTTCGTGGCGCTGTGCGAATGCTACTTGGGCTGTCCGCCCTACTTCCCGCTGTGGGTGTCCATCTTCCACGGGCGGGCGACTCGGGCCAGCAAGAACAGCGAAGCACTCATCCCGAACGGGGATCACCTTCCGGTGAAGTCCGGGGAAAGCTTCATCGACATGGCGCTCCCCAAGAAGGCGCGATCGCTGTGGCGTCGTTTCTGGTTCTACGCCAAGGAGTACACTCCCCGGGCGAGGTATGCATTCCCCAATACAGTCCCGAGCCGAGCGTCCCGCGGCGCCTCAATGTCCGGCTGCTGCCGCGCGAGCAGGAGAAGGTGGTGAAGGATATGCGCCAAGCGATCCACGCGCTAAAAGATGACGGCCTGACGGCGGTCGACATGTACAACTGTTGGCTTGGCCGGCGGCTGATCCCCCTGCGGTGCCGAGCTCACCCCATGTGGGAGTACCGGGGACAGAACGACCGCACCCGGTCGACGGCGACCGAGTGGGACGAGGGCGAGTACCGGAAGGCGCTCGCTAAGATCACCACTGCCACCTTTACTTCCTTCGAGGACGGCTTGCAGCCCTACACCGAAGACACCCCAGCGCCTCAGGTAATGCTTCGCATGGCGACTTCGCACGGCTTAGCCGCGCTTCTTCCTTTCTGACTTGTTCCTTTGATTCGATTGCAGCGTTGGCAGAAGATCGCGGACCACCTCCCTCCTCTCGCCGGAAAGGAACCACCGGAGATGACCGAAGGCGAGGAGGAAGAGGTCGACGAGGAGGAGGAGCGCACCGAGTCGGACTCGGAGGCGCGGGACTTCA
Source organism: Lolium perenne (assembly GCF_019359855.2). NCBI lineage: Eukaryota > Viridiplantae > Streptophyta > Magnoliopsida > Poales > Poaceae > Lolium > Lolium perenne. The sequence continues at coordinate 371,966,784 of NC_067247.2, read as the reverse complement.
TCAGACTCCCGCGCGGGTCAAAGAGGGGTGCCGAGTCCTCGTCCCAGGGCGCGGCTGAAGAGGAGGCGACCTCCCGTCCGGAGGACAAGGCGGAGCCCTCCAAGGAAGGGGCCGAGCCGCTATCGAAGCGACTGCGCCCCACTCTCCTGGAAGGGTCCATGAGGCTTCAGCGTCCCTTGAAGGACGCGATCGATGCGGGAGCTCGGGCCGGTCCGGGCGTAAAAGCGATTCCCACGGTGAAGTAAGTATTTCTTGTCGAATTTATCCTTCCTGCGACTGGACTGAGTGTCGACTCACCTCGCCTCTCTGTAGGTCCAAGAAGAAGACCTTGGCGAAGCCGCCCGCGGCCGGGGTGGCGGCCACGAGGGCGGCCGAGGCAAAGAAGAAAGCCGCGGAGAGGAAGGCGGCGCCGTCCGACCTTGGGGGTGCGGGGTCGGCTCCAGAAGAGCCCGCCGCCGGGAGTCAAGCGGAGAAGGAGAGCACTAGCCACGTCGAGCCCACCGCCAACGTTTTTCCTCTACCCAGCATGGCTCGCGGGGGCATGGCGAGTGCGGCGACGGGTCCGGACGTTGCTCCGCCTGTGGTGGAGGAGGAGTCGACTGACATTGGATCGACCGAGGGGCAGAAGGCACCCGAAGTTGAAGAGGACATCGTCGAGGAGGGCGGCCTGTCGGAGCCACTGAAAGAGCGCCGGTCCAAGGCCGCCAGGGACCGCGCCCCGCCCAGTGACACCGACACGCGGACGGGCGAGGTTCCGTCGACTGAGGCGGTGATGCGAGCGGACGGGGCGACCGAGTCGCGTCATCCGCCGCCGTCTTCATTGACCTTCACTGAGCTCCACACGGCGCTTGGCGAGGCGCATGTGGTAAGTGTCGCTGAACACGTGGCCTAGTCACCCCCAGTCCCCGAGGGTCGACTTGGTCTGAAAGGGCGAGTCGAGTCTCTATTGCTTTTTGTTTGTTGACCTTGGCATTTTTGTTTGGTTTCCGTAGGCGGAGATTAAGCGGCTGACCGCGCTTGTGGAGGAGGCGGCGCAGAAGAACCGGAAGCTGATTGCCCTGGGCAGTAAGTCATGCCCACTCGCCGTCCTCATTCAGTGTCACTGGCCCGGGCGTTCGTTCTCACCGTTTCCTTTTCTTGTAGCAGAGGCGCAGGCAAAGGCTCTTGCCGAGGCTCGGGAAGGGTTCGTCAAGGAGTCCTTCTACCGTGAAGCCGAGTTCCGGGCGCAGCAGGCCGAAGAGGCCCGGAAAAGGGCGAAAGCGGAGGTGGCGGAATTGACGAAGGTCCTGGAGCAGAAGGGCCGGGAGCTGGAGGACGTCATCACCGAATACAAGGTGAAGCTGGAGGCCGCGACTGATGCGCGGGACTCTGCACGTGGGGCTGCCGCGTCTCTGCGGGAGGAGGTGGCGGCCTTGAAGCAGCAGCACGCCAAAGAACTTGCTGCGGAGAAGGAGGCGTCCGAGGGCATCGTCCTGGCGGTGCAGGCCGAGAAGACCAACTTCGAGGCTTTCGTCAGGGAGATGTCGCGGCAGATTCTTGGTAAGTTCTTGTTGTCGCACTTCTTGTTTTATTTGCCGGGGGTTTGAGTATCTGAACACGGCGAGTCGGCCTCGGGGGTCAGTCCCCGAGCGTGGCGAGTCGGCCTCGAGGGTCAGTCCCCGAGCGTGGCGAGTCGGTCTCGGGGGCCAGTCCCCGAGCGTGGCGAGTCGGCCTCGGGGGCCAGTCCCCGAGCGTGGCGAGTCGGCCTCGGGGGCCAGTCCCCGAGCGTGGCGAGTCGGCGTTGAAGGGGAAGTTCTCATTTTTCCCTTTTCCTTGTGTTGTTGACTGCAGGTACGTGCGACTTCGTGGAGACGGCGACTCCACGGGAATGCCTGTCGACCGCGACCGCGCGTATCATCGCCTGCGCGGGGGAGATACTTGCCGCGCTCCCGTCCCGGAGCCCGCGGGAGGTGATTCCGCGGGACACGCCATCCGTCTTCAAGGCCGTGTCCAACATTCCGGCTGTTGTTGACTGGCTTCGTCGCTCTTCCTGCCGCGTTGGCATTACCATGGCTCTGAGCATGGTGCTGGCGCATTACTCTGAAGGGTTCGACGTGGAGGAGGTCACCGCTGGCTTCCCCTCGGAGGCCTGGGAGTTCGATGTTGCCGAAGTGCTGCGGCTGATGGATGCGGTGCGCCCTTCGCCGACCGAGTGCGCGACCGCGGACTTGGAGACTCATATCCCCAGCCAAGCGGCTCCTGGTGACGCGGAGAAGGAGCCGGGCCCGGTGGACTACCCCGCGGAGCGCCTCTTCCATGCTGCTGCCGCCGGCTCGCTGTCTACATATCCGGTCGTGGTGTACACGCCGAAATTTCGTCACGGCGATGACGGCGTCGAGCCTGTCGTAGAGGGGGCTCCGGGGTCGTCCTCGTAGTTTCCTGAGTACCTGTGTAAGAAGTAGCTAGATTTCCCGCGAGCGGGTGTTAGTTGTAAATAGAATGATGACTTTTGCTTAAATGTGATTCGGTGGTTGCTTTTGCATTATTTGAGACGGCGATGCATTGGAGTTGGTTCCGACTATCCATGGCCTTCAGGTCAGTCGCCTTGCGACCCCAATGAAGGCTATCGACTTGACTGTTTTCCTTTTCGAGCTGGGCGTCCCCAGTCGCAGTACGTAGTCATTATAGTACGAATAGCAGCCTCATGGGTGGAGTAGTGGTGTGGTGTAGTTTGCGCTGTTCGGATGTAGCGCGCCACTCGTCGTGGCTCGGTGAGCCAGTCGCTAGGCGACTCCAAAGGGGATCATTGCGGGCGTATTTTCCTTGGCGAGCCGCGGGTCCGTTTTGCGGGGTCCCTAGTCGAAGTACTTAGCCACGCAATTCGCCAACCTAAGGTAGAGGAGGGCATTGGTGTGCTTTATAACGTAGCACAAGGCGGTCGCCGAGGCCCGTGGGGCTGGCCGAGCGTGCGGCCCTGCTGTGGGTTCCAGTCGCCGTTTTCACCCGATGGCGTGAGAGATGGTGGGTGACCGGGCCTGGTGTTGCGCCTCGGTCACGCCGCCATCCCGTGTTAGCCCGGCTACTTGGCCGATCGTGGACTTCTCTCTTCCAGCAGCGGCGACCGGAGGTCTCTCAGTTCCTAGTCGCTTGTCGCGGCGACTAAGCCGGTATGTCCCGGGATGAGAGATGACGATATTTGGCGGGTGAAGGAGAGGTAGTCGGAGCTTGAGATCAAAAAATGGTCGGCGATTTTTATTACCCTCTGAATTTTCGGATTACATTTTTCCCTTAGGTATAGAACCGCCGGAGGAGGTTGATGTTCCAGGGGCGCTCCACCTCTTTAGTGAGCGGCTCGCCTTTGTCGTCCTTGCGGACGTCGATGAGGTAGTAGGAGTCGTTGCCGAGTACGCGGCTGACGGCGAATGGTCCTTCCCAGGGCGGGGACAGCTTGTGCATCCCTTTCTTGTCCTGGATTAGCCGGAGTACCAGATCGCCGACTTGGAAGGAGCGACTCCGAACGCGGCGACTGTGGTAGCGACGGAGGTCCTGCTGGTAAATGGCGGTTCTGGAGAGTGCGAGGTCTCGGGCCTCGTCGAGGAGATCGATGTCATCTTGGCGAGCTCGCTCGTTGTCTTCTTCGGCGTAATTGGCGACCCGAGGTGAGTCGTAGGCGATGTCCGTGGGCATGACGGCTTCGGCGCCATATACCAGGAAGAAAGGCGTGAAGCCGGTTGACCTGTTAGGCGTTGTGCGGATGCCCCATAGTACGAAGAGAGCTCCTCTGCCCAGCAGCCGGCTGCGCGCGCTCTAGGGGCACGACCAGGCGTGGTTTGAGTCCGTGCGGGATGCTCTGGTTTGCCCTTTCTGCTTGGCCGTTCGACTCGGGGTGGGCGGCGAGGCGAGATCGAGTCGGATGCCCTTTTCTTCGCAAAAGTCAGCCATCTCCCCTTTGGCGAAGTTGGTGCCGTTGTCGGTTATGATACTGTGAGGGTAGCCGTACCGATAGATGAGCTCGCGTAGGAACTTTGTGGCCGTCTTCCCGTCGCACTTCTTTATGGGCTTTGCTTCTACCCATTTGGTGAACTTGTCCACCGCTACCAGGGAGGTGAGTATATCCGCCGGGGGCCGTTTTGAATTTTCCCACCATGTCCATGCCCCATACGGCGAAGGGCCAGGTGAGGGGATGGTCTTCAATGCCGATCCTGGCATGTGCGATCGGCTTGCATGCTTTTGGCACCCGGCGCATGAACGGACAAGGGCGATTGCGTCTTCGTGGGCTGTTGGCCGGTAGAAGCCGTGACGAAAGGCCTTGGCGACGATTGACCGCGCGCTGCGTGGTGGCCGCAGTCTCCTGCGTGGATGTCGCGCAGAATGTTGCGCCCTTCCGCCGTGGTGACGCATCGTTGGAACACTCCCGAGACACTGCGCTTGTATAGCTCATTGTTGATGATGGTGAAGGACTTGCATCTGCGCACGATGGCGCGTGCTTTGGTTTCATCCATCGGCGGTGCCTGGCTCTCGAGGTAGCTTATGTATGGCTCGGTCCAATCGGTGCTGTCGACGGCGAGTGCGACTAAGGCGGAGTCGGGAGCAGGTGGCTCGGCAATGTCCAGCTCGCGCGGTGCGCGCACCGAGGGTGGCTGAGGATGTCCGGGACGACGCCCGGAGGAGGTTGAAGTCGCTTGGACCCGATTCTGGCTAGCGCGTCGGCTTCTTCGTTCTTGCGCCTGTCAACCCACTCGACGACGTGACCGGCGAAGCTAGCGCCGGCTTGGTCGACGGCGCGTTTGTATGCGATCATGTTGGCGTCTGTGGCGTCGCAGGTGCCGGAAGTTTGGCTGGCGACTAGGTCGGAATCGCCGAGGCAGCGCAGCCGTGTTGCGCCCATCTCTTTTGCGACTCGCATGCCGTGCAGGAGCGCCTCGTACTCGGCCATGTTGTTGGTGCATGGCTCGAATCTGAGTTGCAGGACGTACTTCACTGTGTCGCCCTTTGGTGATGTGAGGACGACTCCCGCGCCTGCTCCTTCGAGGTTTTAGAACCGTCGAAGTGCAACGTCCAATGTTTGAGGTCCGCGGGGAGCTTGGCTGCTGGGCCTCTTCCCGCCGGCGAGGAAGTCGGCGAGTGCTTGAGATTTGATGGCGTGGCGTGACTCGTAGGTGATGTTGTGGACGCCGAGCTCGACTGCCCACTTGGCGATCCGGCCGATTGCGTCGCGGTTGCGGATGATGTCGGCGCGGGGTGTTGAGGCGAGTACCTTGAGGGGGGGGTCGTGGAAGTAAGGGGCCAGTCGCCGCCGGGCCCCGAGGACGGCGTACACCAGCTTCCTGGTAGTGTGGATACCGTTGCTTGGATTCGATTAAGGCTTCGCTGATGTAGTAGACCGGGCGTTGTACCAGTTGCTCCCTTCCTTCCTCCTTCCGTTCGACGACCATGACTGCACTTATAGCGCGGTTCGACGCGGCGACGTATAGGAGCATGGTTTCTTTTGGCAGCGGGGCCGCGAGGATAGGGGCATTCGAGAGGGCGTGCTGGAGTTCCTCTAGGGCCCGCTGCGCCTCGTCTGTCCACCGGAATGATTCCGACTTCTTGAGCAAGCGGTATAGTGGCATGGCCTTGTCTCCGAGCCGGGGTATGAAGCGATCGAGGCGGCGACTCGACCGGCGAGTTTTTGCGCGTCGACTAGGCATGCTGGCTGCTTGGTGCGCATGACCGCCAGTGTCTTCTCCGGGTTAGGTTCGATGCCTCGCTTGGAGACGACGTAGCCTAGCAGCTGTCCTGATGGAACCCCGAAGGTGCACTTCAAAGGGTTGAGCTTGATCTTGTACCGCCGTAAGTTGGCGAATGTTTCGGCGAGGTCGCTGACGAGGTCGGTCTGTCGAGTCGATTTGACCACCACATCGTCGATGTAGACATGCACGTTGCGGCCGATCTGGCTTTCTAAGCAGCTGTTCATGCACCGCTGGTACGTTGCTCCGGCGTTCTTGAGGCCGAAGGTCATGGACGTGTAGCAGTAGGCGCCTAGGGGTGTGATGAATGCAGTCTTCTCTTGGTCTTCCTTGGCCATCTTTATTTGATTGTACCCGGAGTATGCATCAAGGAAGCATAGCGACTCGGACCCGGCGACCGCGTCGATAATCTGGTCGATTCGCGGTAGGACGAATGGGTCCTTGGGGCACGCGCTGTTGAGGCTTGTGTAATCGATACACATTCGCCACGTCTTGTTCTTCTTTAGCACTAGGACTGGGTTTGCCAGCCATTTCGGGTGCTTGATTTCTATGATGAAGCCGGCAGCGAGCAGCCGGTTTACTTCTTCGGCGATTGCGCGTCGCCGTTCTTCTCCCACAGGGCGCATTGCCTGCCTAACGGGTCGCGCGGTGGGATCGACATGTAATTTGTGCTCAGCAAGTTCTCTCGGGACACCTGGCATGTCAGATGGTTTCCATGCGAAGATATCTCGATTCTCACGGAGGAACTTGATGAGCGCGCTTTCCTATTGGGCGGACAGGCCCGTCCCAATGGTAACTTGCCTACTTGGATCGTTTTCTACAAGATCTACTTGGCGGGTGCCTGCTGCGGCCTTGAAGGTTGCTGCGGACGAGTCGAGCTCGGTTGGCTTCTCCAGGATGGCGGGGTCGTTGCGGTCGACTGGGTACTTGGCGAGCTCGGCGGAGTTGTCTTGTTCGTCGGCGATGACGGCGTCGGCGAGCTTGGCGCTGTCGTCCTCACATTCCAATGCCATCTCCGGGTCGCCATGGACGGTGATGACGCCTCGAGGCCCTGGCATCTTCATCATGTTGTACGCGTAGTGTGGGGTCGCCATGAAGCGGGCGAACGCTTGTCGGCCGAGTACGCAATGGTAAGAGCTTTTGAAGTTCACCACCTCGAACGTTATCCGCTCGGTACGGTAGTTCACGGGCGTGCCGAAGGTGACTGGCAGCGTCACCTTGCCGATCGGGAAGGCCTTCCGCCCGGGGACGATGCCGTGGAACGTGACCTTGGTGTTCTCAAGGCGTGAGTCCGGCAGGCCAAGCCGCTGGAAGGTGTCGTAGTACATGATGTTGATGGAGCTTCCCCCGTCCATCCGGGTGTTTGGTAGGCCGGAGTCGGCGACCTTGGGCCTGACGACTAGCGCCACTCGCCCGGGTACTCGATGCGGGGCGTGATCTTCGCGGCTCCAGGTGATGCTTTGCTCGGACCAGTTGAGCCACCGGGAGTACGTCGGAAAGTATGACTGCGTGTACCGCCACTGCCCTTGCGAGGACCTTCTGTCCCGCCTGTCGCCGACCCCGGTGAAGGTGTGGAGCGAGCCGGCGCTGCGACCGAAGCCCTCTCCCTTGTGCTGGTCTTGGTCCTTGGCGCGCTCCTTGTGCTGGTTGCCGCCGTCGTTTTCCTTGGCGCGGCGAGCTCTTTCTATCTGCTTCAGGGAGTAGCAATTTCCGTTCGTGTGTTTGGGGGGCTTGCCCTCCTTGCTGTGATAGATGCATGGTGCGTCTAGGAGGCTGCGGGCGTCGAAGCGCTTGGGCTGAGGCCGATCCTCCCGAGGTGGACGAGTGTCGCGCCGAACGATTTTGGCTCGCGCTGCTCGTAATCGGTGGTAGCAACTAGCTCGTTGTGTCCTCCCTCTCGCGGCGCTTGCCGTTGTTGGACCGGCCGGCGAAACGGTAGTCGCCACGCCGAGGCTCCGTGTGCGCAGGGCGGCGATTGCGTCGTTGACCGTACTCGTCGTCCGAGTCGACTGTAGGGTCTTCATCGGCGTAGCGGGTGGCGATGTCGAAGAGCTCGGAGATTGAGATATTGTCCCTGCTGACGCGACGGAGCTTGGCGCTTAGTGGTTCGTACCGGCAGCAGCGTCGGAAGCAGTAGATTGCCGTGTCCGTGCTGATGCCGCTGGAGGTCGTCCACATGTCCTGCCAGCGCTGCACCCACCGGCGGGTCGACTCGCGCGGGCCTTGGACGCAGCGATCTAGGTCTTCTATGGTTGTGGCACGGGTGTATGCGCTGGCGAAGTGCTGGATGAACGCGGCGCGGGCTTCTTCCCAGGAGTCGATGCTGTTGACGGTGAGGGTGTTGAACCAATGGCGATTGACGCCGTCCATCATGAGGGGCAGGTATCGCGCTGCGAGTAACTCGGAGTGGCCCTGGATCCCCATTGCCATGGCGTACGAGTCGATCCAGACAGTGGGGTCAATGCTTGTATCGTACTTCTCGATGTCGCGGGGTCCTTTGAACCCCACAGGGTACGGCTCGCCTCTAATCATCGGCCCGAAGCAAGCGGGGCCGATTCGGGTGAACGCGCTCTGGCGCGGGGCTTCATCGGCGTGGCGGTCGTTCAATCGATTGCGCGCCCGCCATTCTTGGTCGTTGACGATGTGGGTTCGGGCGTCGACTGGCTGCCCGTTAGCGGCGACCATCACCCGCGCGGGGCGCGGCTCGACTCGGTTGTTAGACGAGTGGGCCGCGCGCGGTGCTGGCGGCGGGCCGTTGTTGGCGTTGACGATTGCGCGGTTTGCCGCGTCTGACGACGCCGCGCGACTGGCGGATGTGCGCGAATAGAGTCGCCCCTGCGAGTCGGCTGCGGCGTGCTGCTGCTCCAATGCCTTGGCTACCAAAGCCTTGGCGTGCGGGACGAGGATCGCGCCTTCTCCGGTTTGGGGTATTGTTGCGTGGAGGGCCTGCGCAGCTGCCACGTTGTCGGCTGGAGACGAGTGCAGTGGTAGGCCGTTGGCGTCGACCTCTGCCCGAGGAACTTCGGGTGGTGGTGGTGGGGGTGGCGGTGGTGCTCCGCGCGCTGCTCTATCTGCAGCAGCCCGACTTCCTTCCGGGATGTCAGGGTTTTGGACTCGGGCGACCCGGATTTCTCCGTCTGGGTCGTCGAAGTTAAGGCGTGCGCTGGGAAAGTCGCTCGCGCGGGCGCGCTCCATGCGCCGGCGGTTTCGCTGCTGACGATAGTGGGACACGGCCCTTACTTCATCTTGCTCGAGGCGGAATTTCTGCCTTTCGGCGAGCTCCTTTTTCCTCTGCTCCTCGAGGGCCGCCCGGTGCGCCTCGATCTCGGTCGCGGTGGCGGTTGCGGGGAGGGGAGTGGTGAAGGCGTCGACTGGGATCTCTCCTTCACCCCCTGCCATGAAGACTGCGGTCGGGTAGCGGTAACGCGGGGCCTCGACAGAGTCCGAGTCGTAATCGCTGCCGAAGAGGGAGAGGATGGAGTCGTCCTCGAAGCCACCTTCGAAGTCGCTCGGGTGGGAGACCAGGGAGATAGAGTCCTTGGTCGATGCTGTGGCGATGGAGCGGGCAGTCGGGGACGCAGCGGTGGATCCCGCAACCGACGTTGTAGCGATGATGTCGGTGAAGTCGGCGTCGATCGCAGCGATGATGGATTTGATGGCCGGGATGGTGTCGGCGGAGTCGGTGGCTGCCGAGGCAACGGTGGAGTTAGCGGTCGGTGCCACGACCGCCGACTCGGCATCGTCTCCCAGGGCCGCCTCAGCCTCCGCGTATACCTCACCGGTGACCGGGCGAGTAGCGGTGAGGAGCTGCCCGGGCGCGAAGGGGTCGTGTGAGCGACTGGGGCGAGGCTCAGAGGGATCGCTGACGCCGGCGAGCCCAACGAAGAGGTTGATGGAGCCGATCGGCACCATCCAGGCGTGTGTGAGAGGTGACGAGGCGGGCCGGTAGGTGCTTGGCTGGATGTGGAAGAAATTGCCGGTGGCGATCATCCTGCCGGAAGCAACCGGCCGCCGAACTGGCGAGTAGGGCCTCGCCGTAGCTCGAAGGCTTGATGTCCCATGCCCCACGGTGGGCGCCACTGTCGTGGATGTAACCACGGCAGATGCTACAGGGGGTAGCACTTCATTGATGCGAGGGGAAGGGAACATTGCCATCTACGGGTCGAGGTGCAAGAGACGCAAGGGTTTTACCCAGGTTCAGCCCCTCCGGACAGTAAAAGGCCTACGTCCTGCTAGATCTTTATTGCTCAGTGGAGAATTACAATGGGGGGGCTCAGTCGGCGGCTACGCCGAGAGCTTACAGGGGGAGATTGGATCTCGAGTAAGGTGTCCTCTAGGGTTTAAGCTCGGGGGTTTATATAAGCACCCCCGGCCTAGGGTTACATGGAGATAACTCCGAATCATATCAGTTGCTACTAATCCGGGATCCGCTATCCCTCTCGCAAGTAATCTTCTTGTCCAGCCGTGTGGACCTCCTCCTTGGGATCACGGCCCAGTCGCCTTAGGGCCCAGTCGCTTAGGCGACTGGCGATCCACCCAAGCCTCTATCTTCATGGCGACTGGGACTGGCGACCCACCCCCTATGGGCATATCCCCATCAAGACCGCTGCTGCAAAATGGGACCCATATGTCATCCTCCATGTACAATAAAAGTTTCTTTTCTTGGATTATTTTTTGTTCCTGATATTTGGTCACTTTCCTTTTTCTTTCGATCTCATGCCGCCTATGTAACGTTGAGTAAGTAACTGGCTCATGGGACCCGCATGTCATCCTCTATGTACAATAAAGTTTCTTTTCTTGGATTTTTTTACCCCCTGATTTTTGGTCACTTGCCTTTTTCTTTCGATCCTATGCCGCCTTTGAAATTGAGGAGGCTGCTGGCTCATGGGTCCCACATGTCAGCCTCTATGAACAATAAACCTTTCCTTTGTTGGATTTATTTTTTACCCCTAATTTCTCACTATTTGCCATTTTCTTTTGATCCCCTGCAGCCTTTGAAATGATGAGGACGACGCTGGCAGGTCGGTCCCACATGTCATCTTCTATGAAGAATAAAAGTTTCCTTTGTTGGATTTACTTTTGACCCCTAAGGCTATTTGCCTTTTTTTCTTTTGATCCTCTGCCGACTTTGAAATGATGAGGATGTTGCTGGTAGATCTGTCCCACATGTTAGCCTCTCTGAACTATAAATGTTTCCTGATGCGTGTGGTTAACACGTCCGTTGGGAACCCCAAGAGGAAGGTGTGATGCGCACAGCGGCAAGTTTCCCTTAGTAAGAAACCAAGGTTTAATCGAACCAGTAGGAGTCAAGAAGCACGTTGAAGGTTGATGGCGGCGGGATGTAGTGCGGCGCAACACCAGAGATTCCGGCGCCAACGTGGAACCTGCACAACACAACCAAAGTACTTTGCCCCAACGAAACAGAGAGGTTGTCAATCTCACCGGCTTGCTGTAACAAAGGATTAACCGTATTGTGTGGAAGATGATTGTTTGCAGAAAACAGTAGAACAAGAATAGCACAAGATTGTATTTCAGTATAGAGAATTGGACCGGGGTCCACAGTTCACTAGAGGTGTCTCTCCCATAAGATAAACAGCATGTTGGGTGAACAAATTACAGTTGGGCAATTGACAAATAAAGAGGGCATGACCATGCACATACATATTATGATGAGTATTGTGAGATTTAATTGGGCATTACGACAAAGTACATAGACCGCCATCCAACTGCATCTATGCCTAAAAAGTCCACCTTCAGGTTATCATCCGAACCCCCTCCAGTATTAAGTTGCTAACAACAGACAATTGCATTAAGTATTGCGCGTAATGTAACTAGTAACTACATCCTTGAACATAGCACTAATGTTTTATCCCTAGTGGCAACAGCACATCCACAACCTTAGAACTTTCATCCTTGTCCCGAGATATCAATGGAGGCATGAACCCACTATCGAGCATAAATACTCCCTCTTGGAGTTACAAGCATCTACTTGGCCAGAGCATCTACTAGTAACGGAGAGCATGCAAGATCATAAACAACACATAGACATAACTTTGATAATCAACATAACAAGTATTCTCTATTCATCGGATCCCAACAAACGCAACATATAGGATTACAGATAGATGATCTTGATCATGTTAGGCAGCTCACAAGATCCGACAATGATAGCACAATGGGGAGAAGACAACCATCTAGATACTGCTATGGACCCATAGTCCAGGGGTAGACTACTCACACATCACTCCGGAGGCGACCATGGCGGCGTAGAGTCCACCGGGAGATGAATCCCCTCTCCGGCAGGGTGCCGGAGGCGATCTCCTGGATCCCCCGAGATGGGATCGGCGGCGGCGGCGTCTCAGTAAGGTTTTCCGTATCGTGGCTCTCGGTACTAGGGGTTTCGCGACGGAGGCTTTAAGTAGGCGGAAGGGCAAGTCAGCAGGGGGCACGAGGGCCCCACACCACAGGGCCGCGCGGCCAAGGGGGGGGCCGCGCCGCCCTAGGGTTTGGGCACCTCGTGGCCCCACTTCGTCTCCTCTTCGGACTTCTGGAAGCTTCGTGGCAAAATAGGACCCTGGGCGTTGATTTCGTCCAATTTCGAGAATATTTCGTTACTAGGATTTCTGAAACCAAAAACAGCAGAAAACAAAGAATCGGCACTTCGGCATCTTGTTAATAGGTTAGTTCCAGAAAATGCACGAATATGACATAAAGTGTGCATAAAACATGTAGATAACATCAATAATGTGGCATGGAACATAAGAAATTATCGATACGTCGGAGACGTATCAGCATCCCCAAGCTTAGTTCTGCTCGTCCCGAGCAGGTAAAACGATAACACAGATAATTTATGGAGTGACATGCCATCATAACCTTGATCATACTATTTGTAAAGCATATGTAGTGAATGCAGCGATCAAAACAATGTATATGACATGAGTAAACAAGTGAATCATACATCAAAGACTTTTCATGAATAGTACTTCAAGACAAGCATCAATAAGTCTTGCATAAGAGTTAACTCATAAAGCAATAATTCAAAGTAAAGGTGTTGAAGCAACACAAAGGAAGATTAAGTTTCAGCGGTTGCTTTCAACTTGTAACATGTATATCTCATGGATATTGTCAACATAGAGTAATATAATAAGTGCAATAAGCAAATTTGTAGGAATCAATGCACAGTTCACACAAGTGTTTGCTTCTTGAGGTGGAGAGAAATAGGTGAACTGACTCAACATTGAAAGTAAAAGAATGGTCCTCCATAGAGGAAAAGCATCGATTGCTATATTTGTGCTAGAGATTTGATTTTGAAAACATGAAACAATTTTGTCAACGGTAGTAATAAAGCATATGTATCATGTAAATTATATCTTACAAGTTGCAAGCCTCATGCATAGTATACTAATAGTGCCCGCACCTTGTCCTAATTAGCTTGGACTACCGGATCATCGCAATGCACATGTTTTAACCAAGTGTCACAAAGGGGTACCTCTATGTCGCCTGTACAAAGGTCTAAGGAGAAAGCTCGCATTTTGGATTTCTCGCTATTGATTATTCTCAACTTAGACATCCATACCGGGACAACATAGACAACAGATAATGGACTCCTCTTTTATGCATAAGCATGTAACAACAATTAGTAATTTTCTCATATGAGATTGAGGATATTTGTCTAAAACTGAAACTTCCACCATGGATCATTGCTTTAGTTGGCGGCCCAATGTTCTTCTCTAACAATATGCATGCTTAACCATAAGGTGGTAGATCGCTCTTACTTCAGACAAGACGAACATGCATAGAAACTCACATGAAATTCAACAAAGAGTAGTTGATGGCGTCCCCATTGAACATGGTTATCGCACAACAAGCAACTTAATAAGAGATAAAGTGCATAAGTACATATTCAATACCACAATAGTTTTTAAGCTATTTGTCCCATGAGCTATATATTACAAAGGTGAATGATGGAATTTCAAAGGTAGCACTCAAGCAATTTACTTTGCAATGGCGGAGAAATACCATGTAGTAGGTAGGTATGGTGGACACAAATGGCATAGTGGTTGGCTCAAGTATTTTGGATGCATGAGAAGTATTCCCTCTCGATACAAGGTTTAGGCTAGCAAGGCTTATTTGAAACAAACACAAGGATGAACCGGTGCAGCAAAACTCACATAAAAGACATATTGTAAACATTATAAGACTCTACACCGTCTTCCTTGTTGTTCAAACTCAATACTAGAAATTATCTAGACCTTAGAGAAACCAAATATGCAAACCAAATTTTAGCATGCTCTATGTATTTCTTCATTAATGGGTGCAAAGCATATGATGCAAGAGCTTAAACATGAGCACAACAATTTCCAAGTATCACATTACCCAAGACATTAATAGCAATTACTACATGTATCATTTTCCAATTCCAACCATATAACAATTTAACGAAGAAGAAACTTTGCCATGAATACTATGAGTAGAAACTAAGGACATACTTGTCCATATGCTACAGCGGAGCGTGTCTCTCTCCCATAAAGTGAATGCTAGGATCCATTTTATTCAAACAAAACAAAAAACAAAAACAAACCGACGCTCCAAGCAAAGCACATAAGATGTGATGGAATAAAAATATAGTTTCAGGGGAGGAACCTGATAATGTTGTCGATGAAGAAGGGGATGCCTTGGGCATCCCCAAGCTTAGACGCTTGAGTCTTCTTAGAATATGCAGGGGTGAACCACCGGGGCATCCCCAAGCTTAGAGCTTTCACTCTCCTTGATCATGTTGCATCATACTCCTCTCTTGATCCTTGAAAACTTCCTCCACACCAAACTTAGAACAACTCATTAGAGGGTTAGCGACAATCAAAATTAACATGTTCAGAGGTGACACAATCATTCTTAACACTTCTGGACATTGCATAAAGCTACTGGACATTAATGGATCAAAGAAATTCATCCAACATAGCAAAAGAGGCAATGCGAAATAAAAGGCAGAATCTGTCAAAACAGAACAGTTCGTATTGACGAATTTTATTAGGCCACCAGACTTGCTCAAATGAAAATGCTCAAATTGAATGAAAGTTGCGTACATATCTGAGGATCACGCACGTAAATTGGCATATTTTTCTGAGCTACCTACAGGGAGGCAGGTCGAAATTCGTGACAGCAAAGAAATCTGAAACTGTGCAGTAATCCAAATCTAGTATGAACTTTTCTATCAACGACTTTACTTGGCACAACAAAACACTAAACTAAGATAAGGAGAGGTTGCTACAGTAGTAAACAACTTCCAAGATACAAAATAAAAACAAAGTACTGTAGGTAAAAACATGGGTTGTCTCCCATAAGCGCTTTTCTTTAACGCCTTTCAGCTAGGCGCAGAAAGTGTGTATCAATTATTATCAAGAGACGAAGTGTCAACATCATAATTTCTTCTCATAATAGAATCAAAAGGTAACTTCATTCTCTTTCTAGGGAAGTGTTCCATACCTTGCTTGAGAGGAAATTGATATTTAATATTACCTTCCTTCATATCAATAGTAGCACCAACAGTTCGAAGAAAAGGTCTTCCCAATATAATGGGACAAGATGCATTGCATTCAATATCCAAGACAACAAAATCAACGGGGACAAGGTTATTGTTAACGGTAATGCGAACATTATCAACTTTCCCAAAAGGTTTCTTTGTAGAATGATCAGCAAGATTAACATCCAAATAACAATTTTTCAGCGGTGGCAAGTCAAGCATATTATAAATTTTCTTAGGCATAACAGAAATACTTGCACCAAGATCACATAAAGCATTACAATCAAAATCTTTAACCTTCATCTTAATGATAGGCTCCCAACCATCCTCTAGCTTTCTAGGAATAGAGGCTTCGCGCTCTAGTTTCTCTTCTCTAGCTTTTATGAGAGCATTTGTAATATGTTGTGTGAAAGCCAAATTTATAGCACTAGCATTAGGACTTTTAGCAAGTTTTTGCAAGAACTTTATAACTTCAGAGATGTGGCAATCATCAAAATTCAAACCATTATAATCTAAAGCAATGGGATCATCATCCCCAATGTTGGAAAAAATTTCAGCAGTTTTATCACAGCGATTTCAGCAGTTTTAGCAGTTTCAGGCAGTTTCTCGCGCTTTGCATTAGAAGTGGAAACATTGCTAACACCAATTCTTTTATTATTATTAGTAGGAGGTGCAGCAACATGTGTAGCATTAGCATTACTAGTAGTGGTAATAGTCCAAACTTTAGCTACACTCTTCTCTTTAGCTAGTTTTTCATTTTCTTCTCTATCCCACCTAGCACGCAATTCAGCCATTAATCTTATATTCTCATTAATTCTAACTTGAATGGCATTTGCTGTAGTAGTAATTTTGTCATCTAAATCCTCAGGTTTAGCAGCCATTTTATTAATTAAAGAAGATTGTGATGCAGACATGTATGAGATTCGGTTTTCAGCATTAGCAAGTTTAGTTTGCAACCCCGAGATCTCCCTATTCAGATTTTCAAGTTGATTCCCTATATTCTTGAACAAGGTAGATTGCTCGTTCATAGTTTTAGTAAACAATTTATTTTGCTCAAATTGTGATTGCATAAAGCTCTTGGTGGATCTTTCAATTTCTAGCATCTTTTCTTCATTAGGTGAAACATATCTACCATAAGAGTTACCATTAGCAGGATATGGCCTAGAATCATTGTGATTGTTATTTTTAATGAAATTCACATCAACATATTCTTTTTGAGCAACCAATGATGTTAACGGAACATTATTAGAATTAACATTAGGCCTACCATTCATAAGCATAGACATAATAGCATCAATCTTATCACTCAAGGAAGAGGTTTCTTCGACAGAATTTACCTTCTTACCTTGTGGAGCTCTTTCCGTGTGCCATTCAGAGTAGTTGATCATCATATTATCAAGAAGCTTTGTTGCTTCACCAAGAGTGATGGACATAAAGGTACCTCCAGCAGCTGAATCCAATAAATTCCGCGAAGAAAAATTTAGTCCTGCATAGAAGGTTTGGATGATCATCCAAGTAGTCAGTCCATGGGTTGGGCAATTTTTAACCAGAGATTTCATTCTTTCCCATGCTTGTGCAACATGCTCAGTATCTAATTGTTTAAAATTCATTATGCTACTCCTCAAAGATATAATTTTAGCAGGGGGATAATATCTACCAATAAAAGCATCCTTGCATTTAGTCCATGAATCAATACTATTCTTAGGCAGAGATAGCAACCAATCTTTAGCTCTTCCTCTTAACGAGAAAGGGAACAATTTTAATTTTATAATGTCACCATCTACATCTTTATATTTTTGCATTTCACACAATTCAACAAAATTTTTAAGATGGGCAGCAGCATCATCAGAACTAACACCAGAAAATTGCTCTCGCATAACAAGATTCAGTAAAGCAGCTTTAATTTCAAAGAATTCTGCTGTAGTAGCAGGTGGAGCAATAGGTGTGCATAAGAAATCATTATTATTTGTGGTTGTGAAGTCACACAACTTAGTATTTTCAGCGGTAGCCATTTTAGCAATAGTAAATAAAGCAAACTAGGTAAAGTAAATGCAAGTAACTAATTTTTTTTTGTGTTTTTGATATAGCAAACAAGATAGCAAATAAAGTAAAACTAGCAACTAATTTTTTTGTATTTTGATTTAGTGCAGCAAACAAAGTAGTAAATAAAACTAAGCTAGACAAAAACAAAGTAAAGAGATTGAGAAGTGGAGACTCCCCTTGCAGCGTGTCTTGATCTCCCCGGCAACGGCGCCAGAAATTTGCTTGATGCGTGTGGTTAACACGTCCGTTGGGAACCCCAAGAGGAAGGTGTGATGCGCACAGCGGCAAGTTTCCCTCAGTAAGAAACCAAGGTTTAATCGAACCAGTAGGAGTCAAGAAGCACGTTGAAGGTTGATGGCGGCGGGATGTAGTGCGGCGCTGTTATCACTAGAATTTGACCGAGTTAGAGGTGGGCCACGATTGAGATAGACTTGAAGATATACATGGAAGGAAGAACAAGAATTGGCCTTATATGCAAAGTTGGGCTAGATTGCCCATTTATCTGTAATTTATTAGATCGTATCTTTAGACTAAAAGTTAGAGTTTTACCCGTGCACGGTTAGGTGCACGTCCGAAGTAGAAAGTCCGCTGGACTATAAATATGTATCTAGGGTTTATGGAATAAACAACAACTCACGTTCAACCCAAACAAACCAATCTCGGCGCATCGCCAACTCCTTCGTCTCGAGGGTTTCTATCAGGTAAGCGACATGCTGCCTAGATCGCATCTTGCGATCTAGGCAGCACAAGCTCCACGTTGTTCATGCGTTGCTCGTACTGAAGCGTCTTTGATGGCGAGCAACGTAGTTATCATAGATGTGTTAGGGTTAGCATAGTTCTTCGTATAACATGCTTACGTAGTGCAACCCTTGCATATCTAGCCGCCCTCACACCTATCTCAGGTGTGGGGCGGCACCGCTTGATCATTATTTAGTAGATCTGATCCGTTACGATTGCTCCTTGTTCTGCAAGGATTAGTTTAATATCTGCAATAGTTAGGCCTTACAAAGGGGGGGAGGATCCAGCGGCACGTAGGGTGGCGTTCGCAAGTCCTAAACAGGATGTTCCGAGGATCAACTTCATGTTGGTTTTTAGGCCTTGTTTAGGATGGAAACTTACGATCACCGTGCGTGGCCGCGAGGCCCAACCTGGAGTAGGATGATCCGATTATGCGGTGAAAACCCTAAATCGTCGTAGATCTCATTAGCTTTATCTTGATCAAGCAGGATCACCATATATTCGTGCACCCCGTACGAATCATGGGTGGATCGGCTCTTTGAGCCGATTCACAGGATAACCTGAGAGCCGATCGAGGCTCGTATTTAATGTTTACGTGTATGCCATGCAGGAAACTAAGCGAGGCATCCCCATCACCTTCCTGACCAGGTATAGGTCAGGTGGCACGCCCTTGCACTTCGCATCGGACGTGTGACCAGAAGAGCATTGCGGGCCGTCGCTCGGAGGGGTCTCAGCCAGCCGCAGCTCTAGGCTCTTCCCGGCTCTACCGTGTTGACCGTCGCTGCCCGCCGGTGGGTTTTGGCAGTCAACACATTCTGGCACGCCCGGTGGGACCATCATCTACATCAACCACATCGCCATCTACATCTGAGATGGTGGACGGCACGCCAGTCACCTACGAGGAGTTGCCTGACGAGCTCAAGAAGAGATATGACGAGATCAAGGTCACCCTCGAAGCCGACCTCATCGGCTCTTTTCAGAGAACCCGTTCCCATGGCATCAGATGGAAGGGATTCTCACCGCAAGGTGCACTCGATGGGATAGACCTCTCTGCCCCGTCGGAGGAACGCACCAGGGGCCTGCGGCAGAGATCAACTACTTGGTGGCTCACTCGCTACACCGCTACTCTGAAAACCTGGTCAACGTGTTGGAGCGTGTCGCTCTGCGCGTGATCCAGGAGATCATGAGCCACCAGTACTCGCCGTCAGGACCAGCTCTCGGGACGCATCAAGGAGAGTTGCCACTCCAGTCCCGTCCACCGCTGCCATATGCGTTGGCAGCACCAGCTGAAGTGCCGGCTACACCGGCATTCGTCGTCTACAAGATCGGTGGTGACCCTAGTGACTACCAGTTCTTGGCTGAGGCGCCTAAGGAGATCCCTCAAGGATACGCGTGCACGTATGTGCCAGATTGTGGCAGCTGGGCACTCTCAAACCAGGCCACAACATCAGGGACTCCGGCGAAAACAGGAGGAACGTCAGCGACAGAGCTTGAGAGGCAGACGTGGCTAACTAAGTACGCCACCCCGACGAAACTCCAGAGCCCAGCTCCTGCAGTTGGCTCAGAGCTGGAAAAGCAAACATGGCTGGCTAAGTACGCCACCCCGGCGAATCTTCAGAGTGCAACTCCTGCAGCCGGCACAGCGGATCAGATCAGTACCATACTGAGAGACCAGTTCGGCATGGTGCCGAAAAGAAGGGCAATCGGCTATTCCAAGCCGTACCCCGACGAGTACGAGATGATCCCGCTGCCACCTAAATATCGGCTCCCTGACTTCTCCAAATTCAGTGGATCAGATGGCTCCAGCTCCATCGAGCACGTCGGCCGATATTTGGCGCAACTAGGACCGGCTTCAGTGTCGGATCAGCTACGCGTGAGGCTCTTTTCACAGTCCCTCACGGGATCGGCTTTTGGATGGTACACCTCTTTGCCAGCAAACTCCATCCGGTCTTGGAAGCAATTGGAAGAACAGTTCCATATGCAATACCATTCAGAAGCTTCCGAGTCTAGCATTGCCGATCTAGCACAACTACGTCAGAAGCGCGGAGAAACGGTGACAGAATACATCCAGCGCTTCAGGAATCTTAGGAACCGATGTTATTCGGTTCGGTTAACTGAAAAGGAAGCAGTCGAGTTGGCAGTAGCTGGCCTTGCAACACAGCTCAAGGACATGGCCTCCCAAGCAGATTATCCCTCGCTGGCGCACATGGTTCAGAAACTATCAGCATATGAACAGCGCCACCCGGACCTGTACCAAGACAAGTTCAAGCGTGCAGTAGTCCTGGTCGATGCAGAGGAAGACGAAGTTCCTGCGGGAGACCAAGAAGTAGCAGTGGCTGAGTGGACTCGGGGAGGAACCCCCGTGTCCTGCAAATGGGTAAAGCCACCAGGGCCGCCCAGGGGATTTGATTTTGACGTGACCAAGACTGAACAAATCTTCGACCTCCTGCTCAAGGAGAAACAGTTGACGATTCCTGAAGGTCTCAAGTTCCCCATGGCGCAAGAGCTGAACGGAAAGCCATACTGCAAATGGCACAACTCGCTCTCCCATGCCACCAACGATTGCAGGGTGTGGCGTCAGCACATCCAAGCGGCGATAGAGAAGGGGCGTCTAATTTTCAACCAGTACGCCATGAAGGTCGACACCCAACCCTTCCCCACCGTTAACATGGTAGAAGTCACCTACCCTGAGGGTTGCCAGCCAGGTCCCTCGTTCAGCATCAACATGGTAGGGCCTGGGAACCGCTCTGGCAAAGATGGAGATGAGGGCAGCTGCTCTCATAGCAAGGACACAGAGGAGGCCGCTCCACGCGATCGGCTCCATCATGATGGCAAGCGCTACGTCACAGAGGGAGAGGTGAAGAACATAAGATATCAACGACCTCTCTCTGATCACCTCCTCAACAAATATGTGAGTCAGTATGACCAACGCCGACGGTCCAACTATGATGATGAAGGAGATCGTCTGGCTAGAGAAGCCAGAAGACATCGTCGGCATGATCGCGATGAGGAGGAGCACGAGCGCCGTGCCACGGACAGGTCAAGGGAGCAAGATGACAACGCCAGACACTGGGACTGCCCTTTCTTCAGACACTGCTGGGATTCAGGAATGAGCCGATTGCCCACAATCGGCAATTGCCCAGAATGCAACAAGAAGAAGAAGGAGGCAGCCAACGTGTCTGTGTTCGAGCGCTTAGGGCCTCTCCCGCCACAGAGCAAACATGCTGAGTCCCTTCGGTGGGCAGATCTTGAGGATTCCGAAGACGAGGGACCAGAGGAAGAAGATAGGTACCACCGTCCAAGGTGCTGCCCTGACGGACTCAGCCGTTCACAAAAACGCAGGGTTCAGCGGTTGCGCGGCCTGGAGGAAGCCGAAAGGTTATACCTGCATACGCTAAGGAAGGCACGGCCTGATCTGGCTGCAAAGGTTCAGCGAGCCCTGGATGAAGAGGGTCGTCCACGGAGAATGGAGTGGCGTCCCAAGCAAAAGAAAGCCGATGATGAAACATCGGCTGGCACAAACATGGTGCTCGTCTTGCCGACGGAGCTTAGTGCTCCACGATTATACGATGCACTCAAGGTGGACGACAGCAGGCGCATCAAGTCAGAGGTTGGGTTGGTTTTATCCAGCCTGACCGAGTAGCAAGAACACAACAGTGAGCAAAACAAGGCGAGGCTGATTCTTGTGATCGGCCCCATAAATTATGAAGGAGCTTACAGAACCTTCAGTCAGCACTCTAATGGATATGGAGGCCGATTCCAGCAATCGGCCAAAACTATGTTTACCACATATGCAGCACATATTCTGCTTGTGTTCAGCAACGATCTACTGGGCAGCGGCCACGTCGGCAGATGAAAGTCAACATGAATCCTTACGGAGCCGACGTACAAGTGCAGTGCCCTGATTAACCATAAAGCCGATATCTGCAGTCAGTTGGCAGATTCGGCTCGGGGGGGATATAGTCAGATGAACATGTGCAGATAAACATGTGCAAACATGTGCAGATAAACACGTGCAGACATGCATGCAGTGGAACATTGGGGGGGCGATTAAGAAAAATCGGCCAAATAAAAAAAAATTTTATTTAGCCGATGCTCAGCCATCGACTCTAGTACAGTCACACAAGATCAAGACCAGTTGGTTATATGCTCAAAGTTCACATCGGCATCGACGATCAGTGCAGGAAAGGAGCCGATCTGACCTGCAAGGCGCGAAAAGTAGACTGAAGAAGCTCGGGGGGCAGCTCACCCTGAAGGTTCTCTGCTTTGGGAGCCGATTTTGTTGAAATCGGCTAACTCTGCATAGGCGGCACATTCGGCTGATCCATTACCGATTCTCGCCTCGACTGAGACTCGGGGGGCAGCTGGCCTGGTGGCTGCTCTGTTTTGGAAAGCCGATTGGAGTCGCATCTACTGGCCCTGAATTGTGATCTCCTCTGAATCGGGATAGGAGGCCGTCGGTTTTGTTTTTTACAAGTTTGGACCGTCCTGTCGCTGCAAGAGGAGGAAAGGGACTAGATTCTCAAAATAGCCGATGAGTAGTCATCGGCTAAGGGATTGCGAAGAATTGTGGTCAGATACCAAATCGCAGCCTGAAGTTGAGAAGTTCTTGGCCTACGAGCTAATCGACATGAGAGTCCGGCTTCATGGGCGTCCAAAAGAAAAGAAATCCGATACGTTGCTATCGGTCTTGGCATGACAGGCGGAAGGAATGAAATTGGAGTAATTGAAGGATGAATCAAAAGAACAATTTCATTAATTCAAAGGAGCGGCTTTACAAGAAAGAGCCGATGGCTCTCAAAAGAGGGATCTGGTGCCTAGTGCACTGCTACTACTAGTCCTATTCTAACTAGTCGTCGCTGTCCTCGTCGTCACCGCCGTCGATGTCGTCGCCGCTGCTCCCAGGGAGCTCCTCGTCGCTGCTACCCCAGCCCGTGGCCGGAGCCTCTTCCTCCTCGTCATTATAATCATCCTCGCTGTCCGCCCAGGAGCGGAAGCGCTTGGTTGGCGGGTACCCGGCGGAAGAGGAAGATTCATCTTCCTCCTCTTCTTCTCCTTCTTCATCGTCATCTTCATCCTCGCTATCCGCCAACATGCGGGAGCGCTTCTTCGGCGGGAGCTTGGCGGAGGGGAAGGCCTTGGCCTTCGCTACTTCTCCTTCTTTCTTCTCATTGTCGGGGGAGAGGGGGTTCACCTTGGAGTGAAGGTTGTCCTCGCTCTTCTTCTTCGGCGAGGATTGGGGGAAGAGGTTTGAGAAGGAGGAGGAAGAGGAAGACATGGCTGAGGGAGAAGAGGGTTTTTTGGGTGCCGATGGCTGGAACAGAGGAAGGGGATGGAGAAAGCTAATCGATCGGCACAGTTAAATAATGAGGAGCCTGGCGGAAATTTAATGTCATTATAGTTTCCAAGGAGATGACGCCAGAGCTATCGAATTTTGCAGAGAAGCTGAGAAGACAGGGCATAATGATAACGGATACTGCAACAGCTCTGCTCTGCCACGACATGACCCGACGAAGGAAAGCATAATGATTTTGGAAAAGTTATTTCCAAAACCAGGGGGGCATGTGTTATCACCAGAATTTGACCGAGTTAGAGGTGGGCCACGATTGAGATAGACTTGAAGATATACATGGAAGGAAGAACAAGAATTGGCCTTATATGCAAAGTTGGGCTAGATTGCCCATTTATCTGTAATTTATTAGATCGTATCTTTAGACTAAAAGTTAGAGTTTTACCCGTGCACGGTTAGGTGCACGTCCGAAGTAGAAAGTCCGCTGGACTATAAATATGTATCTAGGGTTTATGGAATAAACAACAACTCACGTTCAACCCAAACAAACCAATCTCGGCGCATCGCCAACTCCTTCGTCTCGAGGGTTTCTATCAGGTAAGCGACATGCTGCCTAGATCGCATCTTGCGATCTAGGCAGCACAAGCTCCACGTTGTTCATGCGTTGCTCGTACTGAAGCTTCTTTGATGGCGAGCAACGTAGTTATCATAGATGTGTTAGGGTTAGCATAGTTCTTTGTATAACATGCTTACGTAGTGCAACCCTTGCATATCTAGCCGCCCTCACACCTATCTCAGGTGTGGGGGCGGCACCCCGCTTGATCATTATTTAGTAGATCTGATCCGTTACGATTGCTCCTTGTTCTGCAAGGATTAGTTTAATATCTGCAATAGTTAGGCCTTACAAAGGGGGGGAGGATCCAGCGGCACGTATGGTGGCGTTCGCAAGTCCTAAACAGGATGTTCCGAGGATCAACTTCATGTTGGTTTTTAGGCCTTGTTTAGGATCGGCTTACGATCACCGTGCGTGGCCGCGAGGCCCAACCTGGAGTAGGATGATCCGATTATGCGGTGAAAACCCTAAATCGTCATAGATCTCATTAGCTTTATCTTGATCAAGCAGGATCACCATATATTCGTGCACCCCGTACGAATCATGGGTGGATCGGCTCTTTGAGCCGATTCACAGGATAACCTGAGAGCCGATCGAGGCTCGTATTTAATGTTTACGTGTATGCCATGCAGGAAACTAAGCGAGGCATCCCCATCACCTTCCTGACCAGGTATAGGTCAGGTGGCACGCCCTTGCACTTCGCATCGGACGTGTGACCAGAAGAGCATTGCGGGCCGTCGCTCGGAGGGGTCTCAGCCAGCCGCAGCTCTAGGCTCTTCCTGGCTCTACCGTGTTGACCGTCGCTGCCCGCCGGTGGGTTTTGGCAGTCAACAGGCGCAACACCAGAGATTCCGGCGCCAACGTGGAACCTGCACAACACAACCAAAGTACTTTGCCCCAACGAAACAGTGAGGTTGTCAATCTCACTGGCTTGCTGTAACAAAGGATTAACCGTATTGTGTGGAAGATGATTGTTTGCAGAAAACAGTAGAACAGTATTGCAGTAGATTGTATTTCAGTATAGAGAATTGGACCGGGGTCCACAGTTCATGTCGCGACCCCGGAGGTCAGGGCTAGACAAACCCAGATATCACATCTGGCATAAGCCTAACCTAGATCTCTAGGGCCTACAGGGTGAGAATCGGTAACACAACAGTGACTCTACGACTGAAAGCAAATATATTACAACTCTTAGCAGAGTTAAGATCCAAATTTATTACACGCAGAGGTCACTGACCACAATTCAACAAGCAACGGAAAGCAAATTATGTTATCTAGATAACAAGACTGCAAAGGGCCTAAGAGGCCATAACATAAGGCGACGTCCCAACCCATAAGTCTCAGGCTGCCGCCTGAGGAACTCCGAACTACTCGTCGACGTCAAGGTAGAAGCCACCATCAATTGGAAGAACTTCGTCTGAAACAAAGCATGCAAGACTGAGTACAGGGACTCAGCAAGACTTAGTACAACTTGTTAGCAAAGCGGGTATGCGAGGCTTTATGTGGAGCTTATTTTGCAGAAAGCCAGTTTTCCTTTGTAAACAGGAGGGAGCAGAAGCTCGTCTATTTAGACCATTTTCAAAAGGGATAAGAGAGCGATATCAACTCTAGCTCTAAGATCATCATGTTGAATCCACCGAATCTTCATCATTACCTGAACCTATCACCTAGGATCACCCCTCGACACCCTGAGAAGGGATCCTTATTCATACATAGATATCAAGTTTTACGATCAGGTTCAAGTTGTCTATGATCATCACGTCCTTTCCCAAGTCGTCCTTAACCGTGGACACGGCTTTTCGAAAAGATTTACCCTGCAGGGGTGTACAACTTTACCCACAGGCGCCGACCGACTCTTAGTGCCACTATAGATTAACACACTTCCTTGGTGTGCTGGCAGAGGGTGGTCGACCAAAACCTTTCCCTTACTTCGCCTATTCCATGAGTCAAACTAACTGGGGAGCTCCGTCATCGTAGGTAGCGATTCTCCGAGGCGGTCCCGGTCATTGTGTGCAGGGGATCCTGTTCAATGCCTACAACATCCTTCACCCTAGCCACGCCCTGTATGATGCACTTTGAAAACCTTTTCCACCTTTCCCCCATGCGTATGGCAAATGGAACTCGCAAACTAATTGACTCATGGGTAAGCTAGGTAAGTTCGGGCCAAGGGGTTCCCATGGGCCCCGTGTGGCTGTACGCTCAGTCTTGGTTCCAGAGGCAAGAACTCAGGTCCTAGTATCAGCGAGAACGAGTCAAATCACCACATCCCCATGTGGCGGCCCATCCAAGCCTTTAGCATGTTTATTAACATCATCACTGATCTTACCACGTCATCCTGTCAAACTAGGTTCATTCATAGCTCTGATTCATCAACCGGATGGATCAGACTTTAATAGCTAAGCATGGCTAAGCATAACACATATACGGCTCTAGCGATGCGAACAAGCTCAGACCTAGTTTTGCTGGGAGCGGTGGATCAGTAACTCTGGGCTACAAGGATGGAATTATGCACACATAGGATATCTACAACTGCCGATAAAACATATTTGAAGCGGATGCAATATGTAAGAACCAGAAGTAAAGCATTTCGAAACCATATATGAACCAGGTTAGGGCTTGCCTTGTCCCTCGTTGTTGTGATGCTGCTCTTCGGTGGCGTTGATCTCAGGTTCGCGTTCGATCCCTATCGATGAAGAACCAAACACCGGAAAGGAAAAGCACAATCAAGACAAGGTACAATGCAATGCACATAAAATATGATGACATGTCATATTAAAGGGGTTTGGGTAACCCTAGGTGCATCGATGGAAACTAAAGGGGTTCGGCTTCGAACCCCGACATATGAGAGGGGTCAAATTAGGGTTTCTACTAAGGCTCATATTTAATTGGTTCAAAGATGTATGAAACATGGATAAACAACTAGGATTTGTTTTTCTGATCATTTTGATATATAATTTTATATTTTTCTGATTTAAAATGAATTATTTATGAATTTCCCAAGTTTAATTCATTTTAAATCAATTTCAGAAAATTATATAAATAATAATAAAGTTGGACCCACATGTCATAATTTTATTCTTTTCTAAAATATTTCCTAAATTAATAAAATCCTGACAGATGGGGTCCACCTGTCATAATATTTCCTATTTAAAAAATACAGAAATAAAACACAAAATAGGAAAAGCTATTAATGACATCACGCTGACGTCATGCTGATGTCAACGGCGCCATGAGCTCAAAATTGAGCTCGGGCTGAGCTCAATCGGCCGTTCTGGCCGCGATTGAGGGCGCGCGAGGGGGGGAAAGAAGCGCCTCGACGTGCTGAGGCGTTTGGTGGCGGCGCCTCTCGCGAATAGTCGCCGGAGCATGGCCGGCGGCCATGTCCGAGCGGCGGCGGGGCAGGTGGTGCGGCGCGGCGGCGATACAGAGGGGGAGAGGGCGACCCGAGGGTGCAGGGAGGGGCAGCGGCTCACCGCGAAGCTCGTGGAGGGGTCGGCGATGGCCGGGGAACCTCGCCGGCGGCGAATCGACGGCGAGCGGGCCGGCAGTAGGTCGGCTAGGGTTTCGGTTTTGTGGCCTTTCGAGAGCGCGGGGGAGGGGGAGACAGGGGCTAGGGTTCATAGGGGCGGCGGCGGCGAGCTTTATAGCCGTCGGGGGGCGGCGGGGACGATCGTGGCCGCCGGCGCCATCGCTCGGCCGGCAGCTCTCCACCGAGCTGCTTCGGTCGGCGGGGAAGACGGCAATTTTCCAAACCCCCCCCCCCTGGGGAAAACTTGGGCTGGGGGTGGGCTGCTGGGCTGCACTGGTTGGGCCATTTTGGGCCAGGTTAGGGAGGAGGGAAAGAGAAAAGAAGATGGGCTGCGCCCAGGTTTAGAGAGAGGAGGGGTTTCTCTCTTTTTTCCTTTTTCTAGTTTTTTATTTCTCTTTTCAAAACCCAATTTCAAATCTGTTTTGATTCTTGTTTGAAAACTCAAATTTCCAGAGAATGTATTAAACACACATGGCCTTATTGAATGACAACAAGTCCATGTTGCCTAATATTAAAAACTTGAGAGATTTGAATGAGAAAGAAATAGAGAGGGATTTGCATAATTCAAAAATGGAGATGCAAATTTTGCTCAATACAAACTATATGCATGCAATGCTCATGAACACTCATTTATTCAAGATAACAAGGTTGGGATGTTACAACTCTACCCCCCTTACAAGAATCTCGTCCTCGAGATTCCTAGATTTTAGAAAAGAAGGAAGGGTACTCAGATCGTAAACGATCTTCTCGTTCCCAGGTTGCTTCTTGCTCAGAATGATTAGACCACTGAACTTTCAGGAACTTGATGCTCTGACGTCGAGTTTTACTCTCGGCTTCATCAAGGATACGAACAGGATGTTCTCGATAAGTTAGATCCTCTTGAAGGTCAAGAGTCTCGTGATCAACACCACGAATAGGATCTTTGAAGCAACGCTTGAGTTGGGACACATGGAAGACATCATGAACTTCAGGAAAATTGGAAGGTAACTCCAACTTGTAGGAAACATTACCACGCTTAGCAAGGACGCGGAAAGGACCAACATAGCGAGGAGCTAGTTTGCCTTTGATACCGAAACGACGAACACCCTTGAGAGGAGTGACTCGAAGATAAGCTTGATCACCAATTTCATACTTCACTTCTTGATGATGGCGATCATAATAGCTCTTTTGACGTGACTGAGCAGTTTTCAGACGCTCGCGAATGATGCGAACTTGATCTTCTGCTTCATTGATCATATCTGGTCCAAAGAACTTTCTTTCTCCCGTTTCGGACCAGTTCAAAGGAGTTCTACACCTTCTGCCATACAAAGCTTCAAAAGGTGCCATGCCCAGGCTAGATTGGAAGCTGTTGTTATAGGTGAACTCGGCAAATGGAAGGCACTTTTCCCAATCTTTACCGAAGGATATAACACAGGCCCTGAGCATGTCTTCAAGAACTTGATTCACTCTTTCGGTTTGACCACCGGTTTGAGGATGATAGGCAGTGCTGAAGGAAAGACGAGTTCCCATAGCTTTCTGAAAACTTTCCCAAAATTTGGAAGTGAATAAGCTTCCACGATCAGAGATGATCTTCTTGGGAACACCATGAAGAGTGACTATCCGGGACGTGTATAGATCGGCCAGCTGATTAGCACGAATATCTTCCCGAATAGGAAGGAAATGAGCAACCTTGGATAGACGGTCAACCACTACCCATATAGCATCTTTTCCATTTTTGGTCTTGGGGAGACCGGTAATGAAATCCATGCCAATTTCATCCCATTTCCACTCTGGAATTGATAGAGGTTGGAGAGTGCCAGCAGGTCTTTGATGTTCAGCTTTTACGCGACGACAAACGTCGCATTCAGCAACAAACTTAGCGATCTCTTGCTTCATCCCGGACCACCAGAATCTTTGGCGAAGATCCCGATACATCTTGGTACTACCAGGATGGATGGAGAGTGGTGATTCATGAGCTTCTTTAAGAATTAGCTCTTGGAGATCCGATTTATCCGGCACGACTAGACGCTTACCGAAATAAACAGTACCTTGATCATCAATGAAGAAACATTTAGCAACTCCGCTAGCAATGTTCTTCCTGATCTCGGTAATGCCAGAATCTTGCTTCTGAGCCTTATTGATCTGGTCTCCAAGAGAGGGCTTCACCTCAAGATTAGCAAGGAGCCCACTAGGAACAATCTCAAGGTTGAGTTTTGCAAGTTCCTCATAGAGAGAAGGTTGTGCTTGCTTAACCATAAGATTGTTGCAATAGGACTTCCGACTTAGCGCATCAGCAACGACATTGGCTTTGCCGGGTTTATAGTTGAGACCCAAGTCATAATCTTTTATGACTTCCAACCATCTTCTCTGTCTGTTATTCAGATCCGGCTGGGTGAAAAGATACTTCAGACTTTGATGATCTGAGTACAACTCGCAACGATTACCATAAAGGTAAGGTCGCCATTGCTTAAGAGCATGGATCACCGCTGCTAGCTCGAGATCATGAGTAGGGTAGTTGAGCTCATGTGGTTTCAACTGTCGAGAGGCATAGGCCACTACATGGCCATCTTGCATCAACACACATCCGAGCCCTTGGAGAGAGGCATCGCAATAGACAACGAAGTCTTTGCTTGTGTACGGAAGGACGAGCACAGGAGCAGTAGTCAGCTTGGTTTTCAAAACCTGGAAACTTTCTTCAGCCTTTTCTGACCATTCGAACTTCTTGTCTTTCTTGAGAAGATCGGTCATTGGCTTGGCAATCTTGGAGAAATTTTCAATGAATCGGCGGTAATAACCCGCCAGACCGAGAAAACTTCGAATCTCCTTAGCTGACTTAGGTGTCTTCCAGTCAAGAACGGCTTGAACTTTATCTGGAATGACTGCAACACCTTTTTCAGAGATAACATGACCAAGGAATATGAGCTCTTTTAACCAGAACTCATTTGGAGAATTTGGCGTAGAGACGGTGTTCACGAAGTTTTGTTAGCACCAGACGAAGATGTTCATCATGTTCATCTTCGGTTTTGGAGTAGATCAGAATATCGTCAATGTAGACCACGACGAACTTGTCAAGATACTCCATGAAAACAGAGTTCATAAGCCGCATAAAAGTGGCTGGAGCATTTGTGAGGCCAAAGGACATGACAGTGTACTCGTAAAGACCATAACGAGTTGTGAATGCTGTCTTTGGAATGTCCTCCTTTCGGATTTTGATTTAATGGTACCCTGATCTCAAATCCATCTTGGAGAAGACTGTGGCACCGGACAACTGATCAAAAAGATCATTGATTATAGGAAGAGGGTATTTGTTCTTGATGGTCACTGCGTTGAGCGGGCGGTAATCAACAACCAGCCGCGGAATGTTGGTATCTCTCTTCTTGACAAATAGGGTAGGGCAACCCCAGGAAGAAGTACTGGGTTGTATGAAGTTCTTCTCTTCTAACTCCTCTAACTGCTTCTTCAGTTCAACCAGCTCTTCCGGAGGCATACGATATGGTCTCCGGGAAACAGGAGCAGTTCCGGGAACTAACTCAATGACAAAGTCCACACTTCGATCAGGTGGCATGCCAGGTAACTCTTCAGGAAAGACATCTGGAAAGTCACGGACCACCCAGACATCGGAGATTTCTGGTTTAGGTAGGGCTTCAATGGCATACAACTCGGCTTCAGGGGTAAACCTTGCCGACGGAGGTATTGCGGATGGAGCCCAGTACAGAACACTTTTGCCAGAAAGATTGGTCAATACAATGCACCCTAGCTGCGAAATCAATGACAGCCTTATGCTTTACTAGCCAATCCATGCCCAAGATGACATCAATGTCAGTTGACTTGAGGGCAATGAGAGAGGTGGGGAACCACACTGGCCCTATACTGATTATTACCTCAGGTGTAATCCAGATAGTTTGCCAATGAGAACCAGGAGTTGTGATCTCTAGAGGGGAGGCCATTGTCTCGAAGGGTATATCATGCTTTTGTGCAAACTCTTGAGATATGAATGTATGCGATGCTCCAGAATCAAACAGAACTGTAGCTAGGATTGAGTTTATATAGAGCGTACCCATTAGGACACTTGGATCCTCTTCAGCCTCATCAGCAGAGACATGGGTCAAACGAGCACGACCGGAGGAGAGATCAATGGAATGGATCTTGGGTTAAAGGTCAGCATCATGTACTTAGATTCACACTAAGTGAACCCAGCAAAATCCGGGACCTTCGGTTCAAGTCCAAGGGGAAAACACAAATAAAGGTATAACTACTATCTGAGTGATACGGAGGACACTGCAAGGTAGTAATCACAAGGTAACTTTCAAGAAGCCATACCTAGCTTCAAAAGTATTATTCAAGAAAATGAAAAAGGAAAGGAGGCATCCAAGGTAAACGGAAACCTTGAAGCCTAGAACAGAATTATGTTGAACCCAGAATTAAAAAGATCACGAGAAACGGATTTCTTGGGAAGGATTAAATGGAATGATATCATTGACTGAATAGAAGGAACAAAGATTCAGATCAACTGATGTAACTTTAGGAACACTGAGTTAAGCAACCAAGTACGGAGTACTTTTTAGAGAAAACAACCCAAACCCGTAGATCCTATAAGTTTGGAAATATCAGGGTAGAGGTAGAAACCTTTTTCAATCAAAACAAGGTAAGATGACTCAGCATTAGAATGACACCAGATAAGGAGTAAAAAGAATCCTATTCAGATGCTTTTGCAAATACTTTTAGCTTTCAAATAGTTTTCACAACTACTAGACTCAACATCGACCAGTCGAAAGGGTTTCCTATAGGTAGTCCTGCTCTGATACCAAAACCTGTCGCGACCCCGGAGGTCAGGGCTAGACAAACCCAGATATCACATCTGGCATAAGCCTAACCTAGATCTCTAGGGCCTACAGGGTGAGAATCGGTAACACAACAGTGACTCTACGACTGAAAGCAAATATATTACAACTCTTAGCAGAGTTAAGATCCAAATTTATTACACGCAGAGGTCACTGACCACAATTCAACAAGCAACGGAAAGCAAATTATGTTATCTAGATAACAAGACTGCAAAGGGCCTAAGAGGCCATAACATAAGGTGACGTCCCAGCCCATAAGTCTCAGGCTGCCGCCTGAGGAACTCCGAACTACTCGTCGACGTCAAGGTAGAAGCCACCATCAATTGGAAGAACTTCGTCTGAAACAAAGCATGCAAGACTGAGTACAGGCACTCAGCAAGACATAGTACAACCTGTTAGCAAAGCGGGTATGCGAGGCTTTATGTGGAGCTTATTTTGCAGAAAGCCAGTTTTCCTTTGTAAACAGGAGGGAGCAGAAGCTCGTCTATTCAGACCATTTTAAAAAGGGATAAGAGAGCGATATCAACTCTAGCTCTAAGATCATCATGTTGAATCCACCGAATCTTCATCATTACCTGAACCTATCACCTAGGATCACCCCTCGACACCCTGAGAAGGGATGCTTATTCATACATAGATATCAAGTTTTACGATCAGGTTCAAGTTGTCTATGATCATCACGTCCTTTCCCAAGTCGTCCTTAACCGTGGACACGCGCCGACCGACTCTTAGTGCCACTATAGATTAACACACTTCCTTGGTGTGCTGGCAGAGGGTGGTCGACCAAAACCTTTCCCTTACTTCGCCTATTCCATGAGTCAAACTAACTGGGGAGCTCCGTCATCGTAGGTAGCCATTCTCCGAGGCGGTCCCGGTCATTGTGTGCAGGGGATCCAGTTCAATGCCTACAGCATCCTTCACCCTAGCCACGCCCTGTATGATGCACTTTGAAAAACTTTTCCACCTTTCCCCCATGCGTATGGCAAATGGAACTCGCAAACTAATTGACTCATGGGTAAGCTAGGTAAGTTCGGGCCAAGGGGTTCCCATGGGCCCCGTGTGGCTGTACGCTCAGTCTTGGTTCCAGAGGCAAGAACTCAGGTCCTAGTATCGGCGAGAACGAGTCAAATCACCACATCCCCATGTGGCGGCCCATCCAAGCCTTTAGCATGTTTATTAACATCATCACTGATCTTACCACGTCATCCTGTCAAACTAGGTTCATTCGTAGCTCTGATTCATCAACCGGATGGATCAGACTTTAATAGCTAAGCATGGCTAAGCATAACACATATACGGCTCTAGCGATGCGAACAAGCTCAGACCTAGTTTTGCTGGGAGCGGTGGATCAGTAACTCTGGGCTACAAGGATGGAATTATGCACACATAGGATATCTACAACTGCCGATAAAACATATTTGAAGCGGATGCAATATGTAAGAACCAGAAGTAAAGCATTTCGAAACCATATATGAACCAGGTTAGGGCTTGCCTTGTCCCTCGTTGTTGTGATGCTGCTCTTCGGTGGCGTTGATCTCAGGTTCGCGTTCGATCCCTATCGATGAAGAACCAAACACCGGAAAGGAAAAGCACAATCAAGACAAGGTACAATGCAATGCACACAAAATATGATGACATGTCATATTAAAGGGGTTTGGGTAACCCTAGGTGCATCGATGGAAACTAAAGGGGTTCGGCTTCGAACCCCGACATATGAGAGGGGTCAAATTAGGGTTTCTACTAAGGCTCATATTTAATTGGTTCAAAGATGTATGAAACATGGATAAACAACTAGGATTTGTTTTTCTGATCATTTTGATATATAATTTTATATTTTTCTGATTTAAAATGAATTATTTATGAATTTCCCAAGTTTAATTCATTTTAAATCAATTTCAGAAAATTATATAAATAATAATAAAGTTGGACCCACATGTCATAATTTTATTCTTTTCTAAAATATTTCCTAAATTAATAAAATCCTGACAGATGGGGTCCACCTGTCATAATATTTCCTATTTAAAAAATACAGAAATAAAACACAAAATAGGAAAAGCTATTAATGACATCACGCTGACGTCATGCTGATGTCAGCGGCGCCATGAGCTCAAAATTGAGCTCGGGCTGAGCTCAATCGGCCGTTCTGGCCGCGATTGAGGGCGCGCGAGGGGGGGAAAGAAGCGCCTCGACGTGCTGAGGCGTTTGGTGGCGGCGCCGCTCGCGAATAGTCGCCGGAGCATGGCCGGCGGCCATGTCCGAGCGGCGGCGGGGCAGGTGGTGCGGCGCAGCGGCGATACAGAGGGGGAGAGGGCGACCCGAGGGTGCAGGGAGGGGCAGCGGCTCACCGCGAAGCTCGTGGAGGGGTCGGCGACGGCCGGGGAACCTCGCCGGCGGCGAATCGACGGCGAGCGGGCCGGCAGTAGGTCGGCTAGGGTTTCGGTTTTGTGGCCTTTCGGGAGCGCGGGGGAGGGGGAGACAGGGGCTAGGGTTCATAGGGGCGGCGGCGGTGAGCTTTATAGCCGTCGGGGGGCGGCGGGGACAATCGTGGCCGCCGGCGCCATCGCTCGGCCGGAAGCTCTCCACCGAGCTGCTTCGGTCGGCGGGGAAGACGGCAATTTTCCAAAAACCCCCCCCTGGGGAAAACTTGGGCTGGGGGTGGGCTGCTGGGCTGCACTGGTTGGGCCATTTTGGGCCAGGTTAGGGAGGAGGGAAAGAGAAAAGAAGATGGGCTGCGCCCAGGTTTAGAGAGAGGAGGGGTTTCTCTCTTTTTTCCTTTTTCTAGTTTTTTATTTCTCTTTTCAAAACCCAATTTCAAATCTGTTTTGATTCTTGTTTGAAAACTCAAATTTCCAGAGAATGTATTAAACACACATGGCCTTATTGAATGACAACAAGTCCATGTTGCCTAATATTAAAAACTTGAGAGATTTGAATGAGAAAGAAATAGAGAGGGATTTGCATAATTCAAAAATGGAGATGCAAATTTTGCTCAATACAAACTATATGCATGCAATGCTCATGAACACTCATTTATTCAAGATAACAAGGTTGGGATGTTACAGTTCACTAGAGGTGTCTCTCCCATGAGATAAACAGCATGTTGGGTGAACAAATTACAGTTGGGCAATTGACAAATAAAGAGGGCATGACCATGCACATACATATTATGATGAGTATTGTGAGATTTAATTGGGCATTACGACAAAGTACATAGACCGCCATCCAACTGCATCTATGCCTAAAAAGTCCACCTTCAGGTTATCATCCGAACCCCCTCCTGTATTAAGTTGCTAACAACAGACAATTGCATTAAGTATTGCGCGTAATGTAACTAGTAACTACATCCTTGAACATAGCACTAATATTTTATCCCTAGTGGCAACAGCACATCCACAACCTTAGAACTTTCTGTCACTGTCCCAGATATCAATGGAGGCATGAACCCACTATCGAGCATAAATACTCCCTCTTGGAGTTACAAGCATCTACTTGGCCAGAGCATCTACTAGTAACGGAGAGCATGCAAGATCATAAACAACACATAGACATAACTTTGATAATCAACATAACAAGTATTCTCTATTCATCGGATCCCAACAAACGCAACATATAGGATTACAGATAGATGATCTTGATCATGTTAGGCAGCTCACAAGATCCGACAATGATAGCACAATGGGGAGAAGACAACCATCTAGCTACTGCTATGGACCCATAGTCCAGGGGTAGACTACTCACACATCACTCCGGAGGCGACCATGGCGGCGTAGAGTCCTCCGGGAGATGAATCCCCTCTCCGGCAGGGTGCCGGAGGCGATCTCCTGGATCCCCCGAGATGGGATCGGCGGCAGCGGCGTCTTAGTAAGGTTTTCCGTATCGTGGCTCTCGGTACTGGGGGTTTCGTGACGGAGGCTTTAAGTAGGCGGAAGGGCAAGTCAGGAGGGGGCACGAGGGCCCCACACCACAGGGCCGCGCGGCCAAGGGGGGGGGCCGCGCCGCCCTAGGGTTTGGGCACCTCGTGGCCCCACTTCATCTCCTCTTCGGACTTCTGGAAGCTTCGTGGCAAAATAGGACCCTGGGCGTTGATTTCGTCCAATTCCGAGAATATTTCGTTACTAGGATTTCTGAAACCAAAAACAGCAGAAAACAAAGAATCGGCACTTCGGCATCTTGTTAATAGGTTAGTTCCAGAAAATGCACGAATATGACATAAAGTGTGCATAAAACATGTAGATAACATCAATAATGTGGCATGGAACATAAGAAATTATCGATACGTCAGAGACGTATCATTTCCTTTCTATGATTTATTTTTTACCCCTATTTTCGGGATACTTGCTCTTTTTTTTGGATATCCTACCGCATTTGAAATTTTGAGGACGTTGCTGGCTCATGGGTCCCACATGGCATCCTCTTTGGACGATAAACCTTCATTTCTTGTTAATGACAGGTTTATCTGTATTATTTTTGCAGACTAATACAAGCTCTTTCGCTCCAAGATATTGCAAGTTAATAGAATAAATCATGGAATTATTAGGATATGTTTTAAATTTCAAATCCAATTTATGAATTTTTGAAAATACCGTGATCCAAGTGGGTATGGAGCGATCAAGGATTTTCATATTGGCCATGAGCAGTATCAAAAATTGCAACCCAATAATTCAAAATAAATACAAACAACTTTTATGTAGAATCTCCGTGTTTTTGTTTTTTGCCAATCATAGGATCTGTGGTTCTTTAGAAAAGGGCCAACATTGCATGAGCAGAAAGGCCCATTTGTAGTTATTGGGCTTCGACAGCCGGAGCAAGTAGGCCAATAGCAAATACCTTGTAGATGGCCGTTGGAACCCAAAAGTATTTGTTGCCTAGACTTAGATGCCAAACTCAGCCTTATTGACATGAACCTTGCTATGCAGACGGCAATTTCAGTCCGATCCGTGTACGAAACACAAGATCCAACCCTTCGCGTGAGGAAGCAGGTTGCAGCACACCTCCAGATGCTCAATCGTACATACACATATCATATAGGAGTTGTCATATGTACATCAGTTCCGTATTGACATGTTTTTTTCTTTGGTTCACATATGGGGTCCGCACAGTCACCTAGGTCGCACATCTACTTCCTTGCTCGTAGTTGATGCATGTTTAGTGGCCTGCAGCAAGAATCACTGCCCCCAGGGATGTACTTTACCCTTTAGCGGCCAAAAAAATAGGAATTGTCCTCTCATGAGTATGATCAACAAGAGGTGGCTATATTATAAAGGACGTACACACATTGTAATTATAGTGCTGAAATAAAGTCAATCCTAAAACAGCCATGCATGGGTTATAATATGAAGGCAACACGAAATACAAAAGCGGGGCAGTGTTCAAATAAACTGATTCAAACTAGTACATACTAAAAACAGTGTACTACTTCTCAACACTTCAAGCATAATAAAAAAGTGTGTCAGTGTTTTTTTAAAGGTAACACCGAACGGGCAATGTTTAATGCAGGCTTAAACCACATAGCCGCTTGTCGGACATTATCCCAATGATCTCTGGGAAGGCTGATAACTCCCACAGTCTCAGCTTCATTTGGCTGGAGGTTGCATCGCAAAATTTTAGGGTATTGATTATGAAGAATCTTCCGGTATGCTGTGTAGACGTAGTTTTTCCTCATGAATGGAACCAATGTGCCATCAGGAGCTTTGGATTCACGCTTCTTCAGGTTGGCAATGATCGGGTAATTGAGTCCGAGGAACAGAGAGTGGTCGCCGAGGCTGTTAACCTGCCTCCAAAGAAAGTCCCCTGCACGTGCAGTAGATAAGGGATCCTGCTCAAAGACGTAGGTGGCAACAGGAGGATACTGCCGTAGCTGAAGCCCATTAGCAGCATAGGGAATGTCAGGAGGTACTTCAGCATTGTCAATCCCAATGTTGTTTACTGTAATGATGATCATCAATCGCTTGCCATCAGCAGATGGAGCGAGGAACCACGCGTACTGCTGATCATCCACCACCGGTGGCGGGATTGCAAGCGGGAGCATCAGATTTTCTGCAATATTAGAAATGGAAACGAGTAGGGTGTTACTGGCAACCATATTCAAACAGCAGTATTGTTCATCGTTCATGCTCACAGTATAAATACGACTATGTAAGCTAAGGACATTGGTCATTCATGTGTTCAAATCGAGTGTCCAATTTATCAGTTATACTGCATCCATCCCACGAAACTAGTCTTAACTTCGCCAAAACTAGAGTTATATACTACCTCTGTCCCACCGAAAGTGTCTGAGATTTGTCCAAATTCAGACGTATCTAGACAATGAAAGCATATAGATACATTCAAATTTTGACAAATATATATCATCTTAAGTTTAAGTCCTGTGATGTAGTTAATTCCCTTTGTCTTAAGTGATCTATTAGAGAGCTTCCCTGTGACCACCCGAAGGGTAAGAAATGTTTAACTGTATAAGTGGATTGCCTAGACCTTTCCATCAGTTCGGACTTTTGGTTGCGTCGGCTAGTCCATGAAGCTTGACATGGTGTCAGAGCCAGGGTCTCTAGTTCGAGTCCTGGCTTTCGCAATTTATCCTAAAATTGTTGTTTCCCCCTCGGAGTCCACGTATATTCCTCTTGAGCTATACCTCTGAGTCTTTCCACGTGTTGACTTGTCTCCCATCACACGTGAGGGGGGGTGTTGAATTGTATAAGTGGATTGCCGCCCTTGCGATCAGTTCGGACTTTTGGTTCTGTTGGTAGTGCATGAAGCTTGACAAGAAAGAAATGCTCTTTGTAGCTAACCCCAAGTCTGGTAACATTTGCAAAATAGGTATCAGATGCAGCTATCCATTCAGTAGAAGAATTTGCATTTTAGAGTTGAAGGTTCATAATCTCTTCTCTACTATTGACAGTAAAGGGTACACATGGTATTTGTTTACCTCATTTTCGCGTTCTAAAAAAGGTACGCTATATGGTTGTGCTAAGTTAAACTGATTTAAGTCTGTTCAAGTTTATCGAAAATTATACTACCAACATCTAAAACATCAATATAGGTTCATATATTAAAAAAGATATTTAGAATTTCTTTTCTCGAACACATGCCTAGTCGTGCATCATTATATATTAGAGCATACAGGGTTGTAGCAAGGCTACGAAAAACTGAGAAAGCAAAAAGAAAGAACTATACAGGGGACTACAGGCAGCTAACTTTGTTAGGCCTGCATGTGCTAAATCTTATATATATATGACGTTGTAGGTATTAGTCGTAAACTTACTCAAACTTAAATAGCATTGAATTAGGAAAACGATAACCTGAGTTATTTTGAATGAGGGGACGTCACAATCACTAATCAAAGATAATTGTGGGAAACTGAAATCTATTCAAGAAAATGGGAGAAATAATGTATCAAAAACAAAATTAATTATACCATTTTGCAGATTGTTCACCGATATAAACAAAGAACTGTTTGATCTGCATGTAGGTACATCCAATCAAGGCTTTTTTCCCGATCTCTAGAAAATATAAGCTACACATGCAATTACAAACGATTTTCTTCTATTTTTTATGTTTCTACGTTAACATTTGAGATACTTGTTAATTACATCCATATTCTGCAGTTGCATAGAGTTACTAATTCAGGAATGCATTCACATACGGAGTATACTATGTTTGCTGATGACTGACTAGTACTAATTCATTGCAAGAAACGGTTCATTCATATTCAGATAAAGGATGTGATCGTTAAGTCATATACTTATGAAAGTCCTTATGAATCTCTCGGATGCAGATGGCGGGGGTCTCTCGTCCTCCTTTTGGAGGCAAAATCAATTAGTTATATATGAAACAATGGGTGTAAAAGGTTATCAAAAAGGGTGCCTTCATAGTGCTACGTTATCTTTTGAGATACTGGTTAATTACATCCATATTCTGCAGTGGCGTAGAGTTACTAATTCAGGAATGCAATCACATACTGAGCATACTATGTTTGTTGGTGACTAATTAGTACTACTAATTCATTGCAAGCAACGGTTCACTCATATTCAGCAAAAGGGGGTGTGATCATTAAGTCAATTAAGAAATGTAAAATATAAACAAGGTAGTTCATGAATAACTTCATTGGTTAAGGCAGTGTATCATGCAATGCAACATAAGGACTGAAAAATACCATTTGTGGTCTCCCAGAAGTACGTGGAGCCGTCAGTTTCGTCCACCGCAAAAACGTGACCACCGAGTTCAATGGCATCACAGTACTTTGGATAATCAGGTGCAGGTGTAAGGGCCTCCAGCATTCTCCAGTCGCCACCCCCTTCAAGGTAGAAAATCATTTTGTCGAACAAGGCGATGAGCTTGTAATCTGCGTACCTCCCACCTTTTGTGGGCACTTGGCAGATTACAACCTTCAGCAAATTAATTCCTAGACAAATCTTCGAATCAGGTAGGGATGGAAGGGGGATATGTCGCTCGGTGTAGACGTTCACGAGGCACCACCCATGATAATCGGCGGCGGCGATCCAGTCGCCGTTCGCGCCAAGCCATTTTCTATCGTGCATCAACGGCAGGGCGACAGAACGACGAGGATGGTCGAGGGGCACCAGGTCGTACACGGTATCCTGCAGACGAGATCCTGTCGCCACGTCCCAGTGTTCATCGAACCAATAAGCAGGCGGAGGCATCAACAGGCAGGGTTCATCCCAATGGTGCATCTTACCTTCATCCTTGCTGATCAGGTCGTAGAGCTCCCTGGAACATGCGGCAAGTCGGACGGTGTAGGTAACATCCAGATGCGCAGCGATGAGGTCGATGTTGTCGCCGGTGAGAGCCTCCAAGTGGCCGTCCCTGCCGCCCCGGCAAAGCCTAGAATAATCCATCACGTGAAGATGGATTTAGGTGGATGGCGGATGCAACTGCGCTTGGGGTTTTCGGAGGAGAGGGCGAGCGTGATGACCCACAAGTATAGGGGAT
Organism: Lolium perenne; assembly: GCF_019359855.2. Lineage (NCBI taxonomy): Eukaryota > Viridiplantae > Streptophyta > Magnoliopsida > Poales > Poaceae > Lolium > Lolium perenne. Next base: position 371,925,577 of record NC_067247.2, on the reverse strand, counting down.
CGCGATAGTCTTCGAGGGTAGTATAACCCAATTTATTTATTCGACACAAGGGGAGGTAAAGAATACTTATAAGCCTTAACAACTGAGTTGTCAATTCAGCTGCACCTGGAAAAGCACTAGCAACAGGGGTGATGTGAAAGTAGTAGTAATATGAGAGCAGTAGTAACAGTAACTCAGCAGCAGTAATAGCAATATGAGAGCAATGGCACCGGAAAATAGTTGATACTACTTCCAATGACATGTAGAACAAGTATATAATGATGAGAGATGGACCGGGGTTCCCAGCGATCTACACTAGTGGTAACTCTCCAATAAGTGACAAGTGTTGGGTGAACAAATTACAGTTGGGCAATTGATAGGAATCAAAGCATTAAGAAAGAACATCAAGATTATTAATTATGTAGGCATGTTTTCCGTATATAGTCGTACGTGCTCGCAATGAGAAACTTGCACAACATCTTTTGTCCTACCAGCCGGTGGCAGCCGGGCCTCAAGGGAAACTACTGGATATTAAGGTACTCCTTTTAATAGAGTACCGGAGCAAAGCATTAACACACCGTGAAAACATGTTATCCTCACATCACTACCATCCCCTCCGGTTGTCCCGATTTCTGTCACTTCGGGGCCATTGGTTCCGGACAGTGACATGTGCATACAACTTGTAGATACAATCTAAGCAACAAGTATAGAGCTCAAATCTAAGATCATGCAACTCGGGCCCTAGTGACAAGCATTAAGCATAACAAGATTGCAGCAACAATAACTTCACAAACTTTATAGATAGACTAATCATAATGTATCATCCATCGGATCCCAACAAACACAACACCGATTACATCAGATGGATCTCAATCATGTAAGGCAGCTCATGAGATCATTGTATTGCAGTACATGGAGGAGAGAATACCGACATAGCTACTGCTAGAACCCGTAGTCCATGGGGGAACTACTCACGGAGCATGGCGGAGGTGGTGGCGTTGATGGAGATGGCTTCCGGGGGCACTTCCCCATCCCGGCAGGGTGCCGGGACAGAGACTTCTGTCCCCCGAATTGGAGTTTCGCAATGGCGAAGGCGCCACAGTAACTTTTCTGGAGTTTCGTCAATTGGTACTGCGTTTTTAGGTCGAAAGGGATTTTATAGGCGAAGAGGCGGCGCAGGAGGGTGCCTGGGGGCTCCACACCATAGGGTGGCGCGGGCCTAGGCCAGGCCGCGCCGCCTTATGGTCTGGTGGCCCTCTGGCCCCTCTCCGACTCTTCTTCGGTGTTCTGGAGCCTTCCGGGAAAAATAGGAGGTTTGGCGTTGATTTCGTCCAATTCCGAGAATATTGCCCGAACAGCCTTTCTGGAACCAAAAACAGCAGAAAACAGGAACTGGCACTGTGGCATCTCGTTAATAGGTTAGTTCCGGAAAATGCATGAAATCATCATAAAGTGCAAGCAAAACATGTAAGTATTGTCATAAAACAAGCATGGAACGACAGAAATTATGGATACGTCGGGGACGTATCAGCATCCCCAAGCTTAGTTCCTGCTCGTCCCGAGCAGGTAAACGATAAAAAGAATAATTTCTGGAATGACATGCTACTTACATAACCTTGATCATACTATTACAAAGCATATGAAATGAATGAAGTGACTCAAGGCAATGATCTATAGTTGCTAACAAATAGATAACATATAGCAAAACTTTTTATGAATAGTACTTTCAAGACAAGCATCAAAAGATTGCACAAGAGTTAACTCATAAAGCAATAGATTCAAAGTAAAGGCATCGAAGCAACACAAAGGAAGATATAAGTTTCAGCGGTTGCTTTCAACTTTCAACATGCATATCTCATGGATAATTGTCAACACAAAGTAATATGATGAATGCAAATATGCAAGTATGTAAGAATCAATGCCCAGTTAACACAAGTGTTTGCTTCTAAGATGGAAGGAAGTAGGTAAACTGACTCAACATAAAGTAAAAGAATGGCCCTTCGCAGAGGAAAGCATCGATTGCTATATTTGTGCTAGAGCTTTGGTTTTGAAAACATCAAGAGAGCACAAAAGTAAAATTTTGAGAGGTGTTTGTTGTTGTCAACGAATGGTAGTGGGCACTCTAACTACCTCGCCAACCGGACTTTCAAGAGCGGCTCCCATTTTATTTTTATTTTTGGGTGGCACTCCTTCCAACCTTTCTTTCACAACCATGGCTAACCGAATCCTTGGGTGCCTGCCAACAATCTCATACCATCAAGGAGTGCCTTTTTATTTTAGTTTTATTATGATGATGACACTCCCCCCAACCTTTGCTTACACAAGCCATGGCTAACCGAATCCTTCGGGTGCCTTCCAACAATCACATACCATGGAGGAGTGTCTATTTAAGTTAATTAATTCGGGACTGGGAATCCCATTGCCAGCTCTTTTTGCAAAATTATTGGATAAGCGGATGTGCCACTAGTCCATATGAGAGTCCGTCAAAAGTAAATGACAAGGTTGAAAGCTAAACACCACATAATTCCTCATGAGCTATAAAACATTAACACAAATTGAGAAGCATTTTGAATTATTTAAAGGTAGCACTCAAGCAATTTACTTTGGAATGGCAGGAAATACCACATAGTAGGTAGGTATGGTGGACACAATTGGCATAGTGGTTGGCTCAAGGATTTTGGATGCATGAGAAGTATTCCCTCTTGATACAAGGCTTAGGCTAGCAAGGTTGTTTGAAGCAAACACAAGTATGAACCGGTACAGCAAAACTTACATAAGAACATATCGCAAGCATTATAATACTCTACACTGTCTTCCTTGTTGCTCAAACACTTTACCAGAAAATATCTAGACCTTAAGAGAGATCAATTATGCAAACCAATTTCAACAAGCTTTACGGTAGTTCTCCACTAATAGGTTTAAACTACATGCAAAAACTTATGATCTACTTGAGAGCTCAAGACAATTGCCAAGTGTCAAATTATCCAAGACATATGAGGCATTTTCTTTTTCCAACAAAATAATAATAAGTATTGTAGCTTCCAACTTTTATCATTGAACATTAAAAATAAAACGAAGAACAAGTGTTCATATGAAAAAGTGGAGCGTGTCTCTCTCCCAAACAAGGATTGCTAGGATCCGAATTTATTCAAACAAAAACAAAAATAAACACACAGACGCTCCAAGTAAAGCACATATGATGTGACTGAATAAAAATATAGTTTCAGGGGAGGAACCTGATAAGTTGATGAAGAAGGGGATGCCTTGGGCATCCCCAAGCTTAGACGCTTGAGTCTTCTTAAAATATGCAGGGATGAACCACGGGGGCATCCCCAAGCTTAGACTTTTCACTCTTCTTGATCATATATCATCCTCCTCTCTTGACCCTTGAAAACTTCCTTCACAAGAAACTTCTCATAAACTTCATTAGAGGGGTTAGTACTCAAAAAATTTGAATCCACCTTGGTCCTGTAGTGGCACATTGCAACAACTCAATAAAACATTAGCTACAGCCCTCTACGTCTAGAAAACCTCGCTTAAAGTCCACAAGAGACAATGCAAAAAAACAGAGACAGAATCTGCCAAAACAGACCAGCCAGTAAAGACTAATTTTAATAAAATACTTCCGTTGCTCAAATCAGAAAACTCAAAACTAATGAAAGTTGCGTACATATCTGAGGAACACGCACGTAAATTGGCATAATTTTCTGAGTTTCCTACAGAGAATTAGACCCAGATTCGTGACAGATAGAAATCTGTTTCTCCGCAGAAATCCAAATCTAGCATCAACCTTCGATTAGAGGCTTCACTTGGCACAACAAAACACAAAACTAAGATAAGGAGCGGTTGCTACAGTTGTAAACAACTTCCAAGACACAAATATAAAACAAAGTACTGTAGCAAAATAACACATGGGTTATCTCCCAAGAAGTTGCTTTCTTTATAGCCATTAAGATGGGCTCAGCAGTTTTAATGATGCACTCGCAAGAAATAGTATTTGAAGCAAAAGAGAGCATCAAGAGGCAAATTCAAAACACATTTAAGTCTAACATGCTTCCTATGCAAAGGAATCTTGTACACAAATAAATTCATGAAGAACAAAGTGACAAGCATAACAAGATAGAACAAGTGTAACTTCAACAATTTCAGCATATAGAGAGGTGTATTAGTACCATGAAAATTTCTACTACCATATTTTCCTCTCTCATAGTAATTTTCAGTAGCTTCATGAACAAACTCAACAATATAACTATCACATGCAGCATGCTTCTCATGATTTCCAAACACATAATTTTTATCAAGTTCAAGAATAGTGGAATAAAAACTTTCAAACTTACTTTTATTAATAATATAACAAGGTAGTTGATCAATCTCAAGAGATATGGGACTCATAGAATAAGTCAAGGACTCTCCAATCCCATTTTCATTAGTAGTACAATTAATAGTATCAAGTAACATAGGACCATCATCTAGAGCTTTATCATAAACATTTGCTAAGCAAAATTCTTTAGTACCATGCATTTCGACATCAGGCACAAACAAAGCATTTTCATAAGATTTATCAAAGTAGCATGGATTATCATATATAACAGTAGCATAATTATTCTCACAAGTTTTACTCATACGTAATATTTCAAGAGAATCCACAGGAACATAACATTCAACCTCTTTCGGTAAGCATGGAGGACAATCAAATAGTGTAAGAGATAAAGAGTTACTCTCATTAGAAGGTTGGCATGGGTAGCTAATCCA